>NC_092724.1:57969912-58269912 GCF_047496885.1 Scyliorhinus torazame
CTGGGCGGCTGCCGCCTGCCCCTCTGTGGCAGCCTGCGCCGCCTCTCTGGCACGCTCCTCCTCCTCCTCCTCATCCAGGGCAACATAGACATGAGCGGCTGCCACCACGGCGGCCAACATCGCTGGATGGTCTGAAAACATGACGGCCTGGTGGGGGGGAGGGGAACGACGACATGTCATTATTGCCCATATCCCCTCCTCCCCCCAGCCAGGTGGCATGGACCGCATGGGTCCAACTGTTGGAGGCTGGCACCTGGCCAGGGTGGAACAACTCATTTGCCCTCCCATCACCCTCCTCGGCACGGACCCTCTCCCCAACCTCCACCCCAGCACGGACCCCCCCAACCCCCAACCTCCACCCCAGCACGGACCCCCCCCCCAACCCCCAACCTCCACCCCGGCACGGACCCCCCCCCCCCAACCCCCAACCTCCACCCCGGCACGGACCCCCTCCCCAACCTCCACCCCGGCACGGACCCCCTCCCCAACCTCCACCCCAGCACGGACCCCCTCCCCAACCTCCACCCCAGCACGGACCCCCCCCAACCCCCAACCTCCACCCCAGCACGGACCCCCTCCCCAACCTCCACCCCGGCACGGACCCCCTCCCCAACCTCCACCCCGGCACGGACCCCCTCCCCAACCTCCACCCCAGCACGGACCCCCTCCCCAACCTCCACCCCAGCACGGACCCCCCCAACCCCCAACCCCCAACCTCCACCCCAGCACGGACCCCCTCCCCAACCTCCACCCCGGCACGGACCCCCTCCCCAACCTCCACCCCGGCACGGACCCCCCTCCCCAACCTCCACCCCAGCACGGACCCCCCCCCAACCCCCAACCTCCACCCCAGCACGGACCCCCCCCCAACCCCCAACCTCCACCCCGGCACGGACCCCCTCCCGGCACTCCCCCGGAGCCCAGCCTACTCTAACCACTCCCCGCCCCCCCCCCCGCCGCACACACACACACAAGCCGAGACACACCTCTCCTCACGCAATCAGTCTGCGGCCACGCCATTTCCTGCCCAGAGCCAACCCCCCAGGCCGTCACTCACCTCCTCGCTGGTCGGCGTGAGCCTGGAGCACCGGGTCACGCCGATGAAAAGGAGGTTTGATTCACGTCGACGTGAACGGTCATCACGTCGACGGGACTTCGGCCCATCCGGGAGGGAGAATATCGGAAGGCCGAAAAATCGGCTGCCTTGCGCAGACCCGTGACATTCTCCGCGGCAGCGGCGCCATTAACGCCCCGCCGACTTTTCTCCCTTCGGAGACTTCGGCGGGGGCGGGGGCGGGATTCACGGCGGCCAACGGCCATTCTCCGACCCGGCGGGGGGTCGGAGAATGACGCCCCAGGTTCCAAAGCGCGAGGTGGCGATTTGACGCCAAATCGCGATTCTCCAAAACCTCGACAGCGGCGGCAATGCATACCGGAACACGTACAGTGGACACCATTTGCATGCTATTAGCGGGCCTGCCCCGGTATTCTCCGGGGCATCTGCAATGCTCCGCCTCTGATGGGCCGACTTCGATAGATTCCATCGAATTTTCAGCGCAGAAGGAGGCCATTTGGCCCATCAAGTCGGCCCTTCACGATGGTGCGGTGCACTTGGGAATCGAGTCGGGGCCTGGCATGGGTTCGGGGTTGGTCATGACACGGGCCTGGGGTGAGGGGGGGGGGGGGGGGGAGACCTAGGCTGGGGCGCATCGGCGGCTTAGGGGCATGATAGCCGAGTGTCAGAGGGTAGCTAGGGAGGATTGGAGGATGATCAGTGTCGTCAAGTGAGCCGGAGGAGTTGTTGAGGGATCGGGGTTAGCTGGGGCGTGGGGCCTGGAAGTTTGGTGATGTGATCATAGCGCACTTGAGTGATTGGCGTTGAATAAGGAGGTTAGTTGCGTTGTGGTGAGGGCAGAGATAATTGGGTTGTCGTGTTTGTAGGGGATGTAATTGTGGGGGACTTGGTGGATAGTTGGGGATGTTGTCAGGTCGGATGGGGAACTTGGTGTTCAGTAGTTTACACTCAGGAGTTAGAACTGGTTTTAATCCTTCTAACTTTTCTTGGATAACTATTCTGTTAAGTTGAACCCAGCACATCCAGTGGTGACATGTCGGTGGAGGTTGCACGTTGGGTGGATCCTGCTTTTGTTTTTTGGCCCTTCGCACCCAGCTTCTGGGGGAGAATTTTGTATGATTATTTGTTGAGAAGTCTTAAGGCGACCAAAAGATGTCAAGAACCTAGAAAAAGATTCCTGGGAAAAAGTGGGGGGGGGGGGGGGGCGGGGGGGGGGGGGCGGGGGGGGGGGGGGGGGGGGGGGGGGGGGGGGGGGGGGGGGGGGGAGCGAAAGTCCACCAGAGAGTTTGGTGAAGAGTTCAGCAGAAGGAAAGATGGCGGGAGCAAGCTCGCCAAGTGGGGCTGCGCCCATTAGAGTGGATAAATTGGCTGAAGTGATGGCGGGACGAGTTTGAGTGGCTGTTCTCCAAGTACTTTGACAGGCATCAGCGGGGAGGTTCTTCCATCAGTAGTGTGGGAAGTGTTGAAAGTAGTAGTGAGGGGTGAGATCATCTTGTTTAGGCTCAGGCGGACAGAGAGGCAAGAGAAGAGCGGCAGCGGCTGGTAGAGGAAATTTTGGAGGTAGATGGAAGGTATGCAGAGTATCTGACCCCAGATCTTCTGGTGAGGGGGAAGGAGTTACAGGCGACGTTTGACCTTTTGTCCACAGGAAAGGCAGTTCGGCAGTTGAGGCGGGCGAGGGGGGCCATGTATGAGTATGGGGGTTAGGTCTGCCGCTTGTTGGTGGGCCAGCTCCACTGGCAGGAGGCTGCGAGTGAGATTGTTTGGATCTGGGACGGGACAGAAAAGCTTGTGGTGGCACCAGAGTAGGTGAACAAAGCATTTGAGGAGTTCTATAATTTGTATAAGTCAGAGCCTCTGGAGGACGATCAGGTCTGAGGGAGTTTCTGGGTGGTTGGAGTGTCCCGAAGTAGGAGAGGGCAGCATTGGAGGAGCCAGTGGGGGTGGAGGGAGTGCAGGTGGCGATAGGGAAAATGCAAGCGGGTAAGGCGTCGGGGTCGGACCGTTTCCCAGTGGAGTTTTAGAAAATGTTTTGGGATAAACTGGCGCCGCTGTTGGTGGCGATGTTTGAGGCTGTGGTTGCTAAGGGGGCTGTGTCAGAGACAATGGAACAGGTATCCATTTCATTGTTGCTTAAAAAGGACAAGGACCCAGTGAAGTGTGGGTCGTACGCCCATATCTCCGTTGAATGTGAATGCCAAGGTTTTGGCAAAGGTGTTATCGTTTAGGTTGGAGGAGTGCCTCCCGAAGGTGATTGGGAGGGTCAGACGGGGTTCATAAAGGGTAGACAGTTGTTGTCAAATGTGTGGCAAGTGTTGAATATGGTGCTTTCTACGGCACAAGGGAGGAAGTTGGAGATGGCGGTGACGCTGGATGCGGAAAAGGCGTTTAATTGTGTGGGATGGAGCTATTTACTTGCGGTGTTGGAGAGGTTTGGAATTGGGCCTAGGTTTGTGATGTGGGTGAAATTGTTGTATAAGGATCCGATGGCATGAGCGCGCACAATTGAGGTGAATTCAGGGTACTTTGTTGCATAGGGGAATGAGGCAGGGGTGCCCCATGTCCCCCCTTCTGTTTGCGCTTGTCATAGAGCGCTTGGCCAGAGCGCTGAGATGCTCTGATAAATGGAGGGGAGTAGTGAAAGGGGGGGTTGGGTAGGGGGGAGAGCCTAGGGTGTCCCTGTATGCTGTATATCTCCAACTTGGGCTCTTCAATGGCAGATATAATGGGACTGCTTAGGCGATTTGGGGCTTTTTCAGGCTGCAAATTAAATTTGGGAAAATTAGTGTTTTGTGGTGTCTTTTCCAGGGGCGGGAGTTGGTGTGGGGCAGTTGCCAATTCAGGTGGCAGCAACCCACTTTAGGTATCTGGGAGTGTAGGTGAGTCGGGACTGTGTTCGGCTCCGTAAGTTGAACTGCATGAGTTTGGTGGGCAGGGTCAAGATGCATTTACTACGTGGGCTAGCCTTCCCTATTGTTGGCAGGTTGGGTGCAGGCGGTTAATATGAATATCTTGCTGCAGTTTTTATTTTTATTTCAGTGCCTACTGATCTTTTTGCCAAAATCTTTTTTTATGGGAGTGGATAGGTTAGTTTCATCATTTATGTGGGCAGGGAAGGTGGCAAGGATTAGGAGGACGATGCT
This sequence comes from Scyliorhinus torazame, assembly GCF_047496885.1. Taxonomy (NCBI): domain Eukaryota; kingdom Metazoa; phylum Chordata; class Chondrichthyes; order Carcharhiniformes; family Scyliorhinidae; genus Scyliorhinus; species Scyliorhinus torazame. The sequence goes on from NC_092724.1 coordinate 57,974,131, forward strand.
TCAGCGAGGGTGACAATTGGTGGACCTGGCCCTTCTGAACCTGTTATACTATTATTGGGCGGCGAACACTGAGAAGATGCAGGGTTGGAGCAGGAACACGGAGGCTGTGGGTGAGGATTGATGTGTTATATATGTTGGATTAACATGGGCTGCAACTCGACGCAGTATCACTTGAAAACAGGCTTCCAACGCTGTAGATGGTTCAACACTGCTTTATTGAACTTGCCGAGTAATGTACACAGTTCGCTGTGGGTCAGCACTCTATTAATCTAAGCTTGCTAACCTTGGTCTGGCTTGCCCAGACTTGCTCTGTGCCATGTGTAGTAGGTGCTGACTGTACATTGCACCCTGACTGTTGCTACAGCTATCACCAGTGTGAAGAGCCCGAGCCTTCATGCCTCGTGTGTTTTATACTGGTAATGTACCCTGTAGTGTCCTGCCTGGTGATTGGTTGTTCTGTATTCTGTGTGGTAATTGGTTCCTGTGTGTGTCCATCACTGCCTATCTGTATCTCATTATGAACATGAGTGCATATTATGACAAGGATGGAAGCAGGCTCTTGTAAGGGGTCGGGGGTTGCGGGTGCTGGCAGCGGCGCTGCTCCCGTTTGCCCCAGGGAGGTACTTGGGGAGTCCAGTGGTGGTAGCCACGCTGAAAATATAGAGGCAATTTTGGCAACACATTAGGTTAGGGGTGGGGACGACCCAAGGGAAACATGGGTTTGAGCCAGCGAGAATGAATGCTGGGTTTCGGGGATGGGAGGAGAGAAGGCTGATGGAAATGAAGGACTTGTTTTTAGAAGGGCGGTTTGGAGGAGTTGGGAAAGAAGTTTGGGATTCCGCGAAGGAAGGTGTTCCGTTAAATGCAGGTACATGATTTCGCGCAAAAGGTTTTTCTGACTTTTACGGTGGTTCCGCCCTCCTCGTTTCTGGGGTTAGGGTTGGAGAGAGGAGTCATCTCGGCGAGATCACTCAAATCGTTATGCCATGGGTGAGGGAGGATGAGCTGGCTCCCTTTCTTTATTCTGTTGGTCGCAACAATATTAATCTGAAAAAGGTCCCTTCCTTCACTGATACCGTTTCCCAGTCCCAATGTTTGTTTTGGAAGGATCCAATTTAACCAGGCTTTCTTGAGTTAAAGAAAGAGTGAGTTTATTAACAACTAAGCACAAGGAAATGATAAAACATAAGCATATACATTCATGCAGATTAGAAATGAGAATGGAATCTAAAGTTCGCAAGTGAAGAAAGTATACAAAACAGTCCTTAATGCTGATTGAGCGTCGTGGAATGGTGGTGATCTGGGGTCGGGTTGAGACTTGCTTGAGAGAGGCCCAAATTGTTCACACCTGAAAACAAAGGTAGGAACAGCCTGGCTGATCGTGGACAGTTTTTGGACCGAAAGAGAGGTCTCATGCAGTAGTTGTGGTCAGTAAAGAGGAAAAGGCTACTAGTCCTTTGTGAGATATCAGGCCGAATGCAGGAGGAAGGACGGTCCCTGATCAAAGAGGTACATTTCTTCGCAATCTAAAGACCACAGAAAATTTGTCTGATGCGGATGGGAAAAAGAATCATCAGGTTGGATCTTACTGTTGGAAGTCAGTTTGGGAATTATTAGAGGACTGAGGGGGTCATTATGATTTGGCGATATGGGGAGACATGAACCCATTGGAAGCTGAGAATGACTATGGAGCGGCAGCTTCTCCAACCCTCCGGAGCTCACAGAACGAATTGATAGCTCTGACCAAAGCCCAAGGCAGGGGTGATGTGTTATGTACTCTGTGATAACACTGGCTGCAACTGGATGTAGCTTTAACCAAAAGATACTTCGGACCTTGAAGTTAGTTCAATCTGATTTATTGAATCAGTAGCACAGTTAGCACAGTTCTCTATGAGTTCGACTTTCTGTTAACCTAAGTGTGGTTACTCTGTCTGACTGAACCAGACTAGCTCTTAGCCACGTGCTGGAGGTGTGATACTGTACATACACCCTGACTCACTCTGTAGATGTTCATCAGTAGGAAGAGGTGGAGTGTGAGTGCCTCGTGCCTTTGAAAGTGAGATACCGCCCCTGAGTGTCTTACCTGCTCATTGGTCATGTCCTGTTCTCTGTGTTCATTAATTGCCTGTCTGTATATCATTATCTGCATGTCTGCATATCATGACATCTCCCCCCCTTTTTTTAAGTGTTTTGTTGGCATATGGGAACGTACTTACATGTGGTGGCATATATTAACATATTTACAAGCGGTGGCATATGTGAGCGTGTTTACATGTGAAGACAGCTGTCTAATGTGAGAAAACAGAACATATGAACATTTGTTTTGTTTGCTAAGTCCAGTCTCTGGGTCTTGCATCTGATCCTTGTTGACCGCCGGAGAGGTGGTGGTGGGGACGACGGCGCCTCCACAGGCGGGATGGAAGCCTGACTGGTGGCCTCGTAGTTCGAGGTATCAGGAGGTGGCAAAGCAACGGATGGAAACGGAGAAGAAAGCGGTTGCGGGCAGGCAACTTTGCGCAGTGCCCGTCTGTTTCGTCGCACAACAGAACCATCAGCACAACATACGAGCGGGCGCAGCCTGTCGAACAACGACAGCTGGAGCAGACCAGCCACCATCCGGTATCTTGATCCTGACAGTGTCTGCCGGGGATAACATGGGCAAATCGGTGGCATGAGCATCATAGCCCTGCTTTTGCTGGTTTCGGAGCTGCTGCACCTTCTGCAGCACCGGGAGATGATCCAGGTTGGGCAAGTGTATGGCTGGAAGTGTCGTCCGCAGGTCCCTGTTCATCAGGAGTTGAGCTGGCGACATAACAGTGGACAGTGGGGTCGCCCTGTACGCAAGCAGCGCAAGGTAGATGTCAGAAGCAGAATCCGCGGCCTTGCAGATGAGCTGTTTCACATTGTGCACCCCTTTTGCAACCTTCCCATTGGACTGCGGGTAGTGTGGGCTGCAAGTGACATGTTTGAAATGGTATGACTTGGCAAACATAGACCACTCGTGGCTGTTGAAGCATGGGCCATTGTCACTCATGACAGTGAGTGGGATACCATGCCTGGAGAACGTCTCCTTACAGGCCTTGATGACGGTCCGAGATGTGAGGTCTGAGAGCTTCATGACTTCAGGGTAGTTGGAGAAATAGTCAATAATCAACACGTTGTCACGACCATTCGCACAAAGGAGGTCGATGCCAACCTTGAACCACGGGGACGTCTCGATTTCATGCTGCTGGAGCGTGTCCTTGCTCTGCGCTGGCTGGAAGCGTTGACAGGTCGCTCAGTTGAGGACCATGTTTGAGATGTCCTGGCTAATACCGGGCCAGTAGACAGCCTGCCTGGCTCTGCGTCTGCACTTCTCGACGCCCAGGTGTCCCTCATGGATTTGGCGGAGCACCAGGCTCCGGAGACTGAGTGGAATGACAATCCGGTCCAGCTTGAGGAGGATACCATCAATCACCTTCAGGTCGTCCTTTACATTGTAAAATTGAGTGCACTGCCCTTTCTGCCAGCCATTGGCGAGGTGGTGTATGACACGCTGCAAGAGGGGGGTCTTTGGCTGTCTCCTCGCGGATACGAACCATCTTCTCATCAGACGCCGGGAGGGTGCTAGCACACAGTTGCACCTGTGATTCAATCTGCCAGATGATTTCCAGCGATTCACTAGGCAAGGTGATGGAGCGGGACAATGCATCAGCGATGATGAGCTCCTTGCCAGGTGTGTACACTAAGTCAAAGTCGTACCTTCTGAGTTTGAGGAAGATGCGCTGCAACCGAGGCGTCATGTCATTCAGATCCTTGTGGATAATATGGACCAGAGGCCAATGATCTGTCGCGACAGTGAATGTCGGCAGGCCGTAGACATAGTCGTGAAACTTGAGAATGCCAGTGAGAAGACCCAGGCATTCCTTCTCTATTTGCGCATACCTTGTTTCGGTGGGCGCCATGGCCCTCGATGCGTAGGCTACCGGTGCCCAGGATGAAGTGTCATCGCGTTGAAGCAGCACCGCACCGATGCCATCCTGGCTCGCATCTGTCGAGATCTTCGTCTCCCTGTCTGGGTCGAAAAATGCCAAGACGGATGCAGTGGTGAGCTTGGCTTTCAGCTCCAACCACTCTGCGTGATGTGCTGCTTTCCACTCAAAGGCAGTGGACTTTCTCACCAGGTTTCGTAGGGCCGTGGTGTGTGAGGCCATGTTTGGGATGAACTTGCCCAGAAAATTGACCATGCCTAGGAAGCGCAACACAGCCTTCTTGTCTTCAGGGACCTTCATGGCTTTGATGGCCTTGACCTTGTCTGTGTCCGGACGCACGCCCTGCTGAGAGATCTGGTCACCGAGGAACTTGAGTGTCGACATGCCAAAGCAACATTTGGACCTGTTCAGCTTCAGGCCATTGGCATGGACATGGCGGAATATTTGCTGGAGATGGGAAACAGGGGTTGTGGACCATATGATGATGTTGTCCACGTACGCACGGACCCCTTCAATGCCCTCCATTCTCTGCTCCATGATGAGCTGGAAGATCTCCGATGCTGGGACAATGCCAAACGGCATGCGATTATAGCAGTATCTGCCAAACGGTGTGTTGAAGGTGCAGAGCCTTCTGCTGGACTCATCCAGCTGGATTTGCCAAAATCCATGTGACGCATCTAACTTGGTGAAAAAAACGTGCGTGTGCCATCTCTCTGGTGAGTTCCTCCCGCTTCGGGATGGGGTAGTGTTCACGCATTATATCCTTATTGAGATCCTTAGGATCAATGCAGATGTGCAGGTCTCCCGAAGGCTTTCTAACACATACTATCGAGCTGACCTAGTCAGTCGGTTCGGTTACCTTGAAAATGATGCCCTGTTGCTGAAGATCCTTGAGCTGTGCCTTCAGGCGCTCCCTCAGCGGAGCCGGGACCCGACATGGTGCGTGGACCACTGGCTTGGCAGCAGGTCGTAGCAGAATCTTGTATCGATATGGCAGCGTGCCCATCCCGTCGAACACATCCGGATACTGAGCGAGGATGTCGTCAATGCCGGTCTGAAGATCCACATTGGAGGATGCCGCTGCACGAGGTTCAGCTGCTTGCAGGCATGCGCGCCAAGTAGGGATGCGCGCCAAGTAGGGATGCTTGACAATTTCAAAACGTAACCATGCATGGGTGCTCCGGTTGGAGACGAGTAGATGGCAGGATCCCAGTGCCGTGATGGCATTTCCGTTGTAGTCCAGGAGCCTGCAGGCTGCTGGAAGGACCTTGGGGGGCTTCTTGATGCGTTTGAAATCTTCCTGTGAGAGGAGGTTGACAGAAGCACCTGTGTCCAGTTTAAACTGGATGGAGCAGTGGTTGGCCTGCATCACAGCACGCCATTCATCCACAGAATCCACAGCGAGGGGATTGAATTTGTGATGAGTTGGATGTGGCATATTCACATTTGGTAATGATGCCCACACAGTAGGCGGAGTCCAGGCGTTCTTCCTCTGGATCCGTTGTGCTGCCAGGATCAGAATTGTGTAAATGTTGATGCACACTCTGAACGCGTCATCATCGGAATTGGGAGCGCTGGCCCCTGACTGGTGATGCAGACCTGCACAAGGCTGCATAGTGACCAGGCTTTCCGCAGTTTAAACATCACCTGCCTCTTGCAAGGCAGTGTTTCTTTAAGTGGGCGTTGCCGCAGTTCAAGCACGTCATGACATCGGCGTCCTGACGCTCCGCACGTCGTCGCACATGCGCAGTGTGTGTTGCCCGTTTTGTTATCCCGTTCGCATCACGCATGCGTGGGGCCCCGTGAAAATCTCACGAAATGGCCGCTTTCATCAATGCTGAGGCGCTGCCTCCGGGAGATGGCCTGCACACTCTCTGCCTCGTGGGAGGCAAGTTTCTAATTTTCAGCCGATTTGTACTGGGCATAGCGATTTTTGGCGTGCTCATGCACTGTGCATGTTTCAATCGTGACTGGCAGGGTCATATGCTTGATTTTCAGTAGCTGCTCTCTCAGAGGATCAGAGTGAACTCCAAAAATGATTTGGTCTCTGATCTTGGAGTCAGCAATATCACCAAAGTTGCAGGACAGCGCTAGCAGGCGGAGGTTAGTTAAGAAGGAGTTGAAAGATTCATCTTTCTATTATGGGGGCTGGTTTAGCAGTGGACTAAACAGCTGGCTTGTAATGCAGAACAAGGCAGCAGCGCGGGTTCAATTCCCATACCGGCCTCCCCGAACAGGCGCTGTAATGTGGCGACTAGGGGCTTTTCACAATAACTTAATTGAAGCCTACTTGTGACAATAAGCGAGTATTATTATTATCTTTACCTTGTAGACGCTGTTTGAATATGTAGCGCTCGAATATTTCATTGCTGTCCACTTCACAGTGACTGTCAAACTTGTCAAGGTCTGAAACTTTGTCTTGTCCTGGCCTTCGGTGAAGTGAAAAGAGTTGAAGAGTTCGATGGCTTGATCACCCGCTGTTGAGAGGAGAAGCGTGATCTTCCTTGCATCAGACGCACCCACGAGGTCTGAAGCTTCGATGTACAGCAGAAACCTATGCTTGAATGTCTACCAGTTGGCACTGAGGTGGCCGGAGGTCCTGAGCTGGTGAGGAGCCTGAATTTTCTCCATGGTGCCGGGATACATTCGCTGGTCGTCACGGAACGGACTGAGGTAAACCACCTAGATTAAGCAGTCTCCTGGTAGCATGATGTGTTATGTACTCTGGGATAACACAGGCTGCAACTGGATGCAGCTTTAACCAAAAGATACTCCAGACCTTGAAGTTAGTTCAATCTGATTTATTGAACCAGTAGCACAGTTAGCACAGTTCTCTATGAGTTCGACTCTGCTAACCTAAGTGTGGTTACTCTGTCTGACTGAACCAGACTAGGTCTTAGTCACGTGCTGGAGGTGTGATACTGTACATACAGACTCAGTCTGTAGATGTTCATCAGTAGGAAGAGGTGGAGTGTGAGTGCCTCGTGCCTTTGAAAGTGAGATACCGCCCCTGAGTGTCTTACCTGCTCATTGGTCATGTCCTGTTCTCTGTGTTCATTAATTGCCTGTCTGTATATCATTATCTGCATGTCTGCATATCATGGCAGGGGGAACAACCAATAGCGATAATCGTGAAATTGCATTGGCATCAGGATCGTGAGAGGATCCTGAGGTGGGCGAGACAGTTTAAGGTGAACAGCTGGGAAGGACATGGAATCCGGGCCTATCAAGACATTGGGCAGACTTGGCAAAACAGCGGCGAATTCAATTAGGTGAAATCGGGCCTGTACAGAAATGGAATAAAATTTGGAATGCTGTTTCCAGTCAGGCTCTGGGTCAAGTTCCAAAATAAGGAACAATACTTCAACACCTCGGCAGACTTTATCTGGATGAACAGTCTGGACAAGGGGCAGGCAAGGCAACGCCGAAGGCGAAACAGAGGAGGAAAGAGGGAAAGAAAGAACTGTGATGTACATACTATGTACTACCTCGCTTTGATCAGAAAGATCAGATCACAGGGAAGGTGAGGTCAGTGACACGCAGGTGTGGGCGAGGCATAGGCAGAGGAAGCGGACAGTCAGTGGGCATGAAATGGGTAAGATCAGCCCCCGGAGGGGGGTCACCGCACCAGCCAGGAAAGCTAGCGCAGGAAGTATGATAGCAAGAGGGGCCACAGCGCACCTCCCGACAGGGAGGGAGTACCTGGCAGGGGTGGGGGCGGTCACCGGGACTGGGAATGTAAAGGTGGGGACAGGGTGTGGGGGGGGGGGTGGAATAAGGAACACAAGGGGAACATGAAGAGAAGACATGGAAGGGTCTTGGATTGGTTTTGGCTGGTAAAGGGCAGGTTGAGGATACAAAATGACACCGCAAGCAGTCACTTTGGAGGGTCCCTAAAGAGAAACCCCGGAGTGCAGGGGCCCGGCCTCGTGGTGAGAACGGTGATCATGGCCATTTTGGATGGCCCCCTAATAAAGGGAAACCCCGTTGTGCAGGGGCGCGTCCATCAGGTAAATATGGTTTATCCTGCAGGAAAGAGGGGACCAAAGCCCCAACCAGGATTATCACCTGGAATGTCAGGGGACTTAACGGCCCTGTGTAAAGATCCAGATCTCACCCATTTAAAAAGTTTAAAATCCGACATAATCATCTGCAAGAAACGCAGCTGAGGGAGACGGACAAACTGCGAGTAAGGAAGGGCTGGGTGGGACAGACGTACCATTCATTTTAAGAGACGAGGGCTGGGGGGGTAGAAATACTGATTAGTAAGAGGACGGTGTTTACGGCGACAAAGCCAGTTACAAACCCAGGAGGACAATACGTTATGGTTAATAGGGTCTCAGATGGAACACCAGTAGTCCTGGTAAACGTGTATGCTCCCAACTGGGACAACACGGATTTTATAACGAAGACCATGGCGGACGCCCCCGGCATCGACACACACCGACTGATAATGGGGGGGGGGGGGGGGGGGGACTTTAACTGTGCACAGGACCAAATGATGCACCGATCGAGCCCCAGGACAGGGAAAAAGAGGCATGGCTACGGAACTTGGAATGTTCATGGAGCAGATGGGTACGGTGAGAGGGAATTCTCATTCTTCTCACGGGTCCAAGGTATACACCCAAATTGACTTCTTTGCAGTGGGGAAATCGGTGCTTCCAGAAATAGAGAGGAATACTCCGCGATAGTCATCTCTAACCATACTCCACACTACATGGATGTGAAGTTGGAGACGGGCCGTGCCATACGCACCGCATGGAGGTTGGACATGGATCGTTTGGCCGACAAGGTCTTCTGCCAGACGACATCGCAGGCAATAGGCAAGTACATGACTAACCACCAGAACGGGCAAGGGAGGAGACGGGGTGGAGGGGATGGGGCGGGGCGGAGGAGGAAGAGGGGGAGCAAGGAAAGGGAGAGGGCCGATAAAAGGGATACATATAAAATTGTACATAACGTCTTATTCTGTAAATATTATGTGTTTTATATGTCGAATTAAACTATTAAAATTGCAAAATGCCTATAAAAAAATATATATATATGTGGGTTATTGTAGTTGTGTGCAATGTCTCTAAGAACAGAGTCACGTGATATGCGTGATGTCATCGGCTACTTCGTGGGTTTTTGGGAGTCCAGTGCCAAATCTCGTACAGTGAAGACCTATTCAATAAACCTCTGTTGATTTTGCATTAAACCCACGTGCTAAAGATTCAATAGATGTGAAAAGACCTTTCCAGGGATTTGCCTAGATGATTTGTTGCTATTGTTCCCTCTCCCTCTTGGGAGATGATGCCCAAGAGCTTGGGCTCTTTAATGCCTGTTTAAATTGCATAAGGTTGTGAGGAGAATGCTAGGTGCTGAAGGAAGACTTTCTTTCCTGACTACAAGCTTTCTCTAAGGCTTGTGTCCATCCAAAGTGCCCGAGACTACCCTGGCTGACAACGGCAAACTCAACGCAGAATAAGGGGCGCGATCTTCCAGCCGCGTTACACTTGTGCCCAAGCTCCGATGTCTTATCGTCTAAGTGAGCATTTAGAACATAGAACATTACAGCGCAGTACAGGCCCTTCAGCCCTCAATGTTGCTCCAACCTGTGAAACCACTCTGAAGCCCATCTACACTACTCCCTTATCGTCCATATGTCTATCCAATGACCATTTGAATGCCCTTAGTGTTGGCGAGTCCACTACTGTTGCAGGCAGGGCATTCCACACCCTTACTACTCTCTGAGTAAAGGACGTACCTCTGACATCTGTCCAATATCTATCTCGCCTCAATTTAAAGTTTTGTCCCCTCGTGCTAGACATCACCATCCGAGGAAAAAGGCTCTCACTGTCCATTCTATCCAATCCTCTGATCATCTTGTATGCCTCAATTAAGTCACCTCTTAACCTTCTTCTCTCTAACGAAAACAGCCTCAAGTCCCTCAGCCTTCCCTCATAAGATCTTCCCTCCATACCAGGCAACATTCTGGTAAACCTCCTCTGCACCCTTTCCAATGCTTCCACATCCTTCCTATAATGCGGCGACCAGAATTGCATGCAATATTCCAAATGCGGCCGCACCAGAGTTTTGTACAGCTGCAACATGACCTCATGGCTCCGAAACTCAATGCCTCTACCAATAAAAGCTAACACACCGTATGCCTTCTTAACAACCCTCTCAACCTGGGTGGCAACTTTCAGGGATCTATGTACATGGACACCGAGATCTCTCTGCTCATCCACACTACCAAGAATCCTACCATTAACCCAGTACTCTGTCTTCCTGTCAGTCCTTCCAAAATGAATCACCTCACACTTTTCTGCATTAAACTCCATTTGCCACCTCTCAGCCCAGCGCTGCAGCTTATCTATGTCCCTCTGTAACTTGTAACATCCTTCTGCACTGTCCACAACTCCACCGACTTTAGTGTCATCTGCAAATTTACTCACCCATCCTTCTACGCCCTCCTCCAGGTCATTTATAAAAATGACAAACAGCAGCGGCCCCAAAACAGATCCTTGTGGTACACCACTAGTAACTGGACTCCAGTCTGAACATTTCCCATCAACCACCACCCTTTGTATTCTTCCAGCTAGCCAATTTCTGATCCAAACTGCTAAATCACCCTGAATCCCATCTCTTGACAAGTTCTTTGACTGCTTTAGTAAACCACGGTTCCCTCGCTCGACCACTTCCTCCCTGCCTGACAGGTACATACTTATCAAGGACATGCAGTAGCCGTTCCTTGAACAAGCTCCACATTTCCATTGTGCTCATCCCCTGCAGTTTTCCTTTCCACCCGATGCATCCTAAGTCTTGCCTCATCGCATCATAATTGCCTTTCCCCAGATATAACTCTTGCCCTGCGGTATATACTTGTCCCTTTCCATCACTGAAGTAAACATAATCGAATTGTGGTCACTATCACCAAAGTGCTCACCTACTTCCAAATCTAACACCTGTCCTGGTTCATTACCCAGTACCAAATCCAATATGGCCTCGCCTCTCGTTGGCCTATCTACATACTGTGTCAGGAAACCCTCCTGCAATCATTGGACAAAAACGGACCCATCAAAAGTACTCGAACTATAGCGTTTCCAGTCAACATTTGGAAAGTTAAAGTCCCCCATAACAACTACCCTGTTGCTTTCGCTATCCAGAATCATCTTTGCAATCCTTTCCTCTACATCTCTGGAACTTTTCGGAGGCCTATAGAAAATCCCTAACAGGGTTACTTCTCCTTTCCTGTTTCTAACCTCAGCCCATACTACCTCAGTAGACAAGTCCTCATCAAACGTCCTTTCTGCCACCGTAATACTGTCCTTGACTAACAATGCCACCCCTCCCCCTCTTTTACCACCTTCCCTGTGCTTACTGAAATATCTAAACCCCGGCACCTGCAACAACCATTCCTGTCCCTGCTCTATCCATGTCTCCGAAATGGCCACAATATCGAAGTCCCAGGTACCAACCCATGCCGCAAGTTCACCCATCTTATTCCGGATGCTCTTGGCGTTGAAGAAGACACACTTTAAACCACCTTCCTGCCTGCCGGTACACTCCTGCAACTTTGAAACCTTACTCATGACCTCACTACTCCCAACCTCCTGTATACTGGAGCTAGAATTCAGGTTCCCAATCCCCTGACACATGCCAAGTAGATTCCCGTCTGCTACAGATGGGCCATGTAGAATGTGGGGAAATTGCCGATCGCACCTTGATGCCTGGATACTGTGCTTGAACACTGGGAGGCAACACCACACATGTTGCAGCCAACATCAGAACACCCAGGCGATGGGACCCAGATCCAGGGACATAACAACGGACAGAGGGTGGGTGGGTGCCACGTAGAGGGGTGGATGCCTGGAGAGATGGGAACGGGTCCGGGGGTCACCCCTCATAGCGGAAGAAAGTGACAGAGGCATCATAATGGTTGTGCAAAAAGTTGTTTAATGTACTATGCAATACCCCATTCCTGATAGTGCCAACCCCCCCCCACACACACACCCCCCACACCCTCCTGCCCTCAGTGATGCTCAACGTGACTGGCCCACCGAGCTCTACCACTACACCTTAGTGTTTCCCCAAGATGCACATCTGAGGTGGAGGCAGCCAGCTGCTTACCTCGTCCCGTGGCCTTCGATGCCCCGGGCAGGCATCCTCTGGGGGCTCTGGGGCCGGAGGGCCCCGGCTCAATTGTCAGCGGCACAGGCACATTCGTGCTGCCCTGTCCCCTCTGCTGCCTCCGAGACATGGCTTCATCAGAGGGGTGGGACTCGGGGGAGCTGATGGCCACCGTTGCCACTCCATGCGACGGGTCCGGGTTGGCACCCAGCGCCCCAGCCTCCTGATCGGGTCCGTCGGGCCCTGGGGTTCACCTTATCATCATAGAATCTACAGTGCGGAAGGAGTCCATTTGGCTCATCGAGTCTGCACTGGCCCTTGGAAAGAGCACCCTACTTAAGTCCACACCTCCACCCTATCCCCATAACCTAGTAACCCACCTAACCTTTTATTTGGACACTGAGGCCAAATTAACATGGCCAATTGACCGATCCTGCACATCTTTGGACTGTGGGAGGAAACCGGAGCACCTGGAGGAAACCCACGCACACACTGGGAGAATGTGCAGACTCCGCACTGACAGTGACCCAAGCCGGGAATCGAACCTGGGACCCTGGAACTGTGAAGCAACAATGTTAACCACTGTGCTGCCGAGCAGCCCTTGGGACAGAGGGGCAGCTGGTTTGAACTCAGGCTGCCCCTGCATCGTCTGGCTCTGCCGTCCCTGGCGGGTCTTCATGGTCCGCGTCATGATGTTGATGCCCTTGGTGATGCTCCTCAGTGACTCAGTGTGTCAGCCATGCCCATCTGCAACTGGGACAAGCTCTGCAGTGACTCGGCATGCCATTCTGAGAGTGGGACATGTCCCGCAGAACCTCATCATGGTTAGTCTGGTACTGGGTGACATCCCCCAGCAAATCAGACATTCAGCCGAGACCCTCAGTAATGCTGTCATCGACTGCGTGACGCCTTCGACACCTTCACTCATGGAGTCGACGTGAATCAGGCTCTCCATTGCGGTCGCTTCCCTAAAGGGAGTTTGCCTCGGTGCCACTCATTGCCGCCGCCATCTCCTGCACCTGTAGCCTCTGGGACTCCTCAAAGAGGCTAAGGATCTGCTGGAGTGATGCTGACATCTCCCTCTGAACGTCCTGGCCGCTCTCTATTGTCTCCATCAGCTCCGGGTAATACACTTACTTCCAGAGGTTGGGACCCAGTTGGGTCCTTGGATCCAGCAGACCTCCGACAGCTGTCTTGCCTGGGGGTTCCTACTTCCACATCAGCAGCAGTGTGGAGCTCACCAGATTGTGTCCCAGACACCTGTCCACTAAGATGTCCCACCGAGATGTATGTATCTGCGCTAGTGGAGGGTGGGGATGACAGCTCTGCCGTGACCAGGGTGGCATCCTCTGAGCTCTTCTCCGAGGTATTCTCCACGGAATCAGGAGAGGGGCCACCCGGGATGGGCCGTTGCCGTCGGCTGGAGGATTTGCAGGAAAATGGACATGTGGTCAGTGGGAGTGAGGGGTCAGTCAGTAAGACAATTACTACTCACGTTTCACAGGCCCCCCGGATTGCTCCTCAACTCTGCGGCGTCCGCCAGCCTCCGCGTGAGTGACTGCCCTGTCCTCGACCACAGCAGTCATCTCCAGGGCATGCTCCTCGAAGGAGGGGAGGATTCTTAAGTGTGGCAGCACTCCGCCAGTCTGGGCCCTCTTCCGCCGATTGTGAGAGAGCTTTTCTAGAGGGGGCACAGAGAGGGCATCATTAGCCACATGCATGGCACGCAGTGATGGGAGAGGAGCTGTGAGGACGGGTTTGGGGGGGGTGGTAAGGGAGAGGGAGGACTGGGGGTAACTTGGAGAGTTGGGGGGTAGATGCTCCCTTTGGGTCATAGTGTCTACTCACTTGCTCGCGACAGCACTTGGAAATTTTTCCGGAAGATGGCGTTCGAGGAAATTGAATCTTGGTGTCCCTGGTCTGTGTTGCTTAATTCCATGCTGGAGTTGAGCCAAAGAGGAAACTCACCCAAAGGTTTTGTTGCATAGATGCTCTCATAATATACACATCAGTATATGATGGTGCAGAAACACACGTTGACTGACACACTGTAAGACCAATCAACACACACAACACAGCAGCCAATCACCAGTTAGGGCACGGTCACTATAAAGACAGAGGGCACTAGTTTTCCCTGTCATTCGGGATGCAGCCTCTGAGACAGACAGAGCCCGCAGTCAGTAGCACATCCACCATGTGCTAGCAGTATAGGCTGGTCAGGTTAGGCATAGGTCTTCAGTCAATCTAACATAGTGCTGACCCACAGTGCAAGTATGTTTAACAGCTCTTAGTTAAATAAAATAGAGTTGTACTATTACAAGTGTTGGTAGCTTGTCTGTGTTACTGCTAAGGTAAACGCAGTCTCCACAGATCCAGAGTACCCAACACATCATGGTACCAGTATGTGATGTTAAAGCTTAATAGACCTACCTTCAAGTGATCTGCCTTCGACCAGCAATCAGCCATCCGGTAGTATGGACAGCGTCCGCCCTCCCCCACCACGCTGCATCACCGGCAACCTTGGTGCGAACTGGAAAATTTATAAACAACGATTCCAGCTATACCTCGAAGCTACAGACCTGGAAGCTGCTTCAGATGCCAGGAAGATTGCTCCCTTCCTTTCCACAGCCGGAGACCACGCCATCCATATCTTCAACTCTCTCACTTTCGCTGAAGGTGAAGACAATTCCAAGTTCAAGACACTCCTGCTCAAATTCGACAGTCACTGTGACATTGAGGTAAATGAACGTTTTGAGCGCTATGTCTTTCAACAGCGTCTGCAGGATAAGGATGAACCTTTTCAATCTTTCCTCTCGCATCCTTGCGCAGTCCTGCAATTACGGCTCCACCTCCGATTCAATGATCCGTGACCAGATCGTTTTCGGTGTGCAATCGGACCCCCTACGCCAGCAGCTCCTCAAGGTTAAACAGCTCACCCTTGCGATAGCCATCGTGACCTGCGTTCTGCATGAACACGCCACTAACCGATACTTGCACATTCAAGCGGCTGAAACGGCGTGGCAAGGTCCCCATGAGGCAGAGCGGGTGCAAGCCGTTAAACAACTCCAGGGCCTAAGCCTGAATGAGGGCGGCCATTTCGCGGGCTCCCGCGCATGCGCTCACTGACCGAGGGGACGGCGAGGCTGAAGACCGCACTGCGCAGGCGCGGTGGCGTACTGAACGTTCTGATGTCACGACGTGCGGCAACTGTGGTTCTGCCCACTTAAAGCATCAATGTCCTGCAAAATCCCAACGCTGTCTCCAATGTGGCAAGCTTGGCAACTATGCAGCCCTCTGCAGATCTGCTCAACCTACTACCTCTCGTCGCTCCAACCAGCCACGCAGGGATGTCCGAACCAGCCAGCCACCGATCACCGATTCCGACTCCGACTTGATTCCGGACCTTGACACTGAGGACCCTAAAGCACCATTTCGGGTGGGCATCATCACCAAACACAAGATGCTCCAGAAGACAAAAGCCAAGTCTCTCCCAATATTCCGCATTGATCCGGACGACGAGTGGTGTGCCACCCTCACGGTCAACTGATCCCACATCCGATTCCGCCTGGACACCGGCGCTTCAGCCAACCTCGAAAGCCTCCATGTCAAGCCTACCATCCTGCCATCCGCCTGCCAGCTTCTGGACTATAATGGTAATGCCATTGCTGCCAGTGGCTCTTGCCAGCTTGAAGTGTCGCACCGATCATTAAAGGCTAACCTGCCATTAAAAATAGTGGGATCCACTAAAGCCTCCCTGCTTGGTGCTCAGGCGTGCAAACTTCTAAACCTTGTCCAAAGGGTTCACTCCCTGTCACCCGCTGATGCTTCCGCATCTCAGGACGCTGACTTTCGGACACAGCTGAACGCCATCATCACCCGATACCACGGTGTATTCGAGGGCATGGGCACACTCCCATACACTTATAAAATCTTGTTGAAACCAAATGCCACGCCTGTGGTGCATGCACCTCGCAGGGTACCAGCACCCCTCAAGGACCGCCTCAAGCAGCAGCTGCAGGACCTCCAGGACCAGGGCGTAATTTCGAAAGTTACAGAACCGACTGACTGGGTCAGCTCTATGGTGTGCGTGAAAAAAACCATCCGGCGAATTACACATATGTATTGATCCCAAGGACCTCAACCACAATATTATGAGAGAACTCTATCCCATTCCAAAGCGCAAAGAACTCACCTGCGAGATGGCTCGCGCCAAATTTTTCACCAAGCTAGACGCATCCAAGGGTTTCTGGCAGATCCAACTCGACGCATCCAGTCGGAATCTCTGCACCTTTAACACCCCATTTGGCCGGTATTGCTACAACCGGATGCCGTTTGGCATCATCTCTGCATCGGAAGTGTTCCACAGAATAATGGAGCAGATGATGGAAGGTATCGAAGGGGTTCGCGTATATGTGGACGACATCATCGTCTGGTCTACCACCCCGCAGGAGCACATTGATCGCCTCCAACGCGTCTTCCGACGTATCCATGAGCATGGCCTATGCCTCAAAAGGGCCAAATGTTCCTTTGGTCAAACAGAACTTAAATTCCTCGGAGACCACATTTCACAGTTTGGCGTGCAGTCGGATGCTGACAAGGTATCTGCCATTTAGGCCATGAAGATGCCGGAGGGCAAGAAGGCGGTCCTCCGTTTCCTGGGCATGGTCAATTTCCTGGGGAAATTCATCCCTAACCTCGCCTCCTACACCACGGCTCTCAGGAACCTGGTTAAGAAGACGACCGAGTTCCAATGGCTCCCCGCCCACGAACAAGAATGGCGGGAACTCAGGGCAAAGCTGACCAAGACCCCGGTGTTGGCATTTTTCGATTAGGCCAAAGAAACAAAGATCTCCACGGATGCCAGTCAGTCCGGCATTGGAGCAGTGCTCCTTCAACGTGACGACGCCTCCTCCTGGGCTCCTGTCGCATACGCGTCACGTGCAATGACCCCCACCGAACAGCGCTATGCGCAAATTGAAAAAGAGTGCCTGGGCCTTCTTACCGGAGTCGTCAAATTCCATGGCTATGTCTATGGACTTCCAAAGTTCACAGTCGAGACAGACCACAGGCCAATGGTCAATATCATTCAGAAAGACCTTAACGACATGACGTCGCGCCTGCAGCGCATTCTCCTTAAACTCAGGCAGTACGACTTCGAACTGATCTACACCCCGGGTAAGGAGCTCATCGTCGCCGATGCACTCTCCTGATCTGTCACCACACCCTGCGACCAACGGGCTTTGTGTGCCAAATTGATGCTCCGGTGGCATTCGCCGCATCCAATCTGCCCGCCACGGACGAACGACTCATCCAGATTCGTCGTGAGACGGCCAACGATCCCCTGCCCCAACGTGTCATGTGCCACCTGACAGACGTGTGGCTCAAGGGCCAATGCCCTCTATTCTATAACGTTAAAGATGACCTGGCGGTGGTAGATGGAATTCTACTAAAGCTGGACAGGATCGTCATTCCGCACAGCATGCGGAACCTCGTCCTTGAGCAGCTCCATGAGGGCCACCTGGGAGGGGAGAAATGCCGCCGACGGGCCCGTGAGGCAGTGTACTGGCCTGGAATCAACGAGGACATTGCCAACGCCGTTCTTAACTGCCCAACATGCCAGCGTTTCCAGCCTGCTCAGCCAAGGGAGACCTTGCAACCCCATGAGTTGGTCACGTCCCCCTGGACCAAAGTGGGCATCGACCTGTTCCATGCACTTGGCCGGGACTACGTCCTCATAGTGGACTATTTCTCAAACTACCATGAGGTAGTTGGGCTACACGACCCCACCTCAGCTGCGGTCATCCGTGCGTGCAAGGAAACCTTCGCTTGCCATGGCAACCCGCTCACGGTCATGACCGACAATGGCCCGTGTTTTGCCAGTCAGAAGTGGTCCAATTTTGCCAAACGATACAACTTCACACATGTCACATCCAGTCCCCATTACCCCCAATCCAATGGCAAAGCTGAAAAGGGGGTGCACATTGTCAAACGACTCCTGTGCAAGGCGGCCGATGCAGGATCCGATTTTTACCTTGCCCTGCTTGCTTACAGATCAGTTCCATTGTCCACCGGCCTGTCACCGGCTCAATTGTCGATGAATCGCACGCTGCGAACGACGGTGCCGGCCATTCATGTCCCGGACTGGGACAACCTTCCGGTCCTTCGTCGAATGCAGTTGTCTTGGGCCCTAAAAAATCGGCGTACGACGCCCGCGCCACGGATCTCCCTGCTCTGGTTCCTGATGACGAGGTCCGTGTCCAACTTCACGATGGTGGTTGGTCCGCCACCGCTGTGGTGCTCAGACAAGTGGCCCTCAGGTCATTTTTGGTTCGTCTACAAGACGGCTCTCTTCTTCGCCGAAATAGGCGGGCACTACGACTCCTTCATCGCTCGCCACCAGATCATGTCCTGCCTCACTGTCACAACGAACCCGTCACCGACTTTGCAGATCTCCCTTTCGCTCTGCCACCCTCTGAGTCTGACACATTCCCGCCCATTCCAGAACAGGTGGCCCCTGACCCACCCTTGAGGCGGTCAACCAGACTCCGTCGCCCACCTCAGAGACTGAATTTATGAACTTACTGAATTCATGGACTCTTTGAACTCATGAACTGATTGTTTCGTTACCCTGTTTGATTAACTCACTGGTTTGTACATACTGTTGTTCTAGTTATATTTTGTGTTACATACTGTCCATCTGCACTAGACACCTTCCAATGTAAATATCTTAGAGTTTCTGTACATAGTCCTGTAAATATGCTCGCATGTGCCATCCATAGTTAGGAACATTTGCATACTACATTATTTATTGCCACAAACACATTTTTTTAGAAAAGGGGGATGTCATAATATACACATCAGTATATGATGGTGCAGAGACACACACTGACTGACACACTGCAAGACCAATCAACACACAAAACACAGCAGCCAATCACCAGTTAGGGCACGGTCACTATAAAGACAGAGGGCACTAGTTTTCCCGCTCATTCGGGATGCAGCCTCTGAGACAGCCAGAGCCCGCAGTCAGTAGCACAAACATCCACCATGTGCTAGCAGTATAGGCTGGTCAGGTTAGGCATAGGTCTTCAGTCAATCTAACATAGTGTCGACCCACAGTGCAAGTATGTTTAACAGCTCTTAGTTAAATAAAATAGAGTTGTACTATTACAAGTGTTGGTAGCCTGACTGTGTTACTGCTAAGGTAACCACCATTCCAGAGTACCCAACACATCTGATGCCTGCAAAGAATTTACTGAGAAGAGTAATTCATAGTTGAGTTGCAAAGGAAGATGGTGGTGATAAATAATCGCATTTTCAAATCTTTGACTTTTTCTGCATCAAATTGGAGAAACACTTCTGACATTTTCCAGTTACCTTGACTCTCACACTGCAGAAAATGTAGCTTTCAATTCTGAGTCAGGCAACTTTGAAGCTTTCACATGTTGGTGAACGTGAGTTTTCTTCCATCTACAATCTGTCTCAAGGACAACTTACAAAGTCATATGGGTCCTTGAGATGTACGCACTCAAGACCCATTGTAGGCAACATAAATGAAACGAAAATAAATCAAATTATTTCAATGTTTGAATCAAATTGCAGACTGAATTCCTACTTTGGGAGGGTGCATGGAGCTATCTCTGATGCTCAAATGTACAAAGGGTTTGGTATGTTCAATTTATTGGTTCAATAGATTTTTCTTAGTGGATTTACAGCTGACCTATTTGAAAAATACTTTCAAAAGATGCTTCTCTTTATAAAGTTCCTGCAGTGAAATATCACAAGCTTTTCATTTGATTTATATTGTTAATGTATATTTCAGTAACTAACTTGTGATGCATTTTGTGTCAAAGCATTTCTTGTATGTTGGAATGTCAATAATGTGGAAACTTCCTATCAGGTCTGCGCCAACTCTCTGAAAGAGCACCCCACCTAAGAGCCCCCTCCCCCTGCTTTAACCCTGTAACCCCATCTAACCTTTGAAAACTTAAGGGGCAATTTAGCATGGCCAATGCACTGACCCTGCACATCTTCGGGGGAGGAAACTGGAGCACCCAGAGGAAACCCACACAGACACTGAGAATGTACAACCTCCACACAGTCACCCAAGATCATAATTGAACCTGGGCCCCTGGCACTGTGAGGCAGCAGTGCTAGCCACTGTGCCACCGTTCATGTAGTAATGTTTGGAAGGGTTAGATATTGGACAAGATTAGGAATGCGATTACACGCTGAACAAGAAAGGGTCAACACGTGTTTCTTGATTTGATGCTAATCTGTCTTTGGCTAGAATAAACAGGATATATCAACACACGTTAAAGGTTAAAAAATTAAACCATTTAGATGGAATGTGAGTGAAGGGCTGAAAGTAAAAGGGACCATGCAGTTGAAGATTGTCAATATAGATATGGAACAAAGGAAATGGGTGACTTCAGGGCGAATGCCTGTTTTACATTCTACCTAAATTTACTTCCCATTAACTTCATTGGAGACACTAGCTAGATAGGCACTGGGGGAATGGGCAGCATGATAGCATAGTGGTTAGCACTATTGCTTCACAGCGCTAGGGACCCGGGTTCAATTCCCGGCTTGGGTCACTGCCTGTGAGGAGTCTGTATATTCTCCCCGTGGATTTGCTCCGGGTGCTCTGATTTCCTCCCACAAGTCCTGAGAGACGTGCTTGTTTGGTAAATTGGACATTCTGAATTCTCCCTCAGTGTACCCAAACAAGCGCCGAAGTGTGGCGGCTAACAGATTTTCACAGTAACTCCATTTGCAGTGTTAATGTAAGTCTACTTGTGACACTAGTAAAGATTATTATTATTATTATTAAGTGAATAGAAGTTAAATCTACATGAATTCTAGAAGCATTGAAAATAGGATGCCACACTGGAGATTGGATCACTGTTGTGATTGTGGTGATATGCATCACTGTACATACACAAGGGGTTAATGCAAATACACTAAGACTAAGTAAACACCAGAGGGAGCACCAGAGACATCATGACATGCAGACATACAGCTCATGAACACATAGAATAAGACATGACCAATGGGCAGTCAAGACACCCAGAGGTGACACGACCACCAGGGAGTAACCCATATAAAAGGACAGGGCACACATGCTCTGCCTCTTTCCACAGGCGACACTCAGAGCGAAGGACAGGGGCAGATCAGAAGCATCACACCCACCGCATTGCTTAGAGCAGACTGGTTAGTTAGACTGAGTTACTATAGCAAGATTAGCAGGAAAGTCGAACTCAAGTAGGAGAATTGTTAACTGTTCAATAAATGTGTTAAACCTATAAATGTGTTAAACCTATCTCCAAGTCTGAACCTTCCTTCGTCAGAGCATACATCAGGAAGCAGCTTATGCTACATGAAGAAGCATAACACAACAGTGATTATTCAAAATATCAAAATCCTGTCTAAATGCAGATGATGGAGATGACTACAACATTAAGGGCATACAAAGTTCAGAAAATACATGCTTAAATAAAGGCGGCGTTCTACATGTCAAATACATCAGCAAAATATATTAATCTTGGGGCAGTGGAAAGCTACACAATTAAGTGCTCTAATTAGATATCTGAAATGTAGAAAAATCTATGCCAGCATGAAGTATATTCTATAATTCACAAAGTCTGCATAAGAAGGAAAAGGCTTAGAAAGACAGAAAGAGATCAGAAGAGATAGAAAGTGCACGAGAACTGGGAGACTTCACTGAATTGTAAAAATCTCAATTTAGACCCACAATCGGCTGCTGCTTGATTTTATGGGCAAGGAATTCCTGTGCACAACACTGCTGACAGCCTCCCTTGGTTTTTCTGAAGGCAGACTCTATCGCTGGCCTCTATTTGCGTATATCATGTGATGTTCTCTAGAACACAGGGTGCCAGAAATATGTTGATTTGGGGATATCTTGATGTCACAGCACCCATGTAGTATAAAGGGTTAATGTTAAATATATAAATATATAGTCTACATTATCAGGATGTAAGATCACATGATGACAGAGCATGGAGTGAGAGAACGTTCTATGCAGAACCTCGTATTGAGCCTGTATTGTGCATAGTTAGCATAATGTTCAATATAAATAGATTTACCTTGCCTCTAGCATGACCTGTAAGTCCAGATCATGAACCTCATCTAAAAACAACAATGATAGAAACTAGGAGTAGGGAGTAGGAGCAGGACATTTGGCACTTTGAGCCTGCTCCGCTATGTAATATGATCAAAGGTCATCCTCGATTTCAATGCCATCTTTCTTTCTCCCATGTTCTTTGATACCATTAAAATCTAAATTATCTATCCCTTTCAGTGACTTGGCCTCTACAGACTTATGTGGTAGAGAATTCCACAGGTTCATTACCCTTTGTGTGAATAAATGTTTTGTCATCTCAGTCTAAATGGCCTACATGGGCTATCCTGTATCCTGAGACTGTGTCCCCTGTTTCTAGATTCCCCAACCAGGGAAAACATCCTCCCTGCATCGAGTCTGTTAGAATTTTATACTTTCAGTTATGTATCAGAGAATACATCCCTGCTGATGAGGCATCACATGATTTGTAGTGACATCAGCAGGCTTCAGTTTTCTATCTTAGATTGTATGAGCAATATCCCGAATAAAACCTTTCATCATGTTTATAAGAATCCAGAGTATGGGCAGCTCCAAACCTTTTATCTTTGTGGAAAACTCAAAGATAACAGTTTCAATCTCAATCAGATCTCCTCCCATCCTTCTAAATCAGTATTTCTCAAACTTTTTGTCCCGGAAGCCACTTCTGCCAATCGGCCGAGTTTCGTGATCCACGCCGAGCGACCTTTGTGACACGCGCCTCATTTGCCTACCTTTAATGCGCAAGGAGAGCCTG
The DNA here is from genome assembly GCF_047496885.1 of Scyliorhinus torazame. Taxonomy (NCBI): domain Eukaryota; kingdom Metazoa; phylum Chordata; class Chondrichthyes; order Carcharhiniformes; family Scyliorhinidae; genus Scyliorhinus; species Scyliorhinus torazame. Next base: position 57,997,088 of record NC_092724.1, read on the forward strand.
CTTAGTCCTCACGATCTCACTTGAATCTGGTTCAAAGGAGGAGAGGGCAATGCGCATATCAGGTGCAGACTTCAGCCAGTTCCTTTGTGCCGCCTTCATCTTTATGAAAACGGAAATTCCAACCTCACACATGTAGGTCGTTGTGAAGGGCAATAGCACCAAAATGCGTGTTTTACTCAACACTGGATACTCCTGGGAGATGCTGCACCTGAATGTTGACAGCCTCATGGGCTTTTGGCGTGTTTTTAATGTGATATTATAGGTCAGCTACAGCAGCATAGTCTTTTAATTTGGAGTCAGCTCTAAGCTAATAACTGACTCTGGGGTCTCAACCTCAAAAGGAACTTTTCACCATCACCTCTCTCATTTCCCAGCAGTTCCCTGCAAAGAAACGCACATGGACTTTGCATCCTTAGATGCATTGGTGCAATTTACAAATGCATACCTCAAGAAATTATCTTTATATTGCTTTGTTCCCGAGTTAAGTTGCTTCTTTGTAGGCTGGAGTTCTGTACAGAGCTAACACTGCCACTACTGTTGTGCTGACCTGGACTCTCTTGAGCAGCTCTCTCCAGCAACTTCTGTTGTGAGATTCTGTCCAATAGGTAAGTTGTCTATTTGAGTCTTTGGCCCTCTCTTACTTTTAAGAAAACCATTCATCTTCACAGTTCACTTGGCTTCCTTGCCAGCAGCTGGAAAATGGAAGCAACACTGCATCATGATTTGGTGCCAAAAGCATGTGCCTGGAGGGCGCTAGATGTCAAATATGCATCCATGTGACTTGCTCTCTGCTGCCACTTCTGGCCAGAAGACTCCACACAGCCTCATCTATTTTCATTTTAAAGGTGACGGCCATTGGGCACTTCTACCACGATCGAGAACTGCGTGACCGATTACTCCATGACCCTCCCGACACCTGCACTTTGAAAAACCCTGTTCTAAACTCAAGTCAATACTGGCCCAGTCGAATCAACCTCTCTTCATAGGATATGCCCACCATCCCTGGCATCAGCCTAGTGAACCTCTGCTGCACTCCCTCTGTGGCAAGCATATCCTTTCTTAGGCAGGTAGACCAGAGCTGCACACAATATTCCAGGTGTAGTCTTACCAAGGCCCTGTATAACTGCAGTAAAACATCAAGACCCATTTATTTCCACTCTGTTTCTTATCTGTCAACCAATTCTCAGTCCATTTATTGTTTATAAAGGATCCATCAATCACTACATTGTGAAGAAAGGACGTAAGCAACTGTAAGAAATTCCTTGGACCTTTCGGTGATGGGATGTGCTGAGTAGTCGCACATCAGGTAGCTCTCCTCTTAAGACAGAAAATAGGCACTTTTGACTGAATTTAGCATGCAAAATCGGACCAAAACATCCCCTAACCCTCAACACGGTATTTCGCAAAAATGCCAGGAAGCAGCAGCTCAAGTCACTACAGGGACACCATAAACTGCGGCAAGGGACAAAATCGGCGAGCAAATGGGTCAAGAGACCCACAAGGCGAGGAGACAGTGAACCAGAGCCGGGATCGAACTGGGGCCTTGGGGCTGTGACCGACGCCATCTTTGCTGTGTCGCAGCAAAACTACCAACATGGTCAGCATGGGAGCGGCCATTTTAGCAGACCATCGGAACATGCCATTTTGTGTCTGAGGTGCGGCAGAATGCACAGGCCGCTTAAGTGCCCTACATATGGCAAAATGTGTGCCAGATGCTCAAAGTGCAACCATTCTGCCTAGCAATGCCAGTTCATGGAACAAACCCAGGTGCAGAGGAGCATCGACTACATAAATGAAATGAGAAACAACACTTCTACATTGCAAAATGCCAGCCGGAGTAGGCAAGCTGAGCACACCAGTGCAAGAGTTGGTGATGAAGGTTCATTCTTCAGCGATATCGTTGAAGAAGACACGGAACGATTCTACGAGGTAGAAGAAACAAGAACAGACCAGGGAAACAATTGGACAACTCAGCTCATGATAAATCAAACCAGCACATTCATCAAAATGGATACTGGTGCCAGAGCAAATTTAATTAATGAGGCAGACCTCAAGAAGATGTGTATTCAGCCAGACAATGAGTGTAGTCTCGCAGACTACCACGCGCATGAATTAAGACGTTTGGAAAATGCACTCTACAAGTAGAGGTTAATGAATAATCATATTTGGTGGAATTTGCGGTTGTAGAGAAGAATAGGAGATCACGGCTAGCGCGTCAGCATATGAGGCCCTATAACTAGTCCAGCGACTATACGACCAAGATGATGATTTTTTTGAACTCGCCAAATTGCTTAGCGACATGCAATCGCCGACACCGAAATTCAAGGCACAGACATCGACTGCATGCAGATGGCGCACACTGCCAGAGATGAAAAGACACAACAGATGTCGGAGAACAAATCGAAAGCTCATGCCACAGCTCTGCTCTGAAAGAAGCACTGCCAAGCTGCCACCGAAAGCATGGTGAGCCCCGAAAACACGGTTGCCTCAGAGCATACAACAACACAACGACCAAAACTGTGAGTCAAATGAGATAATAAACACAATGCAACACATACCGCAGCAGTGGCAAGAACAACTAAACCAAAATGAAAGAATCATAGAAAGCTGTCGACTAATCATAAAGCAGCAAAACGCTGACATGACTGTCTTTTGCAGCACAAGGACACCAGCTGATACCGAAGAGCGCAACGGTGAGCCCTGGTATAGCAAGGAAATCCCTGAAGCTTCCTTCAAAACTTATTCGGGAAGTTTGGGCTGGCAGCAAAAGCCGGTAAGACGTTTAAACACTACAAGTTCAAGACAAGGAACACCCTACACTTCGAAGGCGACCTGACAGACTAAATCTGTGAACAGTACAAGCCTGTTCACTCCTTAAAGTGATGGACATTAATAATTTGCATTGAGGCCAAAATAAAGGCGGCAGTCAAGGTAGCGGCGGTGCTGGCTGCCATGCAAGTGACCCTCAACAGAATGGGAAAGAGATTGAAGGCCCAGGAGAGCACGATAAAGGAGCTGGAAAATGCATCGACGGGCCAGAGCGACCGAATTGTTGCGCTGGAGGCCAAAATCAAGAGGTTTATGCCGACCCAGGGGAGTCTGAAAGGAAAGGTGGAGGTCTAAGAAAATAGGTAGAGGCGACAGAACATCAGGATTGTGGGTCTGCCAGAGGGAATCGAGGGCAGGGATTCAACCGACTAGGTGGCCCAAACGCTGGGCAACCTGGTGGAGATCAGGCCGCCAGAGATTGACAGTGCTCACAGGTCACTCCGGCCGAAATCCTAGGCTGGGAAGCAGCCGAGAGCGGTCATTGCCAAGTTGCACAGATACCAGGACCGGGAAAGGATCCTTCGCTGGGCCAGACAGATGAAGGTTTGCAACTGGGAAGGATATTAAATCAGAGTCTACCAGGACATTGGCAAAGCGCAGTGCAGAATTTAATCAGGCAAAATCAGCCCTATACAAAAACAAAATTAAATTCAGGATGCTGTACCCAGCTAGTCTCTGGGTAACACATCAGGGCAAGGAACACTACTTTACTGCCCCTGCAGAAGGGGTTGAGTTTGTCCTAAAGAATGCTCTAGAAAGACAGCAAGGGAGACAGCGATAAAGAAGGCACAGATAACCAATTGACAATTTTACGTGCGACTGCATCACCTTGTTATGAGCAGAGGAATCATTTACTCTGATAGTAACTGCAGAGCACAGGTGAGGGTGAGAATGGGACACCAACAAAGTGGGCATAGGAGGAGGTCAGACCTACCCCAGGAGGTGGGCCACCACTAGCGGGAAAGCTAGCGCCAGGAGCTCTGAGTGAGATGGAGCTGCGGCGCATATCCTACCGGTAAGAGAGTGTCTGGCGGGGGTTGGGGGGGTGACACAACATCGGTGGGAGGAAAGCAGAGAGGTAAACAGAAGGGGATGTATGGGGTGGGGTGGGGGGGCAGCAAGAAGGAGGAAACAAAACCGCAGGGGGGAACAAAATGACAGGGGGGAGGGAAGGGCTCTAGACTGGCTTTAATAGGTCAATCTTGGAAACGTAGAACAAGATGACACTGCAAATAGCCACTTTGGAGATTTCCTGAACAAAGGGGAACCCTGGACAGCAGGGCTTACACACATGGCCTACGCACAGTTGGTGGCCATGTTGGGTGCTCCCTGGACAAAGGGAAACCCCAGAGCGCAGGGCCCCAGCCTCATGGTGAGAACGGGGACTGTGACTTTTTTGGATGGCCCCCCCAGCAAAGGGAAATCCCAGAGTGCAGGAGCGCATCCACAAGGTAAGTATGGTTGATCCCGCAGGAGGGGGGGGATCAGGAAACCCCCATCAGGATAGTCACCTGGAACATCACGGGACTTAACTGCTGAGAGAGAAGATCCAGAGTCATCGCCCACCTGAAAAGTATGAAAGCTGACATAGTCTTACTCCAAGAGACGCAACTGAGGGTAAAGGACCTACTGCGGGTAAGGAAGGGATGGGTGGAACAGATGTACCATTCATGTTATGGGACGAGAGCCAGGGGGATAGCCATACTGATAAGCAAGAAGACAATATTCACTGCAACAAAGACGGTTAGGGACCAAGGGGGTGGTCAATGATGTCTAGAGGGGCACCGGTAGTCCTTGTCAACGTGTACACTCCCAACTGGGATGACACGTAATTTGTAAAGAAGACCATGACGGAAATCCCCAACATAGATATGCATCGATTCCAGGCCAACAGCCAATAGAGCGAGAGGCGAGCGTCAGACGGGAGCCTACAAGACTGCAGGGAACACACAGGAAAGGAGGGGGGGGGGGGAGGGGAAAGCTGGTAAACATCTGAAACAGATATCAGGGGGCCTAGAGCAAGGCCACAACAAATGGAACCCCCTGAGAAACACAAAGTGAGATGGAGGGGTGGGGGTGGGGCAAAGGGGAAAGAGGGGAAGGGGAAAGCACCGCATAGCATACTTGTAAATAAAAGATAACTGCCCACTGTATAATAAGAAAGGATCCTAAAACAACAAATGAAGGTGGATTTGGGGGGTGGATCGATACCAAGTAAAATGTCTTGTATATTGCATCTGGTGCACATACCCTTGTTGAATGTATAGTGTATAAAATGTAAAACCTCAATAAAAACATGCAACTCCTCCATGGACAAAATGGCAGAGGCTTCGTCGGCGACGGCCTCCTCAATTATTGCAGATACGCTGGCCAGCGTGCTAGCTAAAGAATTTGTTGCCCTCTGATAAGCAGTGGAGGCGGATGGAAGAAAAACTATGAGGAAGCCCTGAGCTCTGCCCGGGTGAAATTAGAAAAAACTGCGGAATCGGTTAAAATAAAAGGGCGAGGTGACTGAAAGCATGGAAAAAGCGCTGACGAGTTATGGGGAACAGCTTGCCTCACGAGCTGAAATAGCGGTGGTGGCTGCTGAAAACAGGAGGCTGAAGGCTAAAGCTGACGACCTCAAACCGAGCTAGGAGGCAGAACCTTTGAGTCGTGGCGATGTCGGAGGGAGGAGAGGGCCCGAACCCAATTGTATATCTTGTTTGAATGTTCGGGAAAATAAAGGAGGAAGGTCCTCTCTGGAATTGGATCGAGCCCACCGGACCCTTCGACAGAACGAGCCGCCACGTGCGATGATAGTTTCCATAAACCTCCATAGTTTTCAGGGGAAGGAGTGGATCTTGAAATGGGCAAATTATCATCTGGTTTGGAGGCGGGAAGGCAATCTCGTGAGGATATACCAGGACATGGGAATTGAACTGGCGAGGAAGGGGGCAGTCCTCAACAAGGCTAAGACCGCCTTGTACAGGAAAGGAGTTTGGCTTGTGTGGTGTATCGGGCAAAGCTGCGGTTCACTTATGAAGCCAGGGACTTCTACTTTGATACACTGGAGGAGGCAGACGCCTTCATCAAGAAACATGGACTCGGTTCAAATTTATGTTGTTTTTGGTCTTTGATTACTGTAGGTTGGAAGGAATACTGTGGTATCCTATATACAATTGTTGTTTGTTCTGCCTGTCTTTTTCTGTTTTCTATTCTATGGGGATGACGGGAATTTTGCTTCACGTATGGTTTGGTTATTGGTGGGGTGTTAACTTCTAAGAAAAGTTTATTTTATCTTCTATACTGTTTTGCTGATTCTGTATCAGTTTGCTGATGGTGACTACTAGATTCTCTGTCCAACTCCATGCATGGATTTGGTGACCTTTTCCACCCAAACTTTCTTTTTTGAGTAGCAACTTGGTGGCCCCTGATGGTGGAAATGATTGACTCAGGGGTTTGGCGGGGGGTGGGGAGGGGTGTATGTATGGAAGGCTTCCGATTTGGCTGGCCACCTGGAATGTAAGGGGGTTGGTGGCTAGGTAAAAAGGTCAAGAGCTTTCACTCACCTAAAGAATCTAAGTGCTGATGTGGTGTTTTTGCTGGAGACTCACTTGTGGGCAAGGGATTAAACCAGACTGCGGAAGGGATGGGTGAGCCAAGTGTTCCATTTGGGCTTTGATGGACGGGCCCGAGGTACTGCAATCTTAGTCAGTAAATGGATTCTATTCTCGGCCACTAAGACCGTAGGGTATCCCAATGGAAGATTTGAATTGATCAGTGAGTCTCTAACAGGCACGTCGGTGGCACTAATAAATATCTACACGTCAAATTGGGATCATGTGATATTCGTTAAAAGAATGTTGGGTGGGATTTTCCGTCCCACCACATCAGTTTTTTGGGGAGCTGGGTCCCATGTGGGGATAGATGGAGTCAAGCTCCTGTAGGTGCTCTCATCTAAGGGCTTTGGCAACGGCCCCGCTTCCCTTCTCAACCACCTATTTGTTCCATCGGGTTTGGACACGTCATTTAGGTCATGGGAGAGGAAGGGTCTTGGGAGTTTTAGGGATCTATTCGTGGAGGGACGGTTTGCTTGTTTGGAGGTATTATCGAAAAGATTTCAACTTCCGGGGATGGACTTGTTCCGTTACCTCTAGGTAAGTGATTTTGTTTGAAAGACCTTTCCCACATTCCCCTCAACGCCGCAACCCTTCCTGTTGAGTAGGATCTTATCGGTTGCAAGGTCTGGTGGAGCGAACATTTCCAACATCTGTGGGCTAATCTTGTCAGATTAGGTGGCCCCGCTAGACGAGGTATGGGCAAAATGGGAAGGAGAAGTTGAACCTATTTTAAATGAAGAAGTGCGGTATGAGGCCCTTCATAGGGTGAACTCCACGTCCTCCTGTGAAAAACTAATTCAGCTCAAGGTAGTACACAGGGCTCACCTAACTAAAGGTAGGATGAACAGTTTCTTTTCGGGATTGGAAGAGAGATGTGAATGATACTCTTTGGGACCTGCTAATCACACCCACCTCTTTTGGTTGAATCCGAGAATGGTAAGCTTTTGAGTCTCTTTCTTTAACACATGTCAGCGATTCTTAACATTGATCTGGAGCTTTGTCCTTTGGTGGCCATTTCCAGCGTACCAATTCACCGGGGTTGCGGATGGGGGTAAAGGCAAATGTCTTCACCTTTGCTTTGCTGATAGCATGCAGGCGACTTCTGCTGGGGTGGAGATCTGCTGCTCCGCCTCGTGCCTCGGTCTGCTTGGGTGACCTTATGGAATTTCTATATTGAGAGAAGGTCAAGTACACTTTCAAGGGGTCGGCGGTGGCCATTAAGTTCCTACTTTAAAGAAGTAATCACCATCAACTGTTTGTTCTTAGTTCTCATTGTCGGGGAAGGGTGTTCCTTTCCTGAGTTTTGTATAGTTGGTTCTGTTTTTTTTCTACTACTGTACTTGTAATATTTGTTTCTGAATGTTGTTATTGTGTATTTTGTTTGTTTGTTATGAATGAAAACTCTTCAACAAAAATATTTAAAAAAAGATATTAGAAATTTATTTACTGTTCTTGATAACGTTCCCTGGTCCTTCGATAATTTGATAGAATGCTTTACACGTTGAAAAAAACATTCAGCCGACCCATTTGTTGCTGCATGATATGGAGTTGACTTGAAATGGTGTATACCTTTCACGTAGCCCTCAAACTCCTTTGAAGTAAATCACTGACAATCTGCTCCGGTGTTGCAAATCTTGTGAATATTTTGCCTAGTTTTTCAATGGTCTGCTCTGTCATCATTGACATTATTATCACATCTTCTGGTCATTTTGAGTACGCATCCACAATCACTAAGAATAGGTGTCCCTCCAGTGGACCAGCATTATCAATGTGTATTCTCTGCCATGGCTGAGTTGGCCATTCCCATGGATGTAATGGTGGAGTGTTCCTAAGTTTTGCACAAGATTGGCATTGCCCAACTTTCTCTAATTGAACTTCTAACCTTGGCCAACAAAAATAACTGCATGCCAATTCCTCCATCCTTACCACACAAGGATGCCCTTGTGCTGTTGGTCAAGGACTCTGCTACGCAAGCATATAGGAATAATGAGATAGATTTCTCATAACAGATTTCCATTCTGTGCTGTTAACTCAAGTCTTCGTGTGATGTAGGTCTTGAGGTCTGAATTTTTCTTATGAGCGTCTGATAGTGTTCCTTCTCGGACCAGGTCCAAACCTTCCCCATCACTGGATCGGTTCTTGTGTATCTTTGAACGTGAGATGAGGTCACAGGCACATTATCCACGAGTTAGAAATATAAAATATTGACTGAGTTTTCTTCTGGGTCATGCTTACCTTGTAATGGCAATAGTGATAAAGCATCAGCATTTGCGATACTGGAAATCGTAAATGTGTGCCAATAATATCAATGGCCATCTTTGCAATCTACTAGCAGCCAAACACGGTATACCTTTATATGCCGAGTAGATTGTAGTCAAGGGTTGATGATCTGTCAAAAGGGTAAAATGACGCCATAAAGGTAATGGCAGAACCTTGTTACACTGAAAATGATGCTCAAAGCTTCTTTTTCGAGCTAAGCGTAATTCATTTCTGCGTTAGTAAGATGCGTGGAGCAAATGCTTTCGGTCATTCTTATCCTGAAGGCATAATGTATGAGATGACTACACCAACCTGATAGGGTGAAGCATCGCAAGCTATTTGCAACCTCATTTTTGGATTATAGTGAACCAACAGCTCTGACTTCAGTAAAGCTTCTTTCCATTCATTGTATGGATTCTCATGTTCTTCTGACCAGTGCCATTCCTGCTTTACACATAAGTATGTAACGGCTTCAATCGTGTTGCTAAATTCGGCAGGAATTTACCACAATAATTGATCAATCCTAAAAACGACCTTGATTGTGTTATATTTTAAGGACGCGCTGCATCTAAGATTGCTGACATTTTATTTGGTTCTTTGTGTAAACTGGCTGTGTCGATCATATAACCAAGGTAATTTATGAATGACATGAAAAAGTCACACTTTTCCTTACCTCTTAGGTTGTGGCTCTGTAACCGCTCCAAGGTAGCTTCCAAATTTATCAAGTGTTCCTGTCCATTCAAACTGGTGATGATTATGTCATCTAAATAACATCGCACTCCATTCAATCCACTTGGAATTTCATTCATTGATTTTTGAAAAAGAGTAGGTGTAGCTGTTATTCCAAAAGGAAGTCTTCAGTAAAACAGCAGGGGCTGGATTACCCATTCTGGAGATTAAGTGTTGATGCCACTGTGAAAACTGTGGAGTTTCACAATGGCGAAATCGGGTCCACAGCTACAACGATTCGACCGCTCCAAAGGGGCTAGCATGAGGAACGCCACACTCTGGGAACGGAACAGCGACCAATTCCGTGATTGCTGCACCGCCGCGGCTGGACTTAAGGTATTCTACCCTTCCCGTACACATGCTTTGCAGCCACCATGGCCGCAAAAGAGAGCAGCGCCGCGCTTCCACGATGCCGAACTCGAGACCCTCCTTGACTCAGTGGAGGAGAGGAGGCTGGTGCTGTACCCCGGGCTGGGAGGAAGGTTCTCAGGCGCCATCGTTCGCTGCACCTGGGCAGAGCTAGGAGCCGCCGTTAGCGCCATTGGCGAGGTGGCCCAGGCTGGTGCCCAGTGCAGGAAAAAATGCACAACCTCCTCAGGGCGGCCACGGTGAGTACCCAGCGCTGTGCCCCTGGCACCAAGCACCCTAACCCCCACACACGTGACCTGGACCCCTCTCCCCCGGGGACGGCTGGACCCCCCACCCTGACCCACATGCCAGCCACAATGGCCGTGTGCCCTGGCCACTGATGCCATCAGCTACCCACCCCCTGGGCTGCATGCCCCGGACTGTCTAACAGTGTCGTTGTTTGCCCCCCACCCAGGACAAGGCCGCGCACAACCACCGGGAGCAGGAGAAGACTCCGGAGGGGGACCACCAGACCTGCGGCCCCAAACCATTGCAGAGCAGAGGGCACTGGAAGTGGTCGGTGGCCCGGAGGAGAGGGAGGTCGCTGTACTGAGGTCTGCGGTGGGCGACAAAGTGAGACCCCCCTACCTGATTGCGGGTCCTCACAACAAATGCATGCCCACCCCAACCCCGTCCCGCTGTCTAACCATATATTCCGTCTTGTGTCTTACAGGACCAGCTAAAGATGGGCCAGAACATCTGGGGGCCCCCCGCCCCCAGCCAGTGCCAGAGCCGGGGCCCCCCAGACAGCCGAGCACTGACTGGGAGGGCAGCTGGAACACCAGCCCTCTGCCCAAGACCCAGGATACCCCGGAGTTCGGGTCAGAGGAGGACACTGACTTTCCGTCACTGCTATCCCCAATACTGTCCACCGTCTCAGGGACTATCACCTCAGTTGGCCAACTAGCGAAGAGGATCCTGGGACACTCTCTGATGCGCACCACGCAGTTGGTCCAGTACAGGATGTGGAGGTAGGGGCAGACAAGAGGCCGGATGGTCGGAGGGCAGCCTGGCCCCAGGAACCAGCTGCCGCCCAGATGGGTCCCGGGCTCCTGAACATCCAGTCCCACCCACAGTGCGGGTGCAGCCAGACACAGAAGGAGGTGGCCCACTCACTGGCCGATGTGGCCCACACCCTGAGGGACGTGGCCCACACCATGGGTGACGCGACCTACTCACTGGCTGATGTGGCACAGACCCAGAGGGTGGTGGCACAGTCGCAGAGTGATGTGTTGCAGTCCCAGATGTAGATGGGCCACTCCCTGTGCTCCATGGGCGCTAACGTTCAGACCCTTGTCGATACCAGAGCGGGCCTCCAGGACTGGCAGTGCCAGGTGGCGGGGGGCCTTGGGGAATGGCTCCGCGCACACTCCCATCCCATGGAGAAGCTCGGGGACCATTGGGCACCCGGAAGAAGGAGGAGGTGCTGGTGCCCGAGTTGGTGACTCCTGCAGGTGAGGTGCCGGAACACCACAGCACCTCGGTCCGCCTCAGTCACAGTGGTCCGTCTCCACTCCTGTTGTATCGTCTGGGGAACCACAAAGGCGTCGTGGTAGGGCCCGTAAGGCAAGAAAGTTAGACACCAGTTAAGTTGGCACGGGTGCAGGGCACAGCTTAGATATAGGGGTGATGCACGATCAATGACCACTAAAGCGAGGTTGTAGTCCAACTTAATAAGCTAGATGTTTCCCCCAGCAGCTCAGGTACAGAATGAAGGCTGCTGGGGCAGACGGGCTCTTATACCCCGCCTTGCAGGGCGGAGCTACCATAACAGCTTGACCAATAGGAAACATACAATATCTACCAATGGTGTTCCAGCATTACCAGGTACCGTAATACCTCTACACAGGCTACAACATTCACACCCTGTTTAAAAAAAAGAGTCCGGCGGGGGTGGTTGCCTGACATTACAACATGGTAACGTGGTAGAAATTATAGTTATAGAGGTACCGTAATACCTCCGTACAGCGTTTTGTAACTATTTACAATTCTATTTACTATTTACAATTTATGATTCATAATTAACTATACACTTTAAAATGAAGCAATCAGTCGATCGGGGGCCCTGGTCATCCTCTGTGATCGTTGAAGCTTCGGCGGTGACTCCGGTGGAGGCTCGGGTGTCTGTGACTCCGGGAGCATGGCCTCGATCTCTGTGGCAGCTTCGACACCCCTAGACGGCGCTGGTGGGGAAAACGGTTGACCTGGGAAGGGAGTGTCTACGGGGTGTGTCGGTGGGTGGGGGGGGGGCCTGGACGGGGCCGGCGGAAGGACCGATCCTCCTGTAAGGTGCACTGGTGGGAGGCAGGGTGGGACTGGTGGCTGGGATGTGCGTGGGGATCCGGCGGGCGGCAGGCCTCGTAGGGAGACCATATCTTGTCAGCTGTCGGGGTACGCCACGTAGGCGTACTGGGGGTTAGCGTGGAGAAGATGGACCCTCTCGACCGACGGGTCCAACTTGTGCGCTCGCACGTGTTTTCGAAGCAGGATGGGTCCGGGAGCTGCCAGTCAGGTCGGGAGCGAGGTCCCAGAGGAGGACTTCCTGGGGAAGTCAAGGAGGCGTTTCTGAGGTGTTTGGTTGGTTGTGGTACGAAGCAGTGACCAGATGGAGTGGAGGGCATCTGGGAGGACTTCCTGCCAGCGGGAGACTGGGAGATTCCTGGACCGTAGGGCCAGTAGGACGGTCTTCCAGACCGCTCCGTTCTCCCTCTCTACCTGTCCATTACCCCGGGGGTTGTAACTGGTCGTCCTGCTTCGAGGCGATGCCCTTGCTGAGCAGGAATTGACGCAGTCCGTCGCTCATAAAGGAGGACCCCTTATCACTATGTATGTAAGCAGGAAACCCGAACAGTGCAAAGATGCTATGGAGGTCCTTGATGACGGTGGTTGCGGTCATGTCGGGGCAGGGGATGGCGAATGGGAACCGGGAGTACTCGTCAATCAGGTTCAGGAAGTACGTGTTGCGGTCGGTGGAGGGGAGGGGGCCTTTGAAGTCCATGTTCAGGCAGTCAAAGGACGGGAAGCCTTTATCAGGTGCGCTTTCTCTGGCCGGTAGAAGTGCGGTTTGCAATCCGTGCAGATTTGGCAGTCCCTGGTGGCTGTCCTGACCTCGATGGAGTAGGGCAGGTTGCGGCTCTTGATAAAGTGGAAAAAACGAGTGACCCCCGGGTGGCAGAGGTCCTTGTGGAGGGCTCGGAGGCTGTCCACTTGTGCGTTGGCACATGTGCCGCGGGCCAGGGCATCAGGAGGCTTGATAAGCTTCCCGGGACGATACAAGATCTCGTAGTTGTAGGTGGAGAGTTTGATCCTCCACCGCAAGATCTTATTGTTCTTTATCTTGCCCCGCTGTGCATTATTGAACATGAAAGCAACTGACCGTTGGTCAGTGAGGAGAGTGAATCTCCTGCCGGCCAGGTAATGCCTCCAATGTCGCACAGCTTCTACTATGGCCTGGGCCTCCTTTTCGACTGAGGAGTGGTGGATTTCGGAAGCATGGAGGGTACGTGAGAAGAAGGCCACGGGTCTGCCCGCTTGGTTGAGGGTGGCCGTCAGAGCTACGTCAGACGCGTCGCTCTCGACCTGGAAGGGGAGGGACTCGTCGATGGCGTGGATCGTGGCCTTTGCAATGGCGTGCATCGTGGCCTTTGCAATGTCTGCTTTGATGCGGCTGAAGGCTTGGCGGGCCTCTATTGACAGAGGAAAAGCTGTGGATTGGATCAGAGGACGGGCCTTGTCCGCATAGTTGGGGACCCACTGGGCATAGTAAGAGAAAAACCCTAGACAGCGCTTCAGGGCTTTGGAGAAATGAGGGAGGGGGAACTCCATAAGGGGGCGCATGCGTTCAGGGTCGGGGCCTATAACTCCATTTCGCACTAGGTAGCCGAGGATGGCAGGCGGTCGGTGCTATACACTCATTTATCCTTGTTAGATGTAAGGTTAAGGATCTTTGCAGTCTGGAGGAATTTTCGGAGGTTGGTGTCGTGGTCCTGCTGCTCGTGGCCGCAGATGGTGACATTATCGAGATACGGGAATGTTGCCCGTAAACCGTACCGGTCAACCATTCATAAGAACGTAAGAACATAAGAACTAGGAGCAGGAGTAGGCCATCTGGCCCCTCGTGCCTGCTCCGCCATTCAATGAGATCATGGCTGATCTTTTGTGGACTCAGCTCCACTTTCCGGCCCGAACACCATAACCCTTAATCCCTTTATTCTTCAAAAAACTATCTATCTTTATCTTAAAAACATTTAATGAAGGAGCCTCTACTGCTTCACTGGGCAAGGAATTCCATAGAGTCACAACCGTTTGGGTGAAGAAGTTCCTCCTAAACTCAGTCCTAAATCTACTTCCCCTTATTTTGAGGCTATGCCCCCTAGTTCTGCTTTCACCTGCCAGTGGAAACAACCTGCCCGCATCTATCCTATCTATTCCCTTCATAATCTTATATGTTTCTATAAGATCCCCCTCATCCTTCTAAATTCCAACGAGTACAGTCCCAGTCTACTCAACCTCTCCTCGTAATCCAACCCCTTCAGCTCTGGGATTAACCTAGTGAATCTCCTCTGCACACCCTCCAGTGCCAGTACGTCCTTTCTCAAGTAAGGAGACCAAAACTGAACACAATACTCCAGGTGTGGCCTCACTAACACCTTATACAATTGCAGCATAACCTCCCTAGTCTTAAACTCCATCCCTCTAGCAATGAAGGACAAAATTCCATTTGCCTTCTTAATCACCTGTTGCACCTGAAAACCAACTTTCTGCGACTCATGCACTAGCACACCCAAATCTCTCTGCACAGCAGCGTGTTCTAATTTTTTATCATTTAAATAATAATCCCTTTTGCCGTTATTCTTACCAAAATGGATAACCTCACATTTGTCAACATTGTATTCCATCTGCCATACCCTAGCCCATTCACTTAGCCTGTCCAAATCCCTCTGCAGACTTCCAGTATCCTCTGCACTTTTTGCTTTGCCACTTATCTTAGTGTCGTCTGCAAACTTGGACACATTGCCCTTGGTCCCCAACTCCAAATCATCTATGTAAATTGTGAACAGTTGTGGGCCCAACACTGATCCCTGAGGGACACCACTAGCTACTGATTGCCAACCAGAGAAACACCCATTAATCCCCACTCTTTGCTTTCTTTTAATTAACCAATCCTCTATCCATGCTCCTACTTTCCCCTTAATGCCATGCATCTTTATCTTATGCAACAACCTTTTGTGTGGCACCTTGTCAAAGGCTTTCTGGAAATCCAGATATACCACATCCATTGGCTCCCCGTTATCTACTGCACTGTTAATGTCCTCAAAAAATTCCACTAAATTAGTTAGGCACGACCTGCCCTTTATGAACCCATGCTGTGTCTGTCCAATGGGACAATTTCCATCCAGATGCCTCGCTATTTCTTCCTTGATGATAGATTCCAGCATCTTCCCTACTACCGAAGTTAAGCTCACTGGCCTATAATTACCCACTTTCTGCCTACCTCCTTTTTTAAACAGTGGTGTCACGTTTGCTAATTTCCAATCCGCTGGGACCACCCCAGAGTCTAGTGAATTTTGGTAAACTATCACTAGTGCATTTGCAATTTCCCTAGCCATCTCTTTTAGCACTCTGGGATGCATTCCATCAGGGCCAGGAGACTTGTCTACCTTTAGCCCCATTAGCTTGCCCATCACTACCTCCTTGGTGATATCAATCCTCTCAAGGTCCTCACCTGTCATAGCCTCATTTCCATCAGTCACTGGCATGTTATTTGTGTCTTCCACTGTGAAGACCGACCCAAAAAACCTGTTCAGTTCCTCAGCCATTTCCTCATCTCCCATTATTAAATCTCCCGTCTCATCCTCTAAAGGACCAATATTTACCTTAGCCACTCTTTTTTTAAAAATGTAATTGTAGAAACTTTTACTATCTGTTTTTATATTCTGAGCAAGTTTACTCTCATAATCTATCTTACTCTTCTTTATAGCTTTTTTAGTCGCTTTCTGTTGCCCCCTAAAGATTTCCCAGTCCTCTAGTCTCCCACTGATCTTTGCTACTTTGTATGTTTTTTCCTTCAATTTGATACTCTCCCTTATTTCCTTAGATATCCACGGTCGATTTTCCCTCTTTTTACCGTCCTTCCTTTTTGTTGGTATAAACCTTTGCTGGGCACTGTGAAAAATCACTTGGAAGGTTCTCCGCTGTTCCTCAACTGTTTCACCATAAAGTCTTTGCTCCCAGTCTACCTTAGCTAGTTCTTCTCTCATCCCATTGTAATCTTCTTTGTTTAAGTACAAAACACTAGTGCTTGATTTTACCTTCTCACCCTCCATCTGTATTTTAAATTCCACCATATTGTGATTGCTCCTTCCGAGAGGATCCCTAACTATGAGATCCTGAATCAATCCTGTCTCATTACACAGGACCAGATCTAGGACCGCTTGTTCCCTCGTAGGTTCCATTACATACTGTTCGAGGAAACTATCGCGGATACATTCTATAAACTCCTCCTCAAGGCTGCTTTGACCGACCTGGTTAAACCAATCAACATGTAGATTAAAATCCCCCATGATAACTGCTGTACCATTTCTACATGCATCTGTTATTTCTTTGTTTATTGCCTGCCCCACCATAATGTTACTATTTGGTGGCCTATAGATTACTCCTATCAGTGACTTTTTCGCGTTACTATTCCTGATTTCCACCCAAATGGATTCAACCTTATCCTCCATAGCACCGATGTCATCCCTTACTGTTGCCCGGATGTCATCCTTAAATAACAGAGCTACACCACCTCCCTTACCATCCACTCTGTCCTTCCGAAAAGTTTGATACCCTCGGATATTTAACTCCCAGTCGTGACCATCCTTTAACCATGTTTCAGTAATGGCCACTAAATCATAGTCATTCACGATGATTTGCGCCATCAACTCATTTACCTTATTCCGAATACTACGAGCATTCAGGTAAAGTACACTTATGTTGGCTTTTTTACCTCTGTTCTGAATCTTAACACCTCGATCAGTAACCTCTCCTAAGTTATATTTCCTCTTAACCTTTCTCCTAATTTTCCTTGTCGTCGAACCCACATCTTCCTGTAACAACCTGCCGCATCGCTTACCATTAATGTTTTCACTTCCCGTTTTATTTCTTTTAGTATTCCTGGTCCTATTCACTGAGCTCCCCTCAGTCACTGTACCCTGTACTGTCGCCCTTTTTGATTTTTGACTATGGCTTCTCTGCCTTACACTTTCCCCCTTACTGCCTTTTATTTCTGTCCCTGTTTTACTACCTTCCAACTTCCTGCATTGGTTCCCATCCCCCTGCCACATTAGTTTAAACTCTCCCCAACAGCTCGAGCAAACACCCCCCCTAGGACATCGGTTCCAGTCCTTCCCAGGTGCAGACCGTCCGGTTTGTACTGGTCCCACCTTCCCCAGAATCGGTTCCAATGTCCCAGGAATTTGAATCCCTTCCTCTTGCACCATCTCTCGAGCCACGGATTCATCCTTTTTATCCTGACATTCCTACTCTGACTAGCTCGTGGCACTGGTAGCAATCCTGAGATTACTACCTTTGAGGTCCTACTTTTTAGTTTAACTCCTAGCTCCCTAAATTCAGCTTGTAGGACCTCGTCACGTTTTTTACCTATATCGTTGGTGCCTATGTGCACCACGACAGCTGGCTGTTCACCCCCCCCCCCCCCCCCCCCCCCAGAATGTCCTGCAGCTGCTCCGAGACATCCTTGACCCTTGCACCAGGGAGGCAACATACCATCCTGGAGTCTCGATTTCGTCCGCAGAACCGCCTGTCTATTCCCCTTACAATTGAGTCCCCTATCACTATAGCCCTGCCATTCTTCTTCCTGCCCAGCTGCGCAGCAGAGCCAGCCAAGGTGCCATGAACCTGGCTGCTGCCGCCGTCCCCTGGTGAGCCATCTCCCTCAACAGTATCCAAAGCGGTATATCTGTTTTGCAGGGAGATGACCGCAGAGGACACCTGCACTGCCTTCCTACTCTTGCTCTGTCTTTTGGTCACCCATTTACTATCTCCCTCAGTACCTTTCACCTGCGGTGTGACCAACTCGCTAAACGTGCTATCCACGACGTCCTCAGCATCGCGGACGCTCCAAAGTGAGTCCATCCGCAGCTCCAGAGCAGTCAAGCGGTCTAACAGGAGCTGCAACTGGACACACTTCATGCACATGAAGGAGCCAGGGACAGTGGACGTGTCCCTGAGCTCCCACATCGCACACGAGGAGCATGACACGGGTCTGAGATCCCCTGCCATGCCTTAAACCTTCGGTTAACCATTCGGTCCCTCTCGCGCTGGAAGACCGAGACCCCGTTGGTGACACCGAAGGGATCCCTTAAGAAGTGATAGAGCCGCCCATCTGCCTCGAAGGCAGTGTATTTGCGGTCATTAGTGCGGATGGGGAGCTGGTGGTAGGCCAGCTTGGAGAAGACCATGTAATGCGCAATCCTGTTTACCAGGTCAGGAATGCGGGGGAGAGGGTACGCGTCCAGCTGCGTAAACCTTTTGATGGTCTGACTGTAGTCGATGACCATCCTATGCTTCTCCCCGGTCTTTACCACCACTACTTGAGCTCTCCAGGGACTGTTGCTAGCTTCAATGACTCCTTCCTTCAGTAGCCTTTGGACCTCTGACCTAATAAAGATCCGATCCTGGGCACTGTACCGTCTGCTCCTGGTGGCGACGGGTTTGCAATCCGGGTTGAGGTTCGCAAACAGGGAAGGCGGATCGACCTTGAGGGTCGCGAGGCCACAGACAGTGAGGGGTGGGGTATAGGGCCGCCGAATTTGAAAGTTAGACTTTGGAGATTACACTGGAAGTCTAAACCTAGGAGTGTGGTTGCGCAGAGGTGGGGAAGGACGTAGAGCCGGTAATTTTTAAACTCCCTTCCCTGGACTGTGAGGTTTGCTACACAAAAACCCTTTATCTCTACTGAGTGGGAACCGGAGGCCAGGGAGATTTTTTGATTAACGGGGTGGACGAGGAGAGAACAGCGCCTTACCGTGTCGGGGTGTATGAAGCTCTCCGTGCTCCCAGAGTCGATTAAGCAGGACGTCTCGTGCCCGTTGATTAGTACTGTTGTTGTAGCAGTTGAGAGTGTTTGAGGCCGGGACTAGTCCAGGGTCACCGAGGCTAATCGCAGCAGTTGAGTGTGCTCTTCAGGCGGTGAGCGGTCAGCCGAGCTGGGGTCCTGGGAGTCCATCCAAGATGGCGGCTCCCATTGGTTGCACATGGCTGGGGAGGCACAAAATAGCGGCGCCCATCCATCGAACGTGGCATCCACGAACGTGAACAAGATGGCAGCGCCCGGGGGCAGCACGTGGCCCTGGAGGAGGAAGATGGCTGCGCCCACTGGCCGCACGGGAACCGTGGAGAGGTTTGTGGTGGTTAACCGCATTCGCCGCCGGAGACCGCGGCGACCGCACTGGCCCTTTTTACCGCATCCCTTGCAGGTGGATGCGCGGTCCGGGCAGCGCTGCCAGGGGCGCTTGGCCTGCCCACAAAAGTAGCAGCGGGGTCCCCCGGGGTTGCCAGGTCACCTTGCTGCACAAACCTGTGGGGGGATGGGAGATGTCTCGGGGTCGCCTGCGGAGGGGTTCCATGCTGCCCACGGGGCTGCTGCGTGGTCGGGAACGTAAGCGCGGGCATTTCTGGAGGCCACATCTAGGGAGCCTGCAAGGGCACGTGCCTCCTTGAGACCTAGGGTGTCTTTTTCCAGCAATCGCTGGCGGATTTGGGAGGACAGCATACCTGCCATGAAAGCGTCCCGGATCAAGAGTTCTGTGTGGTCGCTCGCCAAAACTTTCGGGCAGCTGCAGTTTCTCCCCAACACCAGGAGCGCACGGTAGAATTCTTCCAGCGATTCCCCAGGGATTTGTCACCTCGTTGCTAGCAGATGTCGGGCGTAGACCTGGTTTACCGGGCGAATATAATGTCCTTTTAGCAGCTCCATTGCTGCATCGAAGTCATCCGTGTCCTCGATGAGGGTATAAATTTCCGGGCTCACCCTCGAGTGCAGGACTTGCAATTTCTGTTCTCCCGTGGGTGTGTTTTCGGCCGTTCCGAGATATTCTTTAAAACACGCCAGCCAGTGCTTGAAGATTGCCGCTGAGTTCGTCGCGTGGGGGCTGAGTTGCAGACACTTCGGCTTGATTCGGAGCTCCATCCTTTTAAATCTAGCTTATTAAATTGATGCACGATCAATGACCACTAAAGTGAGGTTGTAGTCCAACTGAAGGCTTTCATAAGCTAGATGTTTCCCCCAGCATCTCAGGTACAGAATGAAAGCTGCTGGGGCGGCACGGGCTCTTATACCCCGCCTTGCAGGGCGGAGCTACCATACAGCTAGACTAATAGGAAACATACAACATCTACCAATGGTGTTCCAGCATTACCAGGTACCGTAATATCTCTACACAGACTACCACAAGGGGTTAGGGCACAGACTGTACATTATTGTTCAGAATAAACACATACTCGCACCGTTAAAACCAGCCTTGGTGCTCTGACTGATGGATGTTGTGGTGAGGCGGGCAGTCAGTGATGGCCACTGGGAGTGAGGGGTGGCGGACGCGTGAGGCCCCCCCCCCCTGACTGTCCCCATCACCCCCTCCCCAGTTATTCGATAGGACCGTGTGATGGACTGGCCAGGTTGCATCCAGGACTACCCAAGTGAAAGGGGTCAGACATTGTCTAACAATGCGGAGCACTGAGCTCATCGCAGAGCGGGCTGTCATCATCTTCCATCCCATAGACCAGAACTGCTGTCACTGCCAACCCAGTGCTCCCAGCTCAGGTATATATAATGGAGGGGGTGTACATGTGGGTGTTTTGGTGGTGTGGGAGGTGAGGGTGGTCGGTGGTGTGGAAGGTGAGGCTGTTCGGTGGTGAAGGGGTGTGGTATGTTGGTGTCCGTGCCCCTGGCCAGCAAACCCCCCCTCCCCCCCCCCCCCCCCAGTTGGTGAAATGTGTCTCAATGAGTGTGTCCCGTGCGTGCTGGTCCTGGCGATAACATTGTGCGGCCTCCCATGCCTGATCAGCCCCCATGTCTCGCTTTGTGTCTCTCTACCCCCCCCCCCCCCACCTCCTCCTCCGTCCCCGCTGCCAGGGGCACCTTCTGATGGCACTGCCCTCACTGGGGGTTGCCGTCGGTGTGGCCCAGGGTGGTCACCCAGTGGGTGTCGGCGGTTGAGTGGGGTGGCTGGGAGGGGGAGGAAAGCACCCACCCACAAGGTCGTTATCTCTGCGTGTACCCAGAGGCCAGGATGGGTGGCCAGCAAGACGGCCGCTGCAATGGCGCTCAGTCCGTGGGCACCACCCCTGTCCTGTCAGGGGCTCCCCAGCTGCTCGGCCTGCACCCCCCCCTTGCAGAAAGCATGGCCGGTGTCCGATTCGGGAGCCCGCAGTCCCCTCATGCCACCTCCTCTCTCATCTAGTGCGCCAGCTTCACAAATTTTTATACCATATTAGAAACACGCTGTCGGGAATTCGGCCCATCCGAGGCACAGAATTGCTGAGGCCCCGGAGAATCGGTTGTCATGACCAATAATGAGATGCATGCTGTACTTCCGGGCCGCGTGACGGGTGCTGCAATTTCAGGGGTCCAGAGAATGCTGATTCGGGTGAAACCGGCGTCAGGTCCGATTTTGGCGTTGGAGCCGATTATCCGGCCGATCGCGTTTTGTGATTTCTGTGATATCCCACGGAGAATCCTGCCCCAGATCTTTGTGCGTTATGACGGTGAGTGGAGGCTGTGATTCGGTAACTACATTCATCTGCAGAAATGCGTGTGAAAGATCAATTTTACTGAATTTCTGTCCTCCAGAAAGTCCAGCAAACAAATTTTAAATCAGTAGCATGATCTACGCACAAAACTGGATTAGTAATAGTTTTAAAATCATAGAACACTCACGGTGCAGAAGGAGGCCATTCGGCCCATTGAGTCTACACCAACTCTCTTAAATAGCAACCTACCTAGGATCAGGCCCCCACCCTATCCCCCTAACCCAGTAAGCCTATCTAACCTTTTGGACATTAAGGGGCAATTTAGCATGGCCAAGTCACCTAACCTGCACATATTTGCACCGTGGAACGAAACTGGAACACCTGGAGGAATTCCACGCAGACACGGGAAAAAGTGCAAAGTCCATGCAGACAGTCACCCGAGGCCGCAATTGAACCTGGGTCCCTGGCGCTGGGAGGCAGCAGTGCTCACCACTTTGCTACCGTGCCACCCTCCATGAATTCTTACTGAGCCATCCCGTTTTAATACAGCAACGATTGGTGTCGTCCAATCACTTGTAGCAACAGGTTTAATGACTCCTGTTTCTAGTTCTTTAACTTCAGGCCTAATGGCATGTGGTATGGTTCTAACTTAGAGACATTTGGGTGTGCTGTCTGGCCTGATTTTTAGGTGTAGCTCAACTCCAGTCATAGAGCCTAGTGAATCTTTGAACGTCTTACACCAGAATTGCAAGGGCACTGCTAGGGGGCCATTTCAGGGGTGTCCGGGTGGCACTGCCAAGGGTCAGGGCCTGAGAAGGGCCATGCCCATAAGAGGGGGGGTGAGGGGATTTATGGAATGGAGGGGGGGTGAAAGGCGGCTATGAAGGGGCCTCATGAGGTTGTGGAGGGTTAAGGCTGGGGGTTCCGAAAGGAGGGATGGGGAGCCCTGAAATTGGGGGCGGGGGGCTCTTAGCAACCGCATAGCGGGGTGTCCTCACTTAAGGGGAGTGTGGGGTAATGCCATGTGTGCAGGGAGTGCCATTGCGCATGGATGGGGGGGCTGTTGGGGACTCTCAAGCTGATTTAGAAATTGGGCCACCCTTTCAAAATGGCAGCCCAGTCTCTGAGGAATTGGCTGGCCGTTGAGTTCAGCTCCCCAGTGATGAAAATATTTCCAAGTGTGGGCTTGACTGGGGAGAAACTCTCCAAGACCCAAAAATATAGCGGTGTGGATCTCAGTCAAAAAGTAAGCAGGAAATACCCCACCAAACCCGCCCATAATGACGCTTTGAAATTTCTTGGTTGAATTTCCCCGTAGCTTGACACAGCACTTACTGGAATCTGTTTTGAGTGCTCAAGTTCAAATTGATATGTTTTAAAAACAAAAAAATATAAATAGGACATAGATACATTTCAAGGGAGAAGGAAAATTTGGGCTGCAAGAATTGAATATTTTTGTGGGGTCTAAATCTATTTTTTGTGTTTATAAAAATTCTGTATTAATACGAAAAGGAAGTAGATAAACAGATAACCTCCCTCCCCTTTACAGCGTACACCCAGGGAGGAGAAGGCATGTGGTAGAACACAATGTGGCTGCTGTACTGCCAGTTCTCCCAAATGGTTCTCTCCCCACTTCACCAATCCACTGTAGGATAATGAGAAAGCATCAAAGTCGCCAATTGCAAAAGAGACATTCATTGCCAAGCATTGGGACTGCCATTAGATTGCCACTATCACTGTTACCATAGCTACTAACAGCATCACACCCACAGCAACTGCATTTCCTCCAAGTCTACAAGTGGTTCTGACTTCCAAATATATACATCTTGATCAGGTTGTTGCAGCTGAACATTGATACAATCCATTGAGTTGAAAGCCTACATTTATTTTAGCCGCTCGCTTGTACAGTTATGAAGTACCACTCAGCTAAATCTTCTTTCATGTCGGGTCACCAGAGCAATTCTCATATAGTCAGCAATCCACTTCCTAGGGTCCTTGGAAATTACACCACTGAAACCGTGTCACACAAGCAAAAGCTTTCATCTTCACTGACAGTTCCCACCACTGGTAAAGGGGGGTTCTTTGATTGCGGATTAGGAAAATGTTCCTGAGTTTCTTTAATGATTGATCTCAATGCTGCTGCTCCCTTCTCACCATGGGCTGGATTCTCCATTGGCGGGATCCTCCGTTTCACCAGCAACACATTCTTGCCAGCGGATTTCCCAACTGTAAGGGGGTGCCCACAATGGGAAACCCCATTGGCCGGCTGCAGGACGGAGGATCCCGCTGCCAACGCTGGTGCGTTGCATCAGAAAACGAGAATCCCACCCCTTTCAAAGCCATCTCATGATGTATTCTCTCATTTCCCATCTTCTTCCTTATCCTTCAATAAATTGTCTTCCCAAAAACAATTATATCTAGATATTGCTGTTGGGGCATTATTGAAGTTTTGGTTGAATATCGGTCTGGGTTGCTGAAGGCTAGAAAGAATGCTGCTTAAATCCTGATTTTACTGATTTTGGTTATTGTGCTCAATCATACATTTTAACTCTGAAATAGAGAGCAGGAATAGCAATAATCTTGACAATTAGCTTTGAACTTCCACAAGGAGAACTTTCTGCAGGACTGTTAATGTACTAATTTTGTTGAAGAAAAGAGAGCAGTTGAGTGACGAATGCCAAATTTAGAGTAGCACTGAAGGCCCCACAGTAAGGAGTCAGGCAGATTAGAGACACACGACATGACACTAATGATCACTCCTCAAAGTACGTGTTGGAGAAAGGGTGAATGCACTTTTCAAGATTTGAATGATCTGGAAAGACATTGAGAAAAATACTTCAATCTGCAAGCACCAATAGAGCACCAATTGTGCTCTTCATAGAATTTTCATAGAATTTACAGTGCAGAAGGAGCCCATTCGGCCCATCGAGTCTCCACCGGCTCTTGGAAAGAGCACCTTACCCAAGGTCTACACCTCCACCCTATCCCCATAACCCAGTAACCCCACCCAACACGAAGGGCAATTTTGGACACTAAGGGCAATTTATCATAGCCAATCCACCTAACCTGTACATCTTTGGACTGTGGGAGGAAACCGGAGCACCCGGAGGAAACCCACGCAGACACGGGGAGGATGTGCAGACTCCGCACAGACAGTGACCCAAGCCGGAATCGAACCTGGGACCCTGGAGCTGTGAAGCAATTGTGCTATCCACAATGCTATCATGCTGCGTGGGAAATATCTAAAGTGCATATGCAAAAATGTTCTTTCTGACTTCCGGTGGCATAATGCAGGGGGAGAGACGAGCACAAGGTGACTCCCACTGGAGTACAGTACGTTTTGCCCGTTTTCTTGGTGCCACAAATTTTTTTTCAAAAACTCAAATTAGTTATTGGAATAAAGATCGTTTAAGACTGAAATGGCCAAAAAAGCAAGGTAAAGAAAGCTTAAAACAGAACTCATCAACGGAGTCTGAGACCTCTCGAAGCTCAACAGCAAGTAAAATTGCAGGGTTGGTTTTTGTTTTTCTATCCACTACATTAACGGCCGCGGTTCTTTCTGATATCTTGGAGAAGGAATTTGAGGATCACCGGTGAATTGTGTTCGAAGATCTCAAAAGATCAATTGAAGCCCCCATTCAAGTGGCTCAGTAGAGAACTAATCAGACATCGAAGCCCAGGGAGCCACAATCTAGAATATGAAGGTAGCCTTATCAGCCCACAGCGATCGGATTGCCGCATTGGAACCCAAACTGACTTCAGTGACCGAAGCGAATAGATCTCTGAGTACCTACAAAACAGGTCCAAGAGGTAAAAAATCCAGATTGTGTGGTTATTGGAGAGAATTGAGGGCCTTACCCCAATGGAATACTTCTCGAGCATGTTCTGAAAAATGGTGGCTGAGGATGGTTTCTCACCCTCGTCTGAATTGGACACAGCCCATTGGACACTTCAGCTGAAGACTTGTCCTGAAGATCCACTGTGTGCGGTGATAGAGAGATTTCATACCTTCAAGGAAAAGGAGAAGGTTTTGCAATGGGCAAGAGAACACTGCGATTTTAAACGGGAAGGTCACTCCATCAGGTTTTATCAGGGCATGGGTGTGGAGCTAGCAAAGGCGCTGTGTTCAGTGGAGTCAAGGCCTTCCTATACAAGAGTGGAGTCCGGTTTGAGTTGATCTATCCAGCTTGTCTCAGAGTAACTTTTTCGGAAAAGACTATTTCTATGATGTGTCGGAGAAGTGGACTCTTTTGTTAGAAAACTCAAGTTGGGCATGTTATAATTTTGTTTTGGGCTGTGTCGATGGGAGTGTCATGTTACATTGCTGGTGTTTCATGTTTGTTCTTGTTGAAGCTAAGTTCTTAAAGTTCTTGATGACAATTGGGGTTTTATATTATGTAGGGTTATTTTCTTTGTATTAATAAATGGCTTCCTTTCAACATGCAAGTTAAATGGGGTTTGGGTCTTTTGTTATTGAGGATGTATTTTTCTCTTTCTCCTCGCTGCTAACTAAGGAATTAGTTAAAGGGAGCGGGGTTTTGGAGGGTTCGTTGCAGCTCATTATAGTATTTTTATAGTAATTTGCTGACGGTGTCTGTTGATTTTCCTTTGTCCAGTCCTTTGACTTAGGGAGCGATTCTCTGGCCTCGTTGAGCTCTCGCTCGAATGTAACGAGGCTGTTGAATAGCGGGAGAGGCCGAAAATGGCAACTGCGCTAGACACCAAACAGTTTGCAATGCAACTGTCCCGCTCCCCTGGCGAAACCGTGATCCCGCCGTAGAGCGGCGAGAAATCAATTATCACCACTTAAGCCCTATTTCCATACAATTAACGGGAGCCCACCCATATCCAATGGCCTCCTGTGATTCAGCGGCCTCCCCAGCTAGTGCCGATTAGTACTCCTTTTTAAAAACGTGAACCTGGTGAAAGGGCTTCAGTGGGGAGCCCAGGAGATGAGTAGCCATCTTTGCTCCGAGGTGAAGAGTCCGAGGGCGCTGGGTTTGCCGCCCCAGTGCTCAGAGAGGGGTGGGGGATGGGGTACCTTCGGCCTTGGGGGGCCTCCCTGGAGGGGGAGGTGAGAGGGGCACTGGGGGGAGGTGGCAACAGCGCACGGCTCCACCATGCCAACCCCTGGATAGTGTAACTATTACAGGGGCAACCCTAGCCCCTGCCTGTCTGCCCCACACACCCACAATAGCCCCCACCGACTGCCGAGGTCTCTGGCCGTGCGGCTGAAGGCTATTGTGTATAGGGAATTGGCAATCATGGTTAAGTGCGCACTTCACACAACCCAAGTGGATTCCTATGGGTGGGTGTGCCATGTAGCATGTGGGAGTCATTGCTTGGCATCCCAATCAGATCGTGATGCATGGACCCTGCCATAACACTGCGAGAGGCTACACCACGAATGCAGCAACCAACATCCGAGCACACAGAGGATGGGACACAGTTCCGGGGACATATCGACGGCTGGAGGGTGGATGAGTGCAACGGGGAGGGGACCAGAGCCTGGTCCAGGTGAAGTTATTTATTGATTTTTTAAATTCATTCACGGGATGTGGCCGCTGCTGGTTAGGACAGCATTTATTGCCCAGCCCCAGTTGCCCTTCAGAACATGTAGTGAGTTGCCTTCTTGAACTGCTGCAGTCCTTGAGGTGTAGGTACAGCCACTGTGCTATTAGGGAGGGATTTCCAGGATGTTGCCCCAGTGACAGTGAAGGAGAGGCGATATATTTCCAAGTCAGGGTGGTGAGTGACTTGGAGGGGAACCTCCAGGTGGTGGGGTTCCCAGGTATCTGCTGCTCTTGTTCTTCTAGATGGTAGTGGTCGTGGGTTTGGAAGGTGTTGTCTAAGGAACCTTGGTGAGTTACTGCAGTGCATCTTGTAGATGGTGCACACGGCTGCCATTTTGCCAGTGGGGGAGGGTTTGAATGTTTGTGGAAGGGAGAGCAATCAAACCGGGCTGCTTTGTCCTAGATGGCGTCGAGCTTCTTGAGTGTTGTTGGAGCTGCACTCTCCAGGAAAGTGGAGGGTATTCCATTACGCTCCTGACTTGTGCCTTGTAGATGGTGGACAGCTTTTTGGGGGGGAGTCAGAAGATGAGTTAGCCTTTGACCTCCCCTGGTAGCTACAGTATTAATGTGGCTAGTCCAGTTCAGTTTCTGATCAATGGTAACCTCCAGGATGTTTATTGTAGGGGATTCAGTGATGGTAATGCCATTGAATGGCAAGGGGCGGTGGTTAGATCCTCTCTTGTAGGAGATGGTCATTACCTGTCACTTCTGTGGCACGAATGTAACTTTCCACTTGTCAGCCCAAGTTTGGATATTGTCCAGGTCTTGCTGCATTTGGACATGGAGTGCTTCATTCTCTGAGGAGTCGTAAATGGTGCTGAACATAGTGTAGTGTAGTCATCTGCAAACATCCCCACTTCTGATCTTATGATGGAAGGGAGGTCTTTGATGAAGCAGCTGAAGATGGTTGGGCCTAAGACATTACCCTGAGAACTCCGGCAGTGATGTCCTGGGGTTGACCTCCAACCACCACACCCATCTTCCTTTGTGCCAGGTATGACTCCAACCAGCAGAGAGTTTCCCCCCTGATTCCTATTGACTCCAGTTTAGCTCGGGCTCCTTGATGCCATACTCGGTCAAATGCTATCTTGATGTCAAGGGCAGTCACTCTCCCCACACCTCTGGCATTCAGCTCTTTTGTCCATGTTTGAACCAAGGCTGTAATGAGGTCAGGAGCTGAGTGACCCAAACTGAGTGCCTGTGAGCATGTTATTGCTGAGTAAGTGCCGCTTGATTGAAGTGTTGATGACTCCTTTTATCACTTTGATGATGATAGAGAGTAGACTGATAGGGTAGTAATTGGGTGGGTTGGATTTGTCTTGTTTCTTGTGTACAGGACACTCCTGGGCAATTTTCTACATTGCCGGGTAGATGCCAGTGCTGTAGCTGTACTGGAACAGCTCAGCTAGGGGTGTGGCAAGTTCTGGAGCACAAGTCTTCAGTACTATTGCCGGGATATTATCAGGACCATACTGCCTTTGCCGTATCCAGTGCCTTCAGCCGTTTCTTGATATCACTTGGAGTGAATCATATTGGCTGAACACTGACATTTGTGCTACTGGGGACCATGGAGGGGACTGAGATTGATCAGCAACTTGGCACTTCTGGCTGAAGATTGTTGCAGTGCCTCAGCCTTGTCTTGTTATGTACGGGTGTCTGGGGTACAGGGTGTGAGGGCTGTTGAGGGCGTCCCACTGTGGCCGGGAGTGCATGCGCTGGGTATTCTGGGTGTGGGGGAGGGGGGTGACATCAATAGGGTAATAGAGATCCTGGAATGGGAGCCTCCGCTGATTGTCAGTCTAACATCCTCTCCCAATTCCTTTCACATATTGAATGATATGGATGGTATATTTGCAGCTGTGAAGTTCTACGCCTTGGGATCATTCCAGGGCTCGAGTGGAGATCTGTGTAGCATCTCTCAGGCCACAGCCTACAGGTGCATCTGACAGGATGTTCTGCTTGACCGGTCGGAAAATTATATAAACTTTGACATGGACCAAGCCCAACAAGATTCCCGGGCAGCAGGATTCTCCGCCATGACCAGGATGCCCCAGGACTAAGAGTTGATAGACTGTGCGCATGTCGCCTTGTGCTCACTGGGCCATCTGGGAGTGTCCTACGTTAACAGGAAGGGTTTCTGTAGGAGCGTTTTCAGAGACTGAGTATTGAGCTGGCTTTTACGTGGGGAATCGCCCCTCTTAATTACTGCTCAGGTAAAACAAAGACTCATGGAGATAGTAACTCGGGTTAAGATGGCTTTACTTTCCAAGATTGGTCAATGTACAAGGGAGAGTGATTTGGATAAGTGCCAAAACCAACTCTGCTTTACATTGCTTTAGGTTCAACAGTTATGCAATTTCCAAAATTCAGTAGCCCTGCCTCAGCTAGACTCGGTCCAATCCTTGTAGCTATTGATTAAACCTTGACCAGTGAATATTACTTTAGGCAGCATGGT
This sequence comes from Scyliorhinus torazame, assembly GCF_047496885.1. Classification (NCBI taxonomy): domain Eukaryota; kingdom Metazoa; phylum Chordata; class Chondrichthyes; order Carcharhiniformes; family Scyliorhinidae; genus Scyliorhinus; species Scyliorhinus torazame. The sequence continues at coordinate 58,026,694 of NC_092724.1, forward strand.
AACTGCGTAATCAGCTCATGATGTCCACTAGCCATCTGTAGTTCTTCAAGACCCCACCCCCGCATCTACTGTCTTTCACTCTTCCTTATTCCCATTTCCTCTTATCATAGTGTGGTTCCTAGCTGTCCCATTACCTACCTGTGTACAGGTTGTCTTGGGTTGCCGATAAGAGCTGCTTCCCCTAGATGTTTTTCTGCCGTCCACATTATTTCTGTATTATTCTGTCATTCTTAGGAATGTGGTCAAGTTAGCTAGCTGAAATATCATCATACATTGCGGCCACTACTATTAGCAAGAGTTTAAATGCTTGTTACTCTGTGTTCTAAGAATACATGTTCAATGGTTAATAATGATTCTGGATATATTTTCTATGGTTAGTTCAGTCCTTAATAAACTAACGTATGTGGAGCTATTCTAGGGTTATCCTAGCTATCTGGTTTTAAGAGATCTCACCTCTGGATCCACCCCCTTCAGGTTCCACTCCCTGAACATACAGCTCGTGTGTGACCACCGCGTGAAGATCATGCACATCTGTGCACCCTCCCCAGGGAGTATGCATGGCAGCTACATCCTGGGGTGGTCAGATATCCCGGCCTCTTTGAGGACCATCCCAGGATGGGCAACTGGCTCTTGGGGGATAGGGAGTATATGCTGAGGACCTAGTTAATGAAGCCAGTACAGAGGCCAGAGACCGATGCGGAGACCTGATACATCGAGGCCCATGTGGCCACTCGGGCTGCCATTGAGCGGTGCATCTGACTTTTCAAAATTCGGTTCTGATGGGCCAACCGCTCTGGTGGTGCCCTGTAGTACACGGAGAGTCGCCCGCTTTGTGGTGGTCTGCTGTGACCTCCACAACCTGGCACGGCAGCAGGGCGACATGCTGGAGGTTGGAGATGAGGAACATGTACCCACCTCCAAGGAGGACGAGGATGATGATGAGGCGCCGGACTAGGAGGTGCTGGAGGATGAGCCCGGGATGAACTGGAGGACCTGCCAGAGGCTGCAGAACAGGTGGCAGCAGTGAGAGTCCGGCAAGTCTGGAGGACCAGGGAAGCCCTCATACTCACCAGCTTCACTTAGGGCGTGGCCTGGTCCATCATCGCTACCTTCCCCAAAGCCCCCTCCCAATTTCATACCCTCCAAAGTATGTGGAACATAACTCCAGGGTGCTGGGACTGTGTTGGCACCGTCACTGTCGAGGGTACGGGGTGTGATTATAACCCGCAGAGAGCTGAGCGCCGGTGCTCCACAATCTATGCCATTGTCTGTCACCTGCCTGTCTGCCGAGTGCTTGCTCACACCCATCACCTTCACCAGGTGTGCACGGGGAGGGGGATGCCAGGACAGATGGGCCAAGGGTTTGGAGGTCGGCCCGCATTGTGGAAGAAAGTGACAGGTGTCATACTGGTTTTGGTGAAGGGTTTTTAACATGTCATAGATGTCCAACAATGCCCCACTCTCCCGATGGTGCCGCCCTACCATCCTCCCCACACCCTCTCCCCAGGGCCTTCAGTGATCCCCAACGTGCTTAGCCTTCCTTGCTCTACCGCTACATCTAGGTGTGTCCCCAGGGTGCACTTAAGAGTTGGAGGCAGCCTGCTGCTTACCACCTTTCGTGGCCTATGATGCCCATGGCTGACGTCCTCTGGGGGCCCTGAGGCCGGAGGGCCCCAGCGACCTTGGTGGCACATGCATAGCCGTGCCACCCTGCCCCATGTGCTGACGTTGAGAACGGCCTCACCAGAGGGCTGGAACTTGGGGGAGCTGTTGGCCACCATTCCCACTCCATCGGATGGGTCTGGGTTGCCATCCAATGTCCTCTCCTTTCGCTCGGTGCCCATAGCACCCTGAGGTTCACCTTAGGGTGAAGGGGCAGTTCGTTCAAGCCCCGGCACCCCCTGCGGCATCTGGATCTGCCAGCCCTGGCAGCTCCCGAATGTCAGCACCATGGTGTCGATGCTCTTGACGATGCTCCTGAATGTTTGAGTCATGCTCTGCACTGCCTCGGTAATGCCCACCTGCGACTGAGAGAAGCTCTGCAGCGCCTCGCCCATTCTAATTTGAGAGTGGGACATGCCACGCAGCACCTCATGAAGGTCAGCCTAGTACTGGGTCACATCCCCCAGCAAGTTGGCCAGTCTACCCAGGCTCTCAGCCATGGCCATCACCGACTGCGCCATGCCTTGAACATCTTCGCTCATGCTGCTGATGTTGTGTACCATGCTCTCCACTGCGGTCGCCACCCTAACAGTGTTGGCCTTGGTGCCACGCATTGCTGGCAGCATCTCCTGAGCCCATAGCTTTTGTGACTCCTCCAATCTGCTATGGACTTGCTGGAGTGTCACTGACATCTCCCTCTGAATGTCCAGGCCACTCACTAATGTCTCCATCAGCTCCTGGATAGCATGTTCCATAGACTCAGCATCTGGCTAGATCTAGCAGACCTCTGACAGCTGTCTGGGCATTCCTGCCTCCACCTGATGTACATCAGCAACTGTGTGGTGCTCACCAGATTGTGCCCCGCACTTTATTGATTTGTCACCATCCAAAGTCCGCCCTGGAGATTAGATACAACGTTGTTAGCGGATAAAATATTTTGTAAGCGTATGTCCCTTGCCTTGGAGGATGATATAAAATCTAACAAATCCGATTCAATCTCACTTTCCACATTGTGGGAGGCTCTTAAGGCGGTCCTCAGGGGGGAAGTTTCCACGTTGAGGGAGGCTCTTAAGGTGGTCCTCAGGGGGGAAGTTATCTCTTACAGAGCGCATTAGTTGAGGTCAATGAGTTTCGAGCAGCAGAGGCTGGTGGATTCCATTCTAGAGGTCCACCAGTACTCCTACTCCAGAGTTACTGGTAAGTAGGAAAAAAACTGCAGACTTAGTTTGAACTATTGTCAACTAGCAGGGCAATAAGTCAGTTACAGCATTCAAGGGGCACTTTTTATGAATATAGAGAAAAGGGCAGTCGCCTTTTGGCTCACCAGCTCAAACGGCAGGCAGCCTCCCGGGAGATCACACAAATACTCAATTTGGGCAGAAACTTTGGGCTGGATTCTCCGCTGCCGGGATTCTCCGTTACGCCGGCAGCGCATCCACGCCTGGGGATTTCCCGACGGCGTGGGGCTGCCCACAATGGGAAACCCCGTTGGCCAGCGGGTGTGCACCGCACCAGGTAATGCGACGTTTGAATCTTTTTACTATGATCTTTATAGATCGGACTTCTACTTATAGGTCAGTCATGTCTGGCTTTCTGGACAGTCTATTCATCCCAACGGTTGAGGTGGATAGGAGCAATGAGTTGGAATCCCCGTTACACCTGGCGAAATTTCAAAATGTATTGGTTTGATGCAATCTGGCCAGGCTCGTTGCCTAGTACTAGGTCGAATATAGCCTCCTCGCAAGTCAGACTATCCACATATCGTCTTCAAAAAATTTCTTGGACACACTTAACAAATTCCTCACCATCCAGACCTCTAGCCCGAAGGGATTTCCAGTCAATATGAGGAAAATTAAAGTCTCCCACTACAACAACCTATTATTTAAAATTGAGATTAGAAAAGAGCAGGAGCTGCGAGTCGGAGCAGAGATTTAAAAAGCGCGGAGCTGCGAGTCGGAGCAGAGATTTAAAAAGCGGGAGCTGCGAGTCGGAGCGGAGATTTAAAAAGCGCGGGAGCTGAAAGTCAGAGCAGAGATTTGAAAAGAGCGGGAGCTGAGAGTCAGAGCGGAGATTTAAAAAGAGCAGGAGCTGCGAGTCGGAGCAGAGATTTAAAAAGCGCGAGTCAGAGAGGAGATTTGAAAAGAGCGGGAGCTGAGAGTTGCGGAGATTTAAAAAGAGCAGGAGCTGCGAGTCGGAGCGGAGATTTGAAAAGAGTGGGAGCTGAGAGTCGCGGAGATTTAAAAAGAGCAGGATCTGCGAGTCGGAGCGGAGATTTGAAAAGAGTGGGAGCTGAGAGTCGCGGAGATTTAAAAAGAGCAGGAGCTGCGAGTCGGAGCGGAGATTTGAAAAGAGTGGGAGCTGAGAGTCGCGGAGATTTAAAAAGCGCGGGAGCTGCGAATCGGAGCAGAGATTTAAAAAGAGCCAGAGCTGAGAGTCGCAGAGATTTGAAAAGAGCAGGAGCTGCGAGTCGGAGCAGAGATTTAAAATGCGCGGGAGCTGAGAGTCAGAGCGGAGCTCTGAAAAGATCGGGAGCTGAGAGTCGCGGAGATTTAAAAAGAGCGGGAGCTGAGAGTCAGAGTGGAGATTTAAAAAGAGCAGGAGCTGCGAGTCGGAGCGGAGATTTGAAGGTGTGGGAGCTGAGAGTCGCAGAGATTTAAAAAGAGCAGGAGCTGCGAGTCAGAGCAGAGATTTAAAAAGAGCAGGAGCTGAGAGTCGCGTAGATTTAAAAAGAGCAGGAGCTGAGAGTCAGAGCGGAGATTTAGAAAGAGCAGGAGCTGTGACTCGGAGCGGAGATTTGAAAAGAGCGGGAGCTGAGAGTCGCGGAGATTTAAAAAGAGCAGGAGCTGAGAGTCAGAGCGGAGATTTAAAAAGAGCAGGAGCTGAGAGTCGGAGCGGAGATTTGAAAAGAGCGGGAGCTGAGAGCCGCGGAGATTTAAAAAGAGCAGGAGCTGAGAGTCAGAGCGGAGATTTAAAAAGAGCAGGAGCTGAGAGTCAGAGCGGAGATTTAAAAAGAGCGGGAGCTGAGAGTCAGAGCGGAGCTTTGAAAAGATCGGGAGCTGAGAGTCGCGGAGATTTAAAAAGAGCGGGAGCTGAGAGTCAGAGTGGAGATTTAAAAAGAGCAGGAGCTGCGAGTCGGAGCGGAGATTTGAAAGGTGTGGGAGCTGAGAGTCGCGGAGATTTAAAAAGAGCAGGAGCTGCGAGTCAGAGCAGAGATTTAAAAAGAGCAGGAGCTGAGAGTCGCGTAGATTTAAAAAGAGCAGGAGCTGAGAGTCAGAGCGTAGATTTAAAAAGAGCAGGAGCTGAGAGTCAGAGCGGAGATTTAGAAAGAGCAGGAGCTGTGAATCGGAGCGGAGATTTGAAAAGAGCGGGAGCTGAGAGTCGCGGAGATTTAAAAAGAGCAGGAGCTGAGAGTCAGAGCGGCGATTTAAAAAGAGCAGGAGCTGAGAGTCGGAGCGGAGATTTGAAAAGAGCGGGAGCTGAGAGTCGCGGAGATTTAAAAAGAGCAGGAGCTGAGAGTCAGAGCGGAGATTTAAAAAGAGCAGGAGCTGAGAGTCAGAGCAGAGATTTAAAAAGAGCGGGAGCTGAGAGTCAGAGCGGAGATTTGAAAAGAGCGGGAGCTCAGAGTCGCGGAGATTTAAAAAGAGCAAGAGCTGAGAGGGACACCTGGTCAGCAGGCTGAAATTAAAAAACAATTCAGGAGTGACATCACAGCAAAACAATAAGTTCATTGGCTGGTGTTATCGTGCGGGGCGCAGAGGTTGCTGAATGAGTGCTTGCTGAGAAGGGGAGTGAATAACAGGTAAGCTCTTTCTTTCTTTTTCTTTTTTTATCTAGAGGGGATGCCAGGGAAGGTAGTGCAATGATCCTCCTGTAGAATGTTTGAGGTGAGGGATGCCGTCAGTGTCCCTGCTGATTTAATCTGTGGGAAGTGCACCCATCTCCAGCTCCTCAGAAACTGCATTAGGGAACTGGAGCTGGAGCTGGTTGAACTTCGGATTATTCGGGATGCAGAGGTGGTCATAGATAGAAGTTTCAGGGATGTAGTTACTCCGAAGAATAAAGATAGATGGGTGACGGTAAGAAGGGCTGGGAGGAAGCAGTCAGTACAGGGATCCCCTGTGGTCGTTCCCCTTAGTAACAATTATACCGCTTTGGATACTGTTGGGGGGGGGGGTCTTACCAGGGGTAAGCCATGGGGTACAGGTCTCTGGCACGGAGTCTGTCCCTGTTGCTCAGAAGAGAAGGGGGGAGAGGAGTAGAGCATTAGTCATTGGAGACTCCATAGTTAGGGGGATAGATAGGAGATTCTGTGGGAACGAGAGAGAGTTGGTGTGTTGCCTCGCAGGTGCCAGGGTGCGTGATGTCTCGGATCGTGTTTTCGGGATCCTTAAGGGGGAGGGGGAGCAGCCCCAAGTCGTGGTCCACATAGGTACCAACGACATAGGTAGGAAAAGGGATAGGTTTGTAAGGCAGGAATTCAGGGAGTTAGGGTGGAAACTTAGATCCAGGACAAACAGAGTTATTATCTCTGGGTTGTTACCCGTGCCACGTGATAGCGAGATGAGGAAAGGGAGAGAGAGGAGTTGAACACGTGGCTACAGGGATGGTGCAGGAAGGAGGGTTTCAGATTTCTGGGTAATTGGGGCTCATTCTGGGGTCGTTGGGACCTCTACAAATGGGATGGTCTACACCTGGACCAGAGGGGTACCAATATCTTGGGGGGGAAATTTGCTAATGCTCTTTGGGAGGGTTTCAACTAGTTCAGCAGGGGCTTGGGAACCTGAATTGTAGCTCCAGTATACAGGAGGTTGAGGGTAGTGAGGTCATGAGTAAGGTTTCAAAGTTGCAGGAGTGTACCGGCAGGCAGGAAGGTGGTTTGAAGTGTGTCTTCTTCAATGCCAGGAGCATCCGGAATAAGGTGGGTGAACTTGCAGCATGGGTTGGTACCTGGGACTTCGATGTTGTGGCCATTTCTGAGACATGGATAGAGCAGGGACAGGAATGGTTGTTGCAGGTGCCGGGGTTTAGATATTTCAGTAAGCTCAGGGAAGGTGGTAAAAGAGGGGGAGGTGTGGCATTGTTAGTCAAGGACAGTATTACGGTGGCAGAAAGGAAGTTTGATGAGGACTCGTCTACTGAGGTAGTATGGGCTGAGGTTAGAAACAGGAAAGGAGAGGTCACCCTGTTAAGGGTTTTCTATAGGCCTCCGAAAAGTTCCAGAGATGTAGAGGAAAGGATTGCAAAGATGATTCTGGATAGGAGCGAAAGCAACAGGGTAGTTGTTATGGGGGACTTTAACTTTCCAAATATTGACTGGAAACGCTATAGTTCGAGTACTTTAGATGGGTCTGTTTTTGTCCAATGTGTGCAGGAGAGTTTCCTGACGCAGTATGTAGATAGGCCAACGAGAGGCGAGGCCATATTGGATTTGGTACTGGGTAATGAACCAGGACAGGTGTTAGATTTGGAGGTGATAGCACTTTGGTGATAGTGACCACAATTCCATTGCTTGTACTTTAGTTATGGAAAGGGATAGGTATATACCGCAGGGCAAGGGTTATACCTGGGGGAAAGGCAATTATGATGTGATGAGGCAAGACTTAGGATGCATCGGATGGAGAGGAAAACTGCAGGGGATGGGTACAATGGAAATGTGGAGCTTGTTCAAGGAACAGCTACTGCGTGTCCTTGATAAGTATGTACCTGTCTGGTAGGGAGGAAGTGGTTGAGCAAGGGAACCGTGGTTTACTAAAGCAGTCGAAACACTTGTCAAGAGGAAGAAGGAGGCTTATGTAAAGATGAGACATGAAGATTCAGTTAGGGTGCTCGAGAGTTACAAGTTAGCTAGGAAGGACCTAAAGAGAGAGCTAAGAAGAGTGAGAAGAACAAAGAACAAAGAAATGTACAGCACAGGAACAGGCCCTTCGGCCCTCCAAGCCCGTGCCGACCATACTGCCCGACTAAACTACAATCTTCTACACTTCCTGGGTCCGTATCCTTCTATTCCCATCCTATTCATATATTTGTCAAGATGCCCCTTAAATGTCCCTATCGTCCCTGCTTCCACTACCTCCTCCGGTAGCGAGTTCCAGGCACCCACTACCCTCTGCGTAAAAAACTTGCCTCGTACATCTACTCTAAACCTTGCCCCTCTCACCTTAAACCTATGCCCCCTAGTAATTGACCCCTCTACCCTGGGGAAAAGCCTCTGACTATCCACTCTGTCTATGCCCCTCATAATTTTGTATACCTCTATCAGGTCGCCCCTCAACCTCCTTCGTTCCAGGGAGAACAAACCGAGTTTATTCAATCGCTCCTCATAGCTTATGCCCTCCATACCAGGCAACATTCTGGTAAATCTCTTCTGCACCCTCTCTAAAGCCTCCACATCCTTCTGGTAGTGTGGCGACCAGAATTGAACACTATACTCCAAGTGTGGCCTAACTAAGGTTCTATACAGCTGCAACATGACTTGCCAATTCTTATACTCAATGCCCCGGCCAATGAAGGCAAGCATGCCGTATGCCTTCTTGACTACCTTCTCCACCTGTGTTGCCCCTTTCAATGACCTGTGGACCTGTACTCCTAGATCTCTTTGACTTTCAATACTCTTGAGGGTTCTACCATTCACTGTATATTCCCTAACTGCATTAGACCTTCCAAAATGCATTACCTCACATTTGTCCGGATTAAACTCCATCTGCCATCTCTCCGCCCAAGTCTCCAGACAATCTAAATCCTGCTGTATCCTCAGACAGTCCTCATCGCTATCCGCAATTCCACCAATCTTTGTGTCGTCTGCAAACTTACTAATCAGACCAGTTACATTTTCCTCCAAATCATTTATATATACTACAAACAGCAAAGGTCCCAACACTGATCCCTGTGGAACACCACTGGTCACAGCCCTCCAATTAGAAAAGCATCCCTCCATTGCTACCATCTGCCTTCTATGGCCTAGCCAGTTCTGTATCCACCTTGCCAGTTCACCCCTGATCCCGTGTGACTTCACCTTTTGTACTAGTCTACCATGAGGGACCTTGTCAAAGGCCTTACTGAAGTCCATATAGACAACATCTACTGCCCTACCTGCATCAATCATCTTAGTGACCTCCTCGAAAAACTCTATCAAGTTAGTGAGACACGACCTCCCCTTCACAAAACCGTGCTGCCTCTCACTAATACGTCCATTTGCTTCCAAATGGGAGTAGATCCTGTCTCGAAGAATTCTCTCCAGTAATTTCCCTACCACTGAAGTAAGGCTCACCGGCCTGTAGTTCCCGGGATTATCCTTGCTACCCTTCTTAAACAGAGGAACAACATTGGCTATTCTCCAGTCCTCCGGGACATCCCCTGAAGACAGCGAGGATCCAAAGATTTCTGTCAAGGCCACAGCAATTTCCTCTCCAGCCTCCTTCAGTATTCTGGGGTAGATCCCATCAGGCCCTGGGGACTTATCTACCTTAATATTTTTTAAGACACCCAACACCTCGTCTTTTTGGATCACAATGTGACCCAGGCTACCTACACCCCCTTCTCCAGACTCAACATCTACCAATTCCTTCTCTTTGGTGAATACTGATGCAAAGTATTCATTTAGTACCTCGCCCATTTCCTCTGGCTCCGCACATAGATTCCCTTGCCTATCCTTCAGTGGGCCAACCCTTTCCCTGGCTACCCTCTTGCTTTTTATGTACGTGTAAAAAGCCTTGGGATTTTCCTTAACCCTATTTGCCAATGACTTTTCATGACCCCTTCTAGCCCTCCTGACTCCTTGCTTAAGTTCCTTCCTACTTTCCTTATATGCTACACAGGCTTCGTCTGTTCCCAGCCTTTTAGCCCTGACAAATGCCTCCTTTTTCTTTTTGACGAGGCCTACAATATCACTCGTCATCCAAGGTTCCCGAAAATTGCCGTATTTATCTTTCTTCCTCACAGGAACATGCCTGTCCTGTATTCCTTTCAACTGACACTTGAAAGCCTCCCAAAGGTGGGGTGGGGACATGAGAAGTCTATGGCAGGTAGGATCAAGGATAACCCTAAAGCTTTCTATAGATATGTCAGGAATAAACGAATGACTAGGGTAAGAGTAGGGCCAGTCAATGACAGTAGCGGGAAGTTGTGCTTGGAGTCCGAGGAGATAGGAGAGGTGCTAAATGAATATTTTTTGTCGGTTTTCACAGAGGAAAAAGACAATGATGTTGAGGAGAATACTGAGATTCAGGCTACTAGACTAGAAGGGCTTGAGTTTCATAAGGAGGAGGTGTTAGCAATTCTGAAAAGTGTGAAAATAGATAAGTTCCCTGGGCTGGATGGGATTTATCCTAGGATTCTCTGGGAAGCTAGGGAGGAAATTGCTGAGCCTTTGGCTTTGATCTTTAAGTCATCTTTGTCTACAGGAATAGTGCCAGAAGACTGGAGGATAGCAAATGTTGTCCCCTTGTTCAAGAAGGGGAGTAGAGACAACCCCGGTAACTATAGACCAGTGAGCCTTACTTCTGTTGTGGGCAAAATCTTGGAAAGGTTTATAAAGAATAGGATGTATAATCATCTGGAAAGGAATAATTTGATTAGAGATAGTCAACACGGTTTTGTGAAGGGCAGGTCCTGCCTCACAAACCATATTGAGTTCTTTGAGAAGGTGATCAAACAGGTGGATGAGGGTAAAGCAGTTGATGTGGTGTATATGGATTTCAGTAAAGCGTTTGATAAGGTTCCCCACTGTAGGCTACTGCAGAAAATACGGAGGCATGGGATTCAGGGTGATTTAGCAGTTTGGATCAGAAATTGGCTAGCTGGAAGAAGACAAAGGGTGGTGGTTGATGGGAAATGTTCAGACTGGAGTCCAGTTACTAGTGGTGTACCACAAGGATCTGTTTTGGGGCCACTGCTGTTTGTCATTTTTATAAATCACCTGGAGGAGGGCGTAGAAGGATTGGTGAGTAAATTTGCAGATGACACTAAAGTCGGTGGAGTTGTGGACAGTGCGGAAGGATGTTACAAGTTACAGAGGGACATAGATAAGCTGCAGCGCTGGGCAGAGAGGTGGCAAATGGAGTTAAATGCAGAAAAGTGTGAGGTGATTCATTTTGGGAGGAATAACAGGAAGACAGAGTACTGGGCTAATGGTAAGATTCTTGGCAGTGTGGATGAGCAGAGAGATCTCGGTGTCCATGTACATAGATCCCTGAAAGTTGCCACCCAGTTTGAGAGGGTTGTTAAGAAGGCGTACGGTGTGTTAGCTTTTATTGGTAGAGGGATTGAGTTTCGGAGCCATGAGGTCATGTTGCAGCTGTACAAAATTCCGGTGCGGCCGCATTTGGAGTATTGCGTGCAATTCTGGTCGCCGCATTATAGGAAGGATGTGGAAGCATTGGAAAGGGTGCAGAGGAGACTTACCAGAATGTTGCTTGGTATGGAGGGAAGATCTTATGAGGCAAGGCTGAGGGACTGAGCCTGTTTTCGTTAGAGAGAAGAAGGTTAAGAGGTGACTTAATTGAGGCATACAAGATGATCAGAGGATTGGATAGGGTAGACAGTGAGAGCCTTTTTCCTCGGATGATGATGTCTAGCACGAGGGGACATACCTTTAAATTGAGGGGAGATAGATATAAGACAGATGTCAGAGGTAGGTTCTTTACTCAGAGAGTAGTAAGGGCGTGGAATGCCCTGCCTGCAACAGTAGTGGACTCGCCAACACTAAGGGTATTCAAATGGTCATTGGATAGACATATGGACAATAAGGGAATAGTGTCGATGGGCTTTAGAGTGGTTTCACAGGTCGACGCAACATCGAAGGCCGAAGGGCCTGTACTGCGCTGTAATGTTATATGTTCTATGTTCCACCCTGAATCTGCTTACCTATCTGTTCTTCAACTTCCCATGGGCTGTTGGAAGGTCTGTAGTCCACCCCCATCATAGTGACTGCCCCTTCCTGTTTCTGAGTTCTACCCACAGTGCCTCGTTACTTGATTCTTCCATGTTGTCCTCCCTCTGTACAGCTGTAATATGTTCTCTAACCAATATTGCAACTCGCCCACCTCTTTTACCTTCCTCCCTGTCTCGCCTGAAACACCTATATCCTGGAATATTTAGCTGTCAGTCCTGTCCCTTTTTTAACCAAGTCTCCGTTACAGCAACCATATCCAAGTTCCGCGAGTGAATCAAGGCTTTAAGTTCATCTGTCTTACCTGTTATATTCCGTGCATTGAAGCAGATACACTCCAGAGCTCCAGGCCCACTGAGTACGACCTCCCCCAACCTACCCTTCCTGTTAGCCAGCCGGACCCTGGTACCATGCTCATCCCCAGTCTCTACACTTGCTGGCTTACTGTCCTGATTCCCACCCCCCTGGGGGAGAGAGTTCCAAAGATTCATGGCCCTCTCAGTGGAAAAAATGTCTCCTCATCTCCATCTTAAATGGGAGACCCCTTATTTTTAAATCGTGTTCTCTAATTTTAGTCTCTTCCACAAGGGGAATATCCTTTCAACACCTACCTTGTCAGGTCTCCTCAGGATCTTGTATGTTTCAAAGGGGACGTAGTGGCATAGTGGTATTGTTGCGGGACTAGTAATCCCGAATGTCTGGAGTGCTGGGTTTGAATCCCACCACAGCAGATGGTGTAACATGAATTCAAGAAAAGAAATGACCATGAAATCATTGTTGATTGTCATAAAAATCAATCTGGTTCACTAATGTCCTTTAGGGAAGGAAATCTGTCATCCTTGTGTGGTCTGGCCTATATCTGACTCCAGATTCACAGAAATGTGGTGAATCTTAAATGCCTTCAGGGATGGGCGACAAATGCTGGCCCAGCCAGCGAGGCATTCATCCCTTGAATGAATTTTTAAAAAAGCAAGATTACTTCTCATTCTTCTAAATTCCAGTGGATACAGGCTCAGCCTGGCCAACCTCATAAGATAACCACCCCATCCCAGATATCAGTTGAGTGAACCTACTCTGAATTGCTTTTGACATATTTATATCTTCACTTAAATAAAGAGACCAAGACTATACACATTGCACCAGAAATGGTCTTGCCAATACCCTGTGCAACTGTAGCAAAAAATCCTTACTTTTATATTCCATTCCCCTTGCAATAGAAAACAAAGATTAATTTGCCTTCCTAATCATGCATTGTACTTGCATGCTAACTTTATGATTCATGTACCAGAACACCCAGGTCCCTCTGTGGCCCAGAGTTCTGCAATCTCTCTTCATTTAAATAGTATTTTGCTTTTCTCTTCTTCCTTTCAAAGTGGACAAGTTTACATTTTCCTACATTACACACCAACTGCAAAATTTTGCCCACTCGCTTAACCTATCTATATCCCTTTGCAGACTCCTTCTGTCCTCTTCACAACTTATGTTCCTCCCTATTTTTGTGTGCATTCGGTCCCTTCATTCAAGTCATTGATATAAATTGTAAATAGTTGTGGCCGCAGCAGTGATGCTGTGGCACCCCACTCATCACATCGTGCCAATTCGAAAATTACCTGTCGCTACCCTCTGTACCCTGTTAGCTAACCAATTCTTTAATATGTTACCCGCTATAGCATGAGCTCTTATTTTGGGTAATAACCTTTAATATGGCACCCTGCCAAATATCCTCTGGAAATCAAAGTAATAATAATCTTTATTAGTGTCACAAGTAGGCTTACATTAACACTGCAATGAAGTTACTGTGAAAAGCCCCTAATCACCACACTGCGGTGCCTGTTCGGGTACACTGAGGGAGAATTCAGAATGCCCAATTCACCTAACCAGCACATCTTTCGGGACTTGTGAGAGAAAACGAAAGCACCCGGAGGAAACCCACGCAGACTCCACACAGACAGTTGGGAATCGAACCCGGGACCCAGGCGCTGTGAAGCAACAGTGGTAACCACTGTGCTACAGTGCCACCCTAAGTGCTACCATGCTGCCCCAGCACATTCACAGGTCCCCCTTTATGCATGTTGTTTGTTGACTCTTAGGGTGAGATGTCTGAGTGCCTGTTCATTCAAATTGATGTATAAGATTCCAAAGCACTATTTCAAAGAAAGAACAGGCCAGTATTTGACCCTCAATTAATATCACAAAACAGATTATCTGGTTATTGTTGCATTGCTGATTGTGGGAGCTTGCAGTGCACCTATTGTATGCCATGGGCGGGATTCTCCAATAATGGGGCTATGCCCCCACGCCAGTGTAAAAACACTGGCAAATCACTCTGGACTTTCCTTAAGAAAGCCCTGAGTGATTCTCCAACCTGCAGGGGGCTGAATAAAGGAATAAAGGAAATAAAATAAATTACTGAATAGAGATACGGAGTGCTTCTCGCAGCTTTGGCTGCAGATACGGGGCCCCGCACTTCTGGTCGGGGGTCCGCACGGTGGCGGCCTGCAGCGGCCGCCCCATGGGACATGGCGGACTCGGACTGCGGAGCGGCACCAGAAATGGACGACCTCCGAGATCGCACGCGTCCACAGGTCTGTGACCCCCGATCGCCCCCCTGGCTGTCCTTGAGGCGACCCCCGGTGATCGATCGCCCCCTCCCCCACCAGGGCGGCAGCGGTGGTTAGAACCACGCCGTCGGGAACTCAGACAGTTTTCCTTGGAGAATCGCGGGGGGTGGGGGGCTCTGTAAATGGCCCCCTACCTGCGCCGCGTAGTTCACACGCGAGAGACTCCGAGGACCGGAGAATCGCGGGAGCAGCGTCTGACCAGATTTTGCCGTAAACGCCCATTCTCCGCCCCCGCGCCAATCGCGATTTCGATGTGGAGGCTCGGAGAATCCAGCCCCATGTTTCTACATTAAACAGTGACTACAATTCAAAAGTACCTTTGGGATGTCTTGAGGTTGTGAAAGGTACTGTAGAAATGCAAGTATCTGTGAATTATTGTACAGTTACAAATAAATGGAGCTATTAGCACAACCACACATCTTTAATTTGTAGCATGGGGTGTATCCCTGAAGCTGTGCAGCTTTATCCCATTGCCATTTTATATGTATTTTAAATATGTCCATACATATTTTCTTCTGGTCTTTATAACCTCACCAGCAGCAGGCGTGCACAGGAAGTCATCAAAAGCAATTTGGGTCATTGACTGCTTTCAGTTAGACCATTCTTTAAAAGATTGATCATGAGCGAACTGACGGAATAGGACATGATGATGCTGATAGCTTCTCTTGAGCTTGGGGTCAAGACAAAAATGTTCTGGTAGTGTCACATTGTCCTACTGAGTGGCTGTCAGGCAGGCTGTTGTAATTGGAATAAGTTCACAGTCTCATGGAATGAGATGGAGAGAACAGAATTATGTGAAAATGAGTATTGGAAACAATCTTTTGATGCTTTTATTCGCTTTGAATAACAGTCACATCTTTGTCCCTGAACTTGTCTGTAACCTGAACAAGCGAACACCATGCAAACCCTCCATCACTATTGCCAAATGCCTACAGGACTGCACACTAAGCTTGAGGGTGTATGAGGAGTAAGCAATGTTGAACGCACTTCACCGCTCAAAACTGAAGCTTCTGGATTGGATTGGATTTGTTTATTGTCACGTGTACCGAGGTACAGTGAAAAGTATTTTTCTGCGAGCAGCTCAACAGATCATTAAGTACATGGGAAGAAAAGGGAATAAAAGAAAATACATAATGAAATGAAAATGAAAATCGGTTATTGTCACGAGTAGGCTTCAATGAAGTTACTGTGAAAAGCCCCTAGTCGTCACATTCCGGCACCTGTTCGGGGAGGGTGGTATGGGAATTGAACCGTGCTGCTGGCCTGCCTTGGTCTACTTTTTAAAAGCCAGCAATTTAGCCCAGTGTGCTAAACCAGCCCCTAATAAGGCAACACAACATATACAATGTAACTACATAAGCACTGGCATCGGATGAAGCATACAGGGTGTAGTGTTAATGAGGTAAGTCCATAAGAGGGTAATTTAGGAGTCTGGTAACAGCGGGGAAGAAGCTGTTTTTGAGTCTGTTCGTGCATGTTCTCAGACTTCTGTATCTCCTGCCCGATGGAAGAAGTTGGAAGAGTGAGTAAGCCGGGTGGGAGGGATCTTTGATTATGCTGCCCGCTTTCCCCAGGCAGCGAGAGGTGTAGGTGGAGTCAATGGATGAGAGACAGGTTTGTGTGATGGACTGGGCGGTGTTCACGATTCTATGAAGTTTCTTGCGGTCCTGGGCCGAGCAGTTGCCATACCAGGCTGTGACGCAGCCCGATAGGATGCATTCTATGGTGCATCTGTAAAAGTTGGTAATGGTTAATGTGGACATGCCGAATTTCCTTAGTTTCCTGAGAAAGTATAGGTGCTGTTGTGCTTTCTTGGTGGTAGCATCGACGTGGGTGGACTAGGACAGATTTTTGGAGATGTGCACCCCTAGGAATTTGAAACTGCTAACCATCTCCACCTCGGCCCCGTTGATGCTGACAGAGGTGTGTACAGTACTTTGCTTCCTGAAGTCAATGACTAGCTCTTTAGTTTTGCTGGCATTGAGGGAGAGATTGTTGTCGCTACACCACTCCACTCGGTTCTCTATCTCCCGCCTGTATTCTGACTCGCCGTTATTCGAGATCCGGCCCACCATGGTATTCATATTCATATATAATTCCTGAGTTCTTGGAAGGAAAATGGAAAAGTTCACAAGCTGGATCTGTGCAGTCCTGGATAGTTGCTTCTTCGCACTGTAGTGTATCATGACACATTTGACAGGTTCCATTTCATCTGTAACAGAGAATGGTGCTTCTTTCCAGCATACCTCTAGATCAAGTCATGAGGATATGGAGACCCCCCCCCCCCCCCCCCCCCCCCCGTTCTATTGGGAGTTGGGAACCAAATGTAATCCTTCCTACGAGCTGTTGAAAATTTGTTAAGTTTTAATAAAAAGAATGAATTTATGTTGAAAATCCAGGCTCTGCAGTGCATGGAAGAGCCTTTAATAATAAGAGAAAAAGTTATTTTAAAAGTGACCCAGCTTTCTACCTTGTTACAGTTGTGCCAGGATCTGCTCCTGCCTAGCACCACCCAGTCTCCAGAACAGAAGGCTGACATGCCTTTGTCAAATTCTGAATGGATAATTAAATATTTCTAAGCAGTACGTCAAGCCCATAAGTGACTGAGCTTGAAGACTTCATAACCAAAAGTTCCAACTGTATGCACTGTGGTATTAGTTCTCCCAGTGAGTCAGAGAGAAGACAGCCAGAGTGAGACAGCAAAGAGTGAGTTTGGGAATTTGAATCTAGGTGGGAATTGAATTGAATTGAATTGAATTGAAACAGTAAGGCAGCTCCTTTTAAATTTCAGGAGTTTAAATTAATTTAAATTAAGCTAGTATTGTGCAGTGTAGGTTAACAAGGGCTGCCCCACCCACTCACATAACTGGTTGGCAGTTAAGTGTCAGTCACTTTAATCTACTTTGATCTAAAAGCAGGTGGGGGAGGGGAGTCAATTCAGGACAGTTTAAAAAGAGCCACTTGTAAACTCACTCCCAGTGAGTTCTCCCAGTGAGCCAGAGAGAAGACAGCCAGAGTGAGACAGCAAAGAGTGAGTTTGGGAATTTGAATCTAGGTGGGAATTGAATTGAATTGAATCAGTAAGGCAGCTCCTTTTAAATTTCAAGAGTTTAAATTAATTTAAATTAAGCTAGTATTGTGCAGTGTAGGTTAACAAGGGCTGCCCCACCCACTCACATAACTGGTTGGCAGTTAAGTGTCAGTCACTTTAATCTACTTTGATCTAAAAGCAGGTGGGGGAGGGGAGTCAATTCAGGACAGTTTAAAAAGAGCCACTTGTAAACTCACTCCCAGTGAGTTCTTCCAGTGAGCCAGAGAGAAGACACAGCCAGAGTGAGACAGCAAAGAGTGAGTTTGGGAATTTGAATCTAGGTGGGAATTCGAAGCTGGGTGGGGAGGAAGTGCTTTTTGTGACTGGTAAGTAGTGTTTCTGTTTTTCTGTTTCTTTTCATTGGTATATTTATTTATTTTTTTCTTCGTTGTTTATTTATTTATTTAAAATTTTTTGGGGGAAATTGTAATTGTTAAAGTTAACCGAAGGTTTAAGACATGGCAGGAGATCTCAGACCCGTGTCATGCTCCTCGTGTGCGATATGGGAGCTCAAGGACACGTCCACTGTCCCTGGCTCCTTCACGTGCAAGAAGTGTGTCCAGTTGCAGCTCCTGTTAGACCGCTTGACGGCACTGGAGCTGCGGATGGACTCACTTTGGAGCGTCCGCGATGCTGAGGACGTTGTGGATAGCACGTTTAGCGAGTTGGTCACACCGCAGGTGAAAGGTACTGAGGGAGATAGTAAATGGGTGACCAAAAGACAGAGCAAGAGTAGGAAGGCAGTGCAGGTGTCCTCTGCGGTCATCTCCCTGCAAAACAGATATACCGCTTTGGATACTGTTGAGGGAGATGGCTCACCAGGGGAAGGCAGCAGCAGTCAGGTTCATGGCACCATGGCTGGTCTGCTGCACAGCTGGGCAGGAAGAAGAATGGCAGGGCTATAGTGATAGGGGACTCAATTGTAAGGGGAGTAGACAGACGGTTCTGCGGACGCAATCGAGACTCCAGGATGGTATGTTGCCTCCCTGGTGCAAGGGTCAAGGATGTCTCGGAGCGGCTGCAGGACATTCTGGGGAGGGGAGGGTGAACAGCCAGCTGTCGTGGTGCACATAGGCACCAACGATATAGGTAAAAAATGGGACGAGGTCCTACAAGCTGAATTTAGGGAGCTAGGAGTTAAAATAAAAAGTAGGACCTCAAAGGTAGTAATCTCAGGATTGCTACCAGTGCCACGAGCTAGTCAGAGTAGGAATGTCAGGATAGAGAGGATGAATACGTGGCTCGAGAGATGGTGCAAGAGGGTGGGATTCAAATTCCTGGGACATTGGAACCAGTTCTGGGGGAGGTGGGACCAGTACAAACTGGACGGTCTGAACCTGGGCAGGACTGGAACTGATGTCCTAGGGGGGGTGTTTGCTCGAGCTGTTGGGGGGAGTTTAAACTAATGTGGCAGGGGGATGGGAACCGATGCAGGAAGTTGGAAGGTAGTAAAACAGGGACAGAAATAAAAGGCAGTAAGGGGGAAAGTGTAAGGCAGAGAAGCCATAGTCTAAAATCAAAAAGGGCGACAGTACAAGGTACAGTGACTGAGGGGAGCTCAGTGAATAGGATCAGGAATACTAAAAGAAATAAAACGGGAAGTGAAAACATTAATGGTAAGCGACGCGGCAGGTTGTTACAGGAAGATATGGGTTCGACGACAAGGAAAATTAGGAGAAAGGTGAAGAGGAAATATAACTTAGGAGAGGTTACTGATCGAGGGGTTAAGATTCAGAACAGAGGTAAAAAAGCCAACATAAGTGTACTTTACCTGAATGCTCGTAGTATTCGGAATAAGGTAAATGAGTTGATGGCGCAAATCATCGTGAATGACTATGATTTAGTGGCCATTACTGAAACATGGTTAAAGGATGGTCACGACTGGGAGTTAAATATCCGAGCGTATCAAACTTTTCGGAAGGACAGAGTGGATGGTAAGGGAGGTGGTGTAGCTCTGTTATTTAAGGATGACATCCGGGCAACAGTAAGGGATGACATCGGTGCTATGGAGGATAAGGTTGAATCCATTTGGGTGGAAATCAGGAATAGTAAGGCGAAAAAGTCACTGATAGGAGTAATCTATAGGCCACCAAATAGTAACATTATGGTGGGGCAGGCAATAAACAAAGAAATAACAGATGCATGTAGAAATGGTACAGCAGTTATCATGGAGGATTTTAATCTACATGTCGATTGGTTTAACCAGGTCGGTCAAGGCAGCCTTGAGGAGGAGTTTATAGAATTATCCGCGATTGTTTCCTAGAGCAGTATGTAATGGAACCTACGAGGGAACAAGCGGTCCTAGATCTGGTCCTGTGTAATGAGACAGGATTGATTAATGATCTTATAGTTAGGGATCCTCTCGGAAGGAGCGATCACAATATGGTGGAATTTAAAATACAGATGGAGGGTGAGAAGGTAAAATCAAGCACTCGTGTTTTGTGCTTCAACAAAGGAGATTACAATGGGATGAGAGGAGAACTAGCTAAGGTAGACTGGGAGCAAAGACTTTATAGTGAAACAGTTGAGGAACAGTGGAGAACCTTCCAAGTGATTTTTCACAGTGCTCAGCAAAGGTTTATACCAACAAAAAGGAAGGACGGTAAAAAGAGGGAAAATCGACCGTGGATATCTAAGGAAATAAGGGAGAGTATCAAATTGAAGGAAAAAACATACAAAGTAGCAAAGATCAGTGGGAGACTAGAGGACTGGGAAATCTTTAGGGGGCAACAGAAAGCGACTAAAAAAGCTATAAAGAAGAGTAAGATAGATTATGAGAGTAAACTTGCTCAGAATATAAAAACAGATAATAAAAGTTTCTACAAATACATAAAACAAAAAAGAGTGGCTAAGGTAAATATTGGTCCTTTAGAGGATGAGAAGGGAGATTTAATAATGGGAGATGAGGAAATGGCTGAGGAACTGAACAGGTTTTTTGTGTCGGTCTTCACAGTGGAAGACACAAATAACATGCCAGTGACTGATGGAAATGAGGCTATGACAGGTGAGGACCTTGAGAGGATTGTTATCACCAAGGAGGTAGTGATTGGCAAGCTAATGGGGCTAAAGGTAGACAAGTCTCCTGGACCTGATGGAATGCATCCCAGAGTGCTAAAAGAGATGGCTAGGGAAATTGCAAATGCACTAGTGATAGTTTACCAAAATTCACTAGACTCTGGGGTGGTCCCGGCGGATTGGAAATTAGCAAACGTGACATCACTGTTTAAAAAAGGAGGTAGGCAGAAAGCGGGTGATTATGACCGGTGAGCTTAACTTCGGTAGTAGGGAAGATGCTGGAATCTATCATCAAGGAAGAAATAGCGAGGCATCTGGATGGAAATTGTCCCATTGGGCAGACGCAGCATGGGTTCATAAAGGGCAGGTCGTGCCTAACTAATTTAGTGGAATTTTTTGAGGACATTAACTGTGCGGTAGATAACGGGGAGCCAATGGATGTGGTATATCTGGATTTCCAGAAAGCCTTTGACAAGGTGCCACACAAAAGGTTGTTGCATAAGATCAAGATGCATGGCATTAAGGGGAAAGTAGTAGCATGGATAGAGGATTGGTTAATTAATAGAAAGCAAAGTGGGGATTAATGGGTGTTTCTCTGGTTGGCAATCAGTAGCTAGTGGTGTCCCTCAGGGATCAGTGTTGGGCCCACAACTGTTCACAATTTACATAGATGATTTGGAGTTGGGGACCAAGGGCAATGTGTCCAAGTTTGCAGATGACACTAAGATAAGTGGTAAAGCAAAAAGTGTAGAGAATACTGGAAGTCTGCAGAGGGATTTGGATAGGCTAAGTGAATGGGCTAGGGTCTGGCAGATGGAATACAATGTTGACAAATGTGAGATCCATTTTGGTAGGAATAACAGCAAAAGGGATTATTATTTAAATGATAAAATATTAAAACATGCTGCTGTGCAGAGAGACCTGAGTGTGCTAGTGCATGATTCACAAAAAGTTGTTTTCCGGGTGCAACAGGTGATTAAGAAGACAAATGGAATTTTGTCCTTCATTGCTAGAGGGATAGAGTTTAAGACTAGGGAGGTTCTGCTGCAATTGTATAAGGTGTTAGTGAGGCCACACCTGGAGTATTGTGTTCAGTTTTGGTCTCCTTACTTGAGAAAGGACGTACTGGCACTGGAGGGTGTGCAGAGGAGATTCACTAGGTTAATCCCAGAGCTGAAGGGGTTGGATTACGAGGAGTGGTTGAGTAGACTGGGACTGTACTCGTTGGAATTTAGAAGGATGAGGGGGGATCTTATAGAAACATATAAGATTATGAAGGGAATAGATAGGATAGATGCGGGCAGGTTGTTTCCACTGGCGGGTGAAAGCAGAACTAGGGGGCATAGCCTCAAAATAAGGGGAAGTAGATTTAGGACTGAATTTAGGAGGAACTTCTTCACCCAAAGGGTTGTGAATCTATGGAATTCCTTGCCCAGTGAAGCAGTGGAGGCTCCTTCATTGAATGTTTTTAAGATAAAGATAGTTAGTTTTTTGAAGAATAAAGGGATTAAGGGTTATGGTGTTCGGGCCGGAAAGTGGAGCTGAGTCCACAAAAGATCAGCCATGATCTCATTGAATGGTGGAGCAGGCTTGAGGGGCCAGATGGCCTACTCCTGCTCCTAGTTCTTATGTTCTTATCATAACTATCAGCATTACAAGGGTTAATGTAGTACCATGAATATCCACTAGAGGGAGCTGCAGATACTACTATATAAAGCAGTGATGCTAGACCTTAGGGGAAGAGTAAGCAGGAGACAGCTAGAGAAAGGTCAGCAGAGCAGTTAATGTGCGAAGGTTAGATTATAGTTATACCAGTGAGTGAGATTAGCAGTAGATGAGTGTAGTTAGATGTTATTGATCAATTCTGTATTTTAAAAGGACTCAGTGTCAAAACCCAGTTTAGTAGTGTAAATAAAATCATAGCTTTGTTCAAGTAAAAGCTACACTGTGGTCTTTGTGGAACACTTCACAATCCATCCTAAATAAGCAACACAAAGAACACCACATGCACCAGAATGTCTCACTTTGCTAACTCCTTTTTCCTAAGAACGATTAGGGAGTGGAACAATCTCCCACAAAGCTCAATCTCCATGCTCTCTAAAGACTCATTTAAGGAAATCCTGTTTCACCTTTATAACTAATCGACTGCACCTTCTGTGAAAATTCCTTAGTGGAAGACCTTACCAAGTAAAACTTTACCGTTACCGGCAAAGACTGTTGGAAGTTAATTTCTGTTGCTCCACTATCTCAGTCTGTTGTGCTGTAGGAAGGACTCCATGTCACTTAAAATGGAGAGTTGGTCTTGCATAAGGAGGGAGGAAGAGACCTTTGTGTGAGCTGTCTTCCACTCACATTGGGAGGTGGGTGGGAGGGGAGAGGACCAGCATTTTCACATAATTGAATCATGAGCTAGACATTTGGCAGCTAAACCCCAGGTGTGTTATCACTTGGCCAGCTGTGCTTCTTCGACAGAAGCGATGAACTACTGGGGATTCTTCATCTGTTTTCCACAACCACAACAACAACCTGTATTTATATAGCACCTTAAATGTAATAAAATGCCCAAGGCACTTCACAGGAATATGGAGTAGACAAGTTATGGAATAAAGTTAAACCCGAATCTCACCAGGTGATTAAAAGCTTGGTCAATTAGACAAGCTTCTAGTGGCATCTTAAAGGGAAAAAAATGAGGTACAGAGGTGGAAAGATTTAGAGGGAATTTCAGATCTTAGGCAGCTGAAGGTATGACTGCTGATAGTGAAGTGATTAAAATTGAGCCGGCTGAAGCTGCCAGAGCTGGTAGAACTCAGAGATGTAGAAGAGTTTTGTGTGATACATCATATGTGCAATATGGCTAGCAGCTAGTAATGCTGATGTTTGCTGCCAACATGGATGATTGCCAGCCATTTTCAAATGATGCAAAAATATTAGCAAATGCATTTCTCAATTGGATTTACACAAAATAAAATGGGTCATACCCTGGTATACTGCTTAAAAAACAAAATGCTGTGGGCAAAAGATAAAGGGGCGACCTACCGAAAAAGCTTCTAAGTGTGAGAGCGAGCGGGACCTGGCAAGGCCGTCATCGGTATAAAACATTAATTGGTCCACGTAACGAGGCCCCATCAGCTTCATACCACAAATAGCTGTCCCACCGGCGTATTCGCCGGGACCGCGCTCGCTGGCCCCTGCTACAAGGGGAGTAGCATTTAAACCGATTCTGCAGAGGTAATCCCAGACAGCATGCAGCCATGCCACCAAGGAGACTGGCCCCAAGATTCGGGGATGCCAACCTATCCCGTCTGCTGAACGCAGTGGAGTTGCAACAAGATACCCTGTTCCCCCAGGGGCTCGGCGGGTCAGCCACAGAGCAGCTAGTGCCGACTGGGAGGAAGTGGCAGCAGCCGTCAGCGCGGGGAGCATGACCCTGAGGATCGCAACACAGTGCCGCAAAAAGCTAAATTAACTCACCCGCTCTGCTTGGGTGAGTTGTTATCGTCCCATGGCACTGGTCATGCCTGTCACCCCCGCTAACCATGCCCACTCCACCTATGCCCAGCAGTGATGATCACCCATGCCACCCCCCCCCCCCCCCCCCCCCCCCCCCCCCCCCCCCACACACACACACCGGTGTATGGTGCATGTGGCTCGCGATGCCCTCTCTGTGTCCCCGCAGGGGAAGCTGACCCATAACAGAAGAGAGAGGGCCCAGACGAGCAGCAGAGTGCCAGATATCAGCATCCTCACCCCTTACGAGGAACAGGCCCTGGAGGTTGCGGAGGTGGCCGGGGACAGATCGGTCACCACTGGCCTCCACTCAGAGGACCGGTGACATGTGAGTTGTACTTGCCAGCATGTTGAGCCTGCCCCCCCCTCACTGACCACATGTCCATTCTCCCACAGGACCGCCATCCAATGGCGCCAGCCCATCTGGGATGGTTCCCCCCCCCTCCCCCACCATGCATCCCAACAGAACACAATAGAGGAGAGCTCTGAGGATGCCACCATAATAGTGGCGGTACAGCTCTCATCCCCATCATCCATCAGCACAGAAAGACACATCTCGATGGGTAGCAGTGGACAGGCTTATGGGGCACTTTCTGGTGAGGACACACAGTTACTGAATGACATTAGGTGGAGGCAGGAACACCCAGGTGAGTCAGGGGCCTGCTGAATTCCAGGACCCAGCTGGGTCACAGTCAGATGCTGAACCTCTAGAACAGGTTTACCCGGAGCTGATGCTGTCGACAGGGTGCAGCCGAGAGATTCAGAAGGGGATGTCAGTGACATTCTAGCAGGTTTACATCCGGGAGGAGTCTCAAAGGCTGAGGGCGCAGGAGATAACGGTGGCAATGCGTGGCACCGAGGCCAACACTGTTGGAGTGGTGATCACAGTGGGGAGCCTGGAGCACAACGTCAGCACATGAACAACAACAAAGAACAAAGAAATGTACAGCACAGGAACAGGCCCTTCGGCCCTCCAAGCCCGTGCCGACCATGCTGCCCGACTAAACTACAATCTTCTACACTTCCTGGGTCCGTATCCCTCTATTCCCATCCTATTCATGTATTTGTCAAGATGCCCCTTAAATGTCACTATCGTCCCTGCTTCCACCACCTCCTCCGGTAGCGAGTTCCAGGCACCCACTACTCTCTGCGTAAAAAACTTGCCTCGTACATCTACTCTAAACCTTGCCCCTCTCACCTTAAACCTATGCCCCCTAGTAATTGACCCCTCTACCCTGGGGAAAAGCCTCTGACTATCCACTCTGTCTATGCCCCTCATAATTTTGTAGACCTCTATCAGGTCTCCCCTCAACCTCCTTCGTTCCAGTGAGAACAAACTGAGTTTATTCAACCGCTCCTCATAGCTAATGCCCTCCATACCAGGCAACATCCTGGTAAATCTCTTCTGCACCCTCTCTAAAGCCTCCACATCCTTCTGGTAGTGTGGCGACCAGAATTGAACACTATAGTGTGGCCTAACTAAGGTTCTATACAGCTGCAACATGACTTGCCAATTCTTCTACTCAATGCCCCGGCCAATGAAGGCAAGCATGCCGTATGCCTTCTTGACTACCTTCTCCACCTGTGTTGCCCCTTTCAATGACCTGTGGACCTGTACTCCTAGATCTCTTTGACTTTCAATACTCTTGAGGGTTCTACCATTCACTGTATATTCCCTACCTGCATTAGACCTTCCAAAATGCATTACCTCACATTTTTCCGGATTAAACTCCATCTGCCATCTCTCAGCCCAAGTCTCCAAACAATCTAAATCCTGCTGTATCCTCTGACAGTCCTCATCGCTATCCGCAATTCCACCAACCTTTGTGTCGTCTGCATGAGTGGTGGTGTCCAAGGCATTCTCAGTCAGTGATGGCCACGGCCAAGTGCCTCGGCAGCATGGCCCAGTCATTGGGGGACGTGTTCCTGACACAGATGGGCCTTTCCTAAGCGCTGCAGAGAATGTACCAGTCTCAGGTGGGCATTGTCGAGACATGGCGGAGAAAGTACTAGTCGCTGAGGAACGTGTCCCAGTCACAGGTGGACCTGGCCGGGGTCCTCCAGAGCATGTCACAGTCTCAGGTGGGCATCGTGAGACACTCCATAGCATGTCCCGGTTGCTGAGGACCGTGTGCTAGACGCAGTGGACATTGGCGATGCACTGCAGAGCATAGCCCAGTCACAGAGGGGCATCGCTGAGGACGTCGCCACCATGGTGGAGACATTGGGGAGCTGCCAGTGGAGAGCCAGATGACGCAGGGGCATTCGGAGCTCACTCCAACTGCTCCTCTGTCTCGAGTTGACCCCAAGGGCCTTACGGGTACCGACTGGAAGGAGGGGGCACTGGGGGCTGATCCAGAGCTTCCCAACGGGACGGAGACGGCAGCCACCAGCACCCCCGATCCCCCTGCTCCTGACAACCACAGGTCTCGGAGTTAGCATCCAGAACAAGGTGGCATGGCAGGACATGTTCCGCCGGTGAGTGAGCTGAGGCCCTCTGGCCCCAGCGGCCCCAGAGGACACCCGCCAGGGACATCAAAGGCTACAGGAAGTGGTAAGCAGTAGGCTGCCTCCACCGCTGATGTGAATCCTGGGGATGCAAGTAGACGTGGTGGCAGAGCATGAAGAGCTAAGCAGATAGAGGCTCCCTGAGAGGGCACTGGGGTGGGGCAGAGGGGTGGGGACAAGAGGGGGTGGGAAGGGGTTGAGAGGGTAGAAAGAGGGTGGCACCATCGGCAGTTGGGGGTCACTATTGTACAACAATAAAACACGTTGCACCCGAGCCATGTGAAGCCTCTGGCACATTATTCCGCAATGCGGGCTGACCTCCAACCCTTGAAGCAGCCCCCCGGGCACAGTCGTCCTGGATCTGCAACCCCCCACCCCACCCAAGGCATATCACGTGCAGTGATGGGTGCGCGCGTGCACCTGACAGACAGACAGGAGACAGGCTATGGCATAGTGAGGAGCATCAGTTCACAGCAGGTTATCATCACCACCTACCTCAACATGAATCCGCTGACAGTGCCGAAACAGACCCTGGGAGGGTGTAATTGGGTTATAGGGGTGGCGAGAAGGTGGGGTGGGCTGGGTGGGGGATGGGGAAAAGGGGGTGGTAGGATGGAGTGGAGGGTGGGATGACAGACTTACCATGTCCTATGTGAAGTGTGCGAGAATGAGGGCCTCTCTAATCTCAGGGAATGCCAGACCCTTGCTGCTGTCCAATATATTGTCCATCCTGTATAATACCTGTAAGGAATTGACAAGGTTGAGGGACAATCAATCAGCGATGGCCTCCAGCCCAGTAACCTCCAGTCCCCCATGGCTCCCCTCCTCACATCCCCTTCCCATCCCTCAGGGTGCCATCCAACATCACTGCACATGCACCCCTGGCCCACAGCGGGAGCCCCCGGGCATCAGCACCTGTATCACAGACACCCCCTGGTAACGTTACATAGAAAAATAGGTGCAGGAAGAGGCCATTGGGCACTTTGAACCTGCACCACCATTCAATATGATCATGGCTGATCATGCAAATTCAGATTCCCATTCCCGCTTTCTCTCCAAACCCCTTGATCCCTTTAGATGCAAGGGCCGCGTCCAGCTCCCTCTTGAATATATCCAACAAACTGGCCCCAACAGCTTTCTGTGGTAGAGAATTCCACAAGTTCACAACTCTCTGAGTGAAGAAATTCTTCCTCACCTCAGTCTTGAATGGCTTAACCCTTATTCTTAGGCTGTGACGCCTAGTTCTGGACGACCCCTGCCATTCCTACTCTGACTAGCACGAGGCACTAGTAGCAGTCCTGAGATCACTGCCTTTGAGGTCCTACTTTTTAGTTGAACTCCTATCTCCCTAAATTCAGCTTGTACGACCTCATCCCGTTTTTTACCTATATCCTTGGTGCCTATATGCACCACGACAAAATTCCTCTTCTGGATGAACTTTCCTCATGTTTGTCACTGGAGAGGTTCTTCGGCTACCCACAGTACAGTTGAGGTGACAGAGCTGACTTCACCCAGAATCCTCTTCTGCCGCTTCGAGTGGACCGGGCGCTGGTTCCCTCCCTGGTGCACAGACCTACCCTCTGGTTGCGGGCATATCCCCAGCTCTTGGTGTTTGGGTGTTGCCTTTCACCTCTGTGGTGTTGAAGCCTCCGGTGTTCAGGCAGAGTGTCTAGGCCTCACAGTCTGGCTGGGATACGACATGGCACGTGTACCCACGGGAATCCACTTACTACACATTACTACAATTGCCAATTCCCTACTAGCAATGGCCTTCAGCTGTCGCCCGGAGAATGCCACAGTCAGTGGGGCTTATGCGTGGTCGGTGGGACACACAGGCGGTAGCTGGTTCAGCCGCGTTATGGGTACAGATGATCCGGGGATGGCATGGTGGACCCGGGGGTGCTGGGGTACCACCCCTGAGCCCAGGGCTGACTCGCCAATGGGAGTGGGGTGGTTAGATTGCAAACCAATCGGCGCCCAGCAAGGTTCTTGATTTTAGCCCCTCCCGTGATCTAACGGCCACGTCGCGCTCTGAGGCTGGTAGGTCACGCCCAAAGTCCTGAAATATAATACCTGAGTTAGGCCTTGTAGCCTCCTTAATTAAGCTAGCAAGTGTGAAGCAATTAGTAAAGGACTTGGGTGTTGCTACCCATTGTAGTGATCCTTACATGGGTATGTACAGAAGGGGCTGATGGGTAATGGAAAGACCACCAGGGGGCAGCACTGGCACGTATTAAAATGCAGGAACAGAAATCTAGCTCAGGGTGGCTAGTGTGGTCAGGCCTAGTTGCAGAGCATAGAAAAGTTGTAACCTTTTTACTAGTGCAGTTCTTTAAGTAAGAGCTCACATAGTTATTTAAGTTGTGTTGCTCAATAAACCTTATATCAAACTTCTCACCGACTTTGAGCCTTCTTCCAGAGCGTCTACTGTAACTGAGTTGAGTAGCACAGATTACCATCTCTACAGGTAACAAAACATGGTACAGGAGTGGTTTTAATTGAACAGCACTAGATAGTTTAGGTTAGAGACCAGAAAGAACCAAAGCAACCAGCAAAAGCCGGCCGCTCGACTGTGGAAGATTTCGCAGCATTTTGATTCCAAACAACCGACTGAAGCAATGGATCACACGCCACTTCCAGAGTTGCTGAAAACTACCGGTAATTTAAATAGTAACTGGAAAATGTATAAACAGCAGCTTCAGATATATATGGCAGCTCCTGACCTAAATGCAGCCACCGATGAGAGAAAGATTGGAATATTACTCTCAACGGCAGGCGGTAGACATTTATAACTCGTTTACGTATGGTGATACTGAAGATTAAACTAAATATCAAGTGATAATGACAAAATTTGATGAGCACAAATTTCAGTCAAATGAAATCATGGAACGATTTGACCTGCGTAACAGATTCCCAAAAAATGGGGAGACTATCTCCAATTTTGTCACAGGTCTCCGCTTGCTAGCACAAGGTTGTAACTATGCTGATGTAACAGATTCCATCATCAGGGATCAATTAATCTATGGTCTCTCAGACAAAAATTTAAGGGAATCATTAATGCAGCAAAATGATTTCACTTTAAAAACCACAATAGCAAAATGCTTACAGCAAGAGCAGAAAAAGCAGCAGGACCTGGAGTTTCTTGAAAAGAAAACATGGAGAAAGCACTCCACGAGGTAGAAGATGTAAAAATGGTGGCCTCTCCTCACAGGCCTTCTTTTCCGGCAGCTGGCGCCCATTACGGCATGTCTGCGCATGCGCGCAGTCAGGACAGATGCGTTCCCGGAAGAACCCGGTATGCGCATGCGCAAGAAGCTGCACATGGACTTCCGGGTGCGGCTATGCAGAGCTAGGTCGCATATTCGGTAGCTCCCGCTTGGAACGGACTTTTGGGCTCTTTTACAAGGCCCCCACGGCATTTGTTTGACATTTCCCGGTGTGGGAAGAAGACTGCAACATTCCCCTGACAGTGTCCCCCAGGAATGGGATGTCTTTTGGTTACCAGACCCGGCAGAAACAGTAAAAGATTTGGCTGCAACGGCAGGATAAACAGGGTCCCTTCCAGCATGCAGGCGGGGGAAGGGCAAGCTTAAAGCTGCAAGCTGACCTGAGGGCCTTTATCAAAGGTGAATTCTAGCAGCAGAGGGAACAACTGTGAAAAGATCTCACCAAGGCCACTGAAGAAGCGGGGACGAGGCTTCCGATGGCGGCCATGGAGGAGTAGGTCGCGCATTCGGCAGCTCCCGTCTGGAACGGAGTCTTAGACCTTTTTCAGGAGTTTCCACAGACATTTTGGGGCAGATTGGTGAAGCGAACACTGCCAAAAGGATTCCCTCTCGAGACTTCCGGTTGCGGCTATGCGGAGCTAAGTCGCACATTCGGCGGCTCCCGCAGAAACGGACTTTTGGGCTCTCTTCAGGGCCCCCAAGGGCACATTTTCGACGTTTCCCGGTGTGGGAAGGAGTTAATAATAGCTCCCCGTCAGTATATGGCTTTAACTAGGAGCGGGGCGACAAGAAAGGTGGTGGTGGACCAGAAGAAGGGAGGGAAGAAGGACAAAATGGCGGCGGGCTGAGACCAGGCAGCGTGGAGGCAGTGGGCGGAGGAGCAACAGGAGGGTATCCAGCGCTGCCTCAGAGAGATTAAAACGGACCTGCTAGAGCCGATGAAGGCTTCTATTGATAAGCTGCTGGAGACACAGACGGCCCAGGGGGTGGCGATCCGAGAGGCTCGACAAAAGATCTCTGACAATGAGGACGAGATCTTAGGCCTGGAGGTAAAGGTGGAGGCGCACGAGGCGCTCCACAAGAAATGGCAGGAGCGGTTCGAGGAGATGGAGAATCGGTCGAGGCGGAAGAATCTGCGGATTCTGGGCCTCCCGGAGGGGCTGGAGGGGCCGGACGTGGAGGCCTATGTGGTCACCATGTTGAACTCGCTGATGGGAGCGGGGTCCTTCCATGGGTCCCTGGAGCTGGAAGGGGCCCATAGAGTGTTGGCGAGGAGGCCCAAGGCTAACGAGCCTCCGCGGGCGGTGCTGGTGCGGTTCCATCGGTTCGTCGATCGGGAGTGTGTGCTCAGATGGGCCAAGAAGGAGAGGAGCAGCAGGTGGGAGAACGCGGAGGTTCGGATATATCAGGACTGGAGTGCGGAGGTGGCGAAGAGGAGGGCCGGGTACAATCGAGCGAAGGCGGTGCTGCACAGGAAGGGGGTGAAGTTTGACATGTTGCAGCTGGCACGACTGTGGATTACCTACAAGAACCGGCACCATTATTTTGAGTCTCCGGAGGAGGCGTCGGCCTTTGTTCAGACCCTCAGTCTGTGTCTGAGAAGCTGGACACAGACTGAGGGTCGGGATGGGCGATTGGTGACTGTGGTGGATATGTTATGCCTATTTTTGATTTGGTGGGGGGGGGGGGGGGCCTTTGCATTGTTTTGGGTTTCTTTTTCTCTGTGTTTTTCTCTTTCGGGTTGGGGAGGGTGGGTGGGGCGGGTTGGGCACTGTTTTGGTTGGTGGCGGGGCCTGGTAGGTGGAGAGCGTGGGCTTTTTTCTCGCGGCGAAGACTGGGGGCGGGGCCAGGGCGGGGAAGCGGGGATTGTTTCCCGCGCTTAGAACGTAGCGGGGAGGGGGAGAGCCTGTGAATGGGGAGCGGGAGAGGAGGGTGTGCCACACAATGGGAGGAGTCGAAGGGGAGGCGGGAGTGGCCGGGGTCAGCAGGAGTCAGCTGACTTGCGGAAGTGCAATGTGGGGAGTAAACCAGCTAGGATAGGTCCTAGGTGGGGCGGGGGGGGGGGGGGGGGGGAATCTAGTTGCTGCTGCTAAGGTCAAGGAGGAGCTGGAGCGAGTGGGGGGGGGGGGGGGGTTGAGACGGGGGTATGCCGCTGTGGGGAACGGGCCGGGTGTGGGGTGTGGGCGCGTGGCTGGCTGAGGAGGGGTCATGGCTAGTCGGCGGGGGAGGGGGGTGGGTAGCCCCCTGATCCGGCTGATAACCTGGAATGTAAGGGGACTGAATGGGTCGGTCAAGCAGGCCCGCGTGTTCGCGCACCTGAAGGGGCTCAAGGCGGATGTGGTTATGCTCCAGGAGACACACCTGAAGGTGGCAGACCAGGTAAGATTGAGGAAAGGGTGGGTAGGTCAGGTGTTTCACTCGGGGCTAGATCGAGGGGTGGCGATCTTGGTGGGAAAGAAGGTGTCATTCGAGGCGTCGAGCATTGTGGCAGATAATGGCGGTAGGTACATAATGGTAAGTGGTAAGTTGCAGGGAGAGAGGGTGGTACTGGTCAATGTGTATGCTCCGAACTGGGACGATGCGGGTTTTATGTGGAGTATGTTGGGTCGGATCCCAGACTTGGAAGTGGGGGTCCTGATAATGGGGGAGACTTTAACACGGTGTTGGATCCGGCACTGGATCGCTCCAGGTCTAGGACGGGTAGGAAGCCGGCGGCGGCTAGAGTGTTGAGGGGATTTATGGACCAAATGGGAGGGGTGGACCCTTGGAGATTTGCATGGGAATTTTCATTCTTCTAACATGTCCATAAGGCTTATTCGCGAATCGACTTTTTCATTTTGAGTAGGGCACTGATAGCGAGAGTAGAGGATACCGAGTATTCGGCAATAGCCATTTCGGACCACGCCCCGCATTGGGTGGACTTGGAGATGGGGGAGGAGAGGGACCAGCGCCCGCTGTGGCGCTTGGAGGTGGGGCTGTTGGCGGACGAGGAGGTGAGCGAGCGGGTCCGAGGAAGTATAGAGAGGTACTTGGAGACCAACGACAACGGGGAGGTCCGAGTGGGAGGGAGAGGCTGGTGGGGGAGATGGTGAGGGTAGACAGGAGGTATGCGGAAGAGCCTGAGGAAGGATTGTTGAGGAAGAGGCGCAGCCTCCAGGCTGAATTCGACCTGGTGACCACCAGGAAGGCGGAGGTGCAGTGGAGGAAGGCCCAGGGGGCGGTCTACGAGTATGGGGAAAAGGCAAGCTGGATGCTGGCGCATCAGCTTCGGAAGCGGGATGCAGCTAGGGAGATTGGGGGAGTTAAGGACAGGGGAGGGAGCGTGGTGCGGTTGGCATCAATGGGGTCTTCAGGGACTTCTACGAGGAATTGTACCGATCCGAGCCCCCACGGGAGGAGGGAGGGATGGGCCGCTTCCTGGACCAATTGAGGTTTCCAAAGGTGGAAGAGGGACTGGGGGCCCCGATTGGGCTGGAGGAGCTGATCAAAGGGATAGGGAGCATGCAGGCGGGGAAAGCACCGGGGCCGGACGGTTTCCCGGTCGAGTTCTATAGAAAATATGTGGACCTGTTGGGCCCGCTGTTAGTTAGGACCTTCAATGAGGCAAGGAGGAGGGGGCTTTACCCCCGACGATGTCCCGGGCACTGATCGCCTTGATCCTGAAGCGGGACAAGGATCCCCTGCAATGTGGGTCTTACAGACCGATTTCCTTGCTAAATGTAGATGCCAAGGTGCTGGCGAAGGTCTTAGCCACGAGGATTGAGGATTGTGTGCCGCAGATCATCCATGAAGACCAGACGGGGTTTGTGAAGGGGAGACAGTTGAACGCAAATGTGCGGAGGCTTTTGAACGTTATCATGATGCCGGCGAGGGAGGGGGAGGTGGAGATAGTCGTGGCGATGGACGCTGAGAAAGCCTTCGATAGGGTAGAGTGGGGGTACCTGTGGGAGGTGTTGAAGAGGTTCGGGTTTGGGGAGGGGTTTTTCAGGTGGGTTTGGCTGTTGTATGAGGTCCTGATGGCGAGTGTGGCCACAAATAGGAGGAGGTCCAAGTATTTGCGGTTGCACCGAGGGACGAGACAGGGGTGTCCCCTGTCCCCCCTGCTTTTCGCACTGGCAATTGAACCCCTGGCTATGGCACTGAGAGAGTCGAGGAACTGGAGGTGTTTGGTGCGGTGTGGGGAGGAGCATAGGGTGTCGCTTTCTGCGGACGGCCTGCTGCTGTATGTGGCGGACCCGGTGGGAGGAATGCCAGAGGTAATGAGGATACTTAGGGAATTCGGGGACTTTTCGGGGTACAAACTCAATATGGGGAAGAGCGAGCTGTTCGTAGTTCAGCTAGGGGACCAGGAGAGGGGGATTGGCGAGCTCCCACTAAAAAGGGTGGAGAGGAGCTTCAGATATTTGGGGGTTCCAGGTGGCCAGGAGCTGGGGGGCCCTGCATAGGCTTAACTTTACAAGGCTGGTGGAGCAAATGGAGGAGGAGTTCAAGAGGTGGGAAGCGTTGCCGCTGTCCCTGGCGGGTAGGGTGCAGTCGATCAAAATGACGGTGCTCCCAAGGTTTTTGTTCCTGTTCCAGTGCCTCCCCGTGTTTATCCTGAAGGCTTTTTTCAGGCGGGTTAACAGGAGTATAATGGGGTTTGTGTGGGCGCGAGGGACTCCGAGGATGAGAAGGGTGTTCCTGGAGCGGAGTAGAGATAGGGGGGGGCTGACGTTGCCCAACCTCTGTGGGTACTACTGGGCCGCCAATGCGACAATGGTGCGCAAGTGGGTGATGGAGGGGGAGGGGGCTGCATGGAAGAGGCTGGAGACGGCGTCTTGTGTGGGTACGAGTCTGGGGGCGCGGGCAATGGCGCCACTGCCGCTCCCTCCAAGGAGGTATACCACGAGCCCGGTGGTGGTGGCGGCCCTCAAAATTTGGGTGCAGTGGAGGCGGCATAGGGGGGAAGTTAGGGCCTCGGCGTGGACCCCATTACGGGGGAACCACCGGTTCGCCCCAGGAAGAACAGGTGGAGGGATTTTGGGGTGGCACAGGGCAGGGGTACGAAAGTTGGGGGACCTGTTTGTGGACGGGAAGTTTGCGAGCTTTGGTGAGCTGGAGGAGAAGTACGGGCTCCCCCCCCCGGGGAACACCTTCAGGTACTTACAGGTAAGGGCGTTTGCCAGATGGCAGGTGGTGGAATTCCCACGGCTACTGCCACACACAGTACAGGACAGGGTGCTCTCGGGGTGGTGGGTGGGAGTGGGGAAGATCTCGGAAACTTACCAGGTGATGCAGGAGGAGGAGGAGGCCTCGGTGGTGGAGTTGAAAGGTAAGTGGGAGGAGGAGTTGGGAGAGGAGATCGAGGAGGGGACGTGCGCAGATGCCCTAGGGAGGGTGAACTCTTCCTCTTCATGCGCGAGGCTCAGCCTCATACAGTTTAAGGTGCTGCACAGGGCACACATGACCGGGACAAGGATGAGCAGGTTCTTTGGGGGTGAGGACAGGTGTGTTAGGTGCTCAGGGAGCCCAGCAAATCACACCCATATGTTCTGGGCATGCCCAGCGCTGGAGGAATTTTGGAAGGGCGTAGCGAGGACGGTGTCGAGGGTGGTAGGATCCAGGGTCAAACCGGGCTGGGGGCTCGCAATATTTGGGGTGGCAGAGGAGCCAGGAGTGCAGGAGGCGAAAGAGGCCGGAATTCTGACCTTTGCGTCCCTGGTAGCCCGGCGAAGGATTCTCCTTCAGTGGAAAGATGCGAGGCCCCCAAGCGTGGAATCCTGGATCAGCGATATGGCAGGGTTCATTAAATTGGAGAGGGTGAAATTCGCCTTGAGAGGGTCAGTACAAGGGTTCTCTAGGCGGTGGCAACCGTTCTGAGACTTTCTGGCTGAACGATAGACATTGGTCAATGGCAGCAGCAGCTCGGGGGAGGGTTACTTTATTTTTGTTTATGTTATTTACACTGGAAGGGTCTGACGGGGTGTATACACCTGTTGTCTTAAGCCGGGGTGTTAATGTTAATTTATTATTTAGGTACGGGGGGGGGGGGTTTGGGGGGTTGCTTTTTTAGATTGTGTTTTGTACTTAACCCTGTTGGGTTCTTTTTTCTTTCTCATTTTGTTATTGATATTTTATGAAAACCTTTAATAAAAATTATTTTTTAAAAAAGAAGCTGCGTATGCGCAGTATGCAAAATACCGGCCCCAACCCGAAGAGCGAGTTGCGCATGCGCGATCGCTGCCAGCGCGTGACGTCACGGACGTCATGACGTGCTACCTCTGTGGCACCGCCCATTTAAAAGGGAAATGTCCTGCACAAGGGAAAAGTTGTCTAAAATGCTCGAAGATTAATCATTTTGCCTCCCAGTGTCAGTCCACAGCCAAATATTACTCTCCAATACAAAGGCATGGAAACTTCATGGTTCGCACAGTAGATGCAATGGACACTCGGACACCCAAAGAAAATGTTTCCGACCACGGAGAATTCCACTCCTGGGAGAACACTTATGGCGTTGGAATCATAAACGCCAGAGGAACTGCATGATCACACAGCCTCGATACGTGCATACCGTTCAATCCACAAGCGAATGGAGTGCCACGGTGCAAGTGAACAACTCCCCAATTATGTTCAAGCTTGACACGGGAGCATCCGCAAACTTGGTGACAAGCAAAGATCTCGCATCCATCCCAGGGACACACGAGATGATACCTGCTGCATGCAAGTTAACAGACTACAATGGCAACCAGATCACCTCGAGGGGATCATGCCACCTACAAGTGGTTCATAAGAAAGTCACAAAAGGACTAAGTTTTTAGATCGTGGACGACAAAAGAACGTCGCTGTTAGGTGCTCAAGCCTCCAAGGATTTGCGGCTGATACAAAGGATTTTCATGAACACGGTTGACTCATCACGACTGGCTGATAGCCATACAGCTGCTCCTCAGTGAATATCCCAACGTCTTTTCTGGCATGGGTACGTTACCCTACAAGTACAAAATCCTGCTTAAAGAGGATGCCACACCGGTCATTCATGCACCAAGGAGGGTACCAGCTCCTTTGCAGGACAAGCTAGAAGCAGAACTCCAACGCCTCCAATCTCAAGGCATCATCTCACAAGTCACACAGCTGACTGACTGGGTCAGCTCGTTGGTGTGTGTCAAGAAGCCGTCCGGTCAACACGCCGTTTGGACGTTATTATAATCAAATTTCGGGATTATATCTGCATCCAAAATATTTCACCGAATTATGGAGCAGATGATGGAAGGCATTGAAGGCGCCTGTGTATATGTTGATGACATCATAATATGGTCAACGTCAGAGGAAGACCACATTGCTAGATTGAAACAAGTCTTCCAAAGAACCCACCAATTTGGGCTGAATCTCAACCAAGCCAAGTACACCTTTGCATGTTCGTCTCTGACCTTCCTGGGTGACACGATATCAGAGTGATGCACTATCAAAGACGAGAGTAGAGAGTAATCAAGGCTTTATTACGCAGAGATGTGGAGCCTCCCGCAGCTGCTGCCGAAATGGCTGCAGTTCGGAGGGCCCACACATTTATACTCCGCCTACTGGGTGGAGCCAGCAGGCAGGGATCTACCCCCGTACCTGTAGTACAAGACCCTTACCGTAATACCCTCGTATGCAGTATTTACAATGCAACAGTGGTGACTACCACATTCACCCCCTGTTAAAAAAGAGTCCAGCGGGGGTGGTGGAAAACTACCTACATACAGGTTGTTTAAAATTTAAGGAAGTGGTTACACATTTAGACGATCGGGCGCCTTGATCCGTCGTTGCGAGCGCCGCAGTTCTGGTGGCGATTCAGGCGTCGGTTCGGTCGTCGGTGACTCCGGGAGCGTGTCGTCTTCATCTTCATCCCCGGGTGGGACCAAGGGGAGGACGGATCATCCTGGAGCGGAGGCTGTGGTGGGGTGCGCCGGGGTAGAAGGGGAGGTGCGTGGGGACCCAGCTGGCTCCAGGTCTCTGAGGGAGACTGTATCTTAGAGCTCGATCCTCCACCTATGATCTTATCATTTTTGATCTTACCCCGCTGTGTGTTGTTAAACATGAAGGCAACCAACCGTTGGTCAGTGAGGAGAGTGAATCTCCTGCCGGCCAGGTAATGCCTCCAATGCCGCACAGCTTCAACGATAGCTTGGGCCTCCTTTTCGACAGAGGAGTGCCGGATTTCGGAGGCATGGAGGGCGCGGGAAAAGAATGCCACGGGCCTGCCTGCCTGCCTGGTTGAGGGTGGCGTCTGATGCATCGCTCTCGACTTGGCAGGGGAGCGTCTCGTCGACCGCGTGCATCGTGGCCTTGGCGATGTTGGCCTTGATACGGTTGAAGGCCTGGGAGCCTCGGCCGTCAGTGGGAAAAAACTGTGGAGTAGATGAGTGGGCGGGCCTTGTCCGCTTAGTTAGGAACCCACTCGGCGTAGTACGAGAAGAACCCCAGGCATCGTTTGAGGGCCTTGGGGCAGTGGGGAAGGGGGAGTTCCATGAGGGGGCGCATGCGATCGGGGTCAGGCCCCAGAACACCGTTCTGAACCACATGTCCGAGGATGGCTAACCGGTTCGTGCTGAACACGCACTTCTCCTTGTTGTAGGTTAGGTTGAGGAGTTTGGCGGTGTGGAGGAATTTGGAATGGTTAGCGTCGTGGTCCTGCTGGTCGTGGCCGCAGATGGTGACATTATTCAGGTACGGGAAAGTGGCCCGCAGTCCCTACCGGTCAACCATTCGGTCCATCTCCCGTTGGAAGACCGAGACTCCGTTAGTGACGCCGAAGGGAACCCTAAGGAAATGGTAAAGGCGGCCGTCCGCTTCAAACGCGGTGTACTGGCAGTCCGCCTTGCGAATGGGGAGCTGGTGGTAGGCAGATTTCAGGTCCACTGTCGAGAAGACCTGGTACTGTGCAATCTGATTGACCATATCAGATATGCGTGGGAGGGGGTACGCGTCGAGCTGCGTGTACCGATTGATTGTCTGACTGTAGTCAACGACCATCCTGTTTTTCTCCCAGTTATCACCACTACCACTTGGGCTCTCCAGGGGCTGTTGCTGGCCTCGATGATACCTTCCTGCAGCAGCTGCTGGACCTCAGACCTGATGAAGGTCCTGTCCTGGGCACTGTACCATCTGCTCCTGGTGGCGACGGGTTTGCAATCCGGGGTGAGGTTCGCAAACAGGGAAGATGGGTCGACCTTAAGGGCCGTGAGGCCGCATACAGTAAGGGGTGGTAGGGGCCCGCAAAATTTCAGGGTTAGGCTCTGAAGGTTGCACTGAAAGTCCAGGCCAAGTACCAAGGCAACGCAGAGGTTGGGGAGGACGTAGAGCTAGAAGCCGCTGAACTCTACGCCCTGGATGGTGAGGGTGGCGATTCAATACGCCTGGATCGCCACAGACTGGGATCCAGAGGCCAGGGAGATTCTCTGGTTGATGGGGTGTACCGTGAGGGAGCAGCTCCTTAACGTATAGGGTGGATGAAGCTCTCAGTGCTATCCAGAAGGCAGGATATCTTGTGCCCGTCGACCTTCACTGTCATCGGCGTGGTCGCGAGGTTGTGCGGTCGGAACTGGTCGATCGTGATGGAGGCCAGACGTGGCTGGTCGGTGGCGGTTGCAGGCGATGAGCAGCCCGATGAGGTGCCCGACGAGCAGGGGTCCTCAGGCGGGGAAGATGGCGGTGCACAAGGGCCGCACGTGTTGTGAGACGAGCAAGATGACGAGCATGATGGCGGTGCCCACGGGCCGCACGTGGTCTGAGGCGAGGAAGATGGTGGTGCCCGCGGGCCGCACATGGGGGGTGCCGGGACAATAGCGGCGATCGAGCGGGCCTGGCACACAGCAGCGAAATGTCCTTTCTTCCCGCAGGCCTTCCAGAGCGCCGTCCATGCCGGGCAGCGCTGTCGGGGGTGTTTTGAGTGTCCGCAGAAGTAGCACTTGGGTCCCCCGGGGCTGGTTGGCTGCCGCGTGGCGCAGGCCTGGGGTTGGCTGGGGAGGTCGCTGATTGGGTCCACGGTGGGGTGTTCGCTGGAAGGGGTCCACGATGCCCAGGAGGGGTGGGCCGTGCGGTCGGGGGCAGACACCTGTATATTGCGTGATGCGACTGTGAGCGAGAGCGCTAGTTTCTTGGTCCCCGCGAGGTCGAGGGTAGCTCCTTCTAAGAGGCATTGGCAGATGTAGGTCGACCCTATGCCCGTAACGAACGCGTCTCTAAATAGCAGGTCAGAATGTTCAGCGGCCGAAACGGCCTGGCAATCACAGTCTCTCACCAGAACGTGCAGGGCACGCCAGAAATCTTCCACAGACTCGCCGGGGAGTTGATGCCGCGTGGACAGGTGGTGCCTGGCGTAGATCTTGTTAGTCTGCGGAGTTCCCTTCAGTAGCGCCATGGCCTCAGCGTAGGTCGGTGCGTCCCGGATGAGGGGAAAGATATCGGAGCTCAGCCGCGTGTATAGGATCTGGAGCTTCTGTGCCTCTGAGGGTGGGTCTGTCGCAGATCCAATGTATGCTTCAAAGCAAGCTAGTCAATATGCGAAGGCCGACTTGGCATTGTCTGCTTGAGGGTGCACCTGCAGGCGATCAGGCTTGATGCGGAAATCCATCGTTGTAAAATCTTTGCGTAATAAATTGATGCACTATCAATTATGATGGGACGAGAGTAGAGACTAATCGTGGCTTTATTACGCAGAGATGTGTAGCCTCCCGCAGCTGCTGCCGAAATGGCTGCAGTTCGGAGAGCCCACACATTTATACTCCGCCTACTGGGCGGAGCCAGCAGGCAGGGATCTACCCCCATACCTATAGTACAGGGGCCTTACCGTAATACCCTCGTATGCAGTATATACAATACAACAGTGGTGACTACTACACAGAGCACGGGGTGAAGCCGGACGCTGAGAAGATCGCAGCAATTCAGAACATGCAGCGGCCACGTGACAAGAAAGCGGTGCTCAGGTTCCTGGGATTCATCAAGTTCCTAGGCAAGTTCATATCGAACCTAGCAGCACGGATGACGGCGTTACGGCAAGCGATAAAGAAGGACACGGAGTTTGACTGGACTCCACGTCACCAAGACGAATGGGAGAATCTGAAGCACCAATTGATGGCAGCTCCAACACTGGCATTCTTTGACCCAGCAAAACCCACAAACATCTCCACCGATGCCAGTCAATATGGAATTGGTGCGGTGCTACTTGAACAGAATGACCAGTCGGACTGGGTCCCAATGGCTTACGCTTCTCGAGCGAAGACCGCCACCGAGTGCAGGTATGCACAGATAGAGAAGGAGTGCCTGGGATTGGTCACGGGTGTGACAAAATTCCACCACTATGTTTATGGTCTTCCCACATCTCTCATGGCGACTGATCATAGGCCACTGGTCAACATCATCAACAAAGATCTCGATGACATGATGCCGCGCCTACAGCGCATGATGATTAAGTTGCGGAGGTACGACTTCCGTTGGTCTACACTCCTGGGAAGGACCTAATAATAGCTGACACCTTATCCCGAGCCATTGACACTGACAATCCACCT
The DNA here is from genome assembly GCF_047496885.1 of Scyliorhinus torazame. Taxonomy (NCBI): domain Eukaryota; kingdom Metazoa; phylum Chordata; class Chondrichthyes; order Carcharhiniformes; family Scyliorhinidae; genus Scyliorhinus; species Scyliorhinus torazame. The sequence continues at coordinate 58,067,733 of NC_092724.1, forward strand.
CCGGCTTCCATTAATGATGTGGAAGCTCATGCACAGTGGTGCACGGAGCGGAGACACTCCCAGCAATGGACGAGAGGCTGCAGCAAATTCATCAGGCGACACGGGAAGATGCGACCCTGCTTCAAGTCGTGCATAACCTTCAACATGGCTGGCCAAGAGGGCGGTGCCCACAGTTCCAAAATGCCCAAACTGAACTGTCCGTGGTGGATGGCATCATATTGTGAAATGACAGAATCGTCATTCCACTGGCGCTCCGGGCAGACATGCTTCGCAGGATTCATGAGGGGCACCTTGGTGCTGAAAAGTGCAAAAGGAGAGCATGGCAATCTGTGTATTGGCGTGGGATAAGCGAGGACATAACGAACATGGTGCTCACATGTGACACGTGTCAAAAACATCGACTGGCACAATGCAAGGAGCCACGAAAGCAGCATGAGATGGCTACGCTACTGTGGGACAAAGTTGGTACTGACTTGTTTCATTCCATGGGTCAACACTATGTTTTTCTCATCGGTTATTACTCCAACTTTCCGGACGTACTGAAACTCCCGGATCTCACATCAGCATCGGTTATCAAAGCCTGCAAAGAAACCTTCTCGAGGCATGGCATCCCACAGGTGGACATGTCCGACAATGGTCCTTGCTTTGCCAGCTGGGAGTGGTTGGAATTCACAAAACAGTACAACTTCAAGCAAGAGATGGCTAGGGAAATTACAAATGCACTGGTGATAATTTACCAAAATTCACTAGACTCTGGGGTGGTCCCGGCGGATTGGAAATTAGCAAACGTGACACCACGGTTGAAAAAAGGAGGTAGGCAGAAAGCGGGTAATTATAGGCCAGTGAGCTTAACTTTTGTAGTAGGGAAGATGCTGGAATCTGTCATCAAGGAAGAAATAGCGAGGCATCTGGATGGAAATTGTCCTATTGGGCAGACGCAGCATGGGTTCATAAAGGGCAGATCGTGCCTAACTAATTTAGTGGAATTCTTTGAGGACATTAACAGTGCGGTAGATAACGGGGAGCCAATGGATGTGGTATATCTGGATTTCCAGAAAGCCTTTGACAAGGTGTCACACAAAAGGTTACTGCATAAGATAAAGATGCATGGCATTAAGGGGAAAGTAGTAGCATGGATAGAGGATTGGTTAATTAATAGAAAGCAAAGAGTGGGGATTAATGGTGTTTCTCTGGTTGGCAATCAGTAGCTAGTGGTGTCCCTCAGGGATCAGTGTTGGGCCCACAACTGTTCACAATTTACATAGATGATTTGGAGTTGGGGACCAAGGGCAATGTGTCCAAGTTTGCAGATGACACTAAGATAAGTGGTAAAGCAAAAAGTGCAGAGGATACTGGAAATCTGCAGAGGGATTTGGATAGTCTAAGTGAATGGGCTAGGGTCTGGCAGATGGAATACAATGTTGACAAATGTGAGATTATCCATTTTGGTAGGAATAACAGCAAAAGGGATTATTATTTAAATGATAAAATATTAAAACATGCTGCTGTGCAGAGAGACCTGGGTGTGCTAGTGCATGAGTCGCAAAAAGTTGGTTTACAGGTGCAACAGGTGATTAAGAAGGCAAATGGAATTTTGTCCTTCATTGCTAGAGGGATGGAGTTTAAGACTAGGGAGGTTCTGCTGCAATTGTATAAGGTGTTAGTGAGGCCACACCTGGAGTATTGTGTTCAGTTTTGGTCTCCTTACTTGAGAAAGGACGTACTGGCACTGGAGGGTGTGCAGAGGAGATTCACTAGGTTAATCCCAGAGCTGAAGGGGTTGGATTACGAGGAGAGGTTGAGTAGACTGGGACTGTACTCGTTGGAATTTAGAAGGATGAGGGGGGTCTTATAGAAACATATAAGATTATGAAGGGAATAGATAGGATAGATGCAGGCAGGTTGTTTCCACTGGTGGGTGAAAGCTGAACTAGGGGGCATAGCCTCAAAATAAGGGGAAGTAGATTTAGGACTGAGTTTAGGAGGAACTTCTTCACCCAAAGGGTTGTGAATCTATGGAATTCCTTGCCCAGTGAAGCAGTAGAGGCTCCTTCATTAAATGTTTTTAAGATAAAGATAGATAGTTTTTTGAAGAATAAAGGGATTAAGGGTTATGGTGTTCGGGCCGGAAAGTGGAGCTGAGTCCACAAAAGATCAGCCATGATATCATGAATGGTGGAGCAGGCTCGAGGGGCCAGATGGCCTACTCCTGCTCCTAGTTCTTATGTTCTTATGTTCTTATGTGACGCCTTTGAGCTCTGGGCTGTCACCGGCTCAAATGCTCTTCAATCGAGATGTGCGGACAACGCTACCGGCGTTACACTTCACCAATCCAGATCACTCGCCAGTCCTGGACAAGATGCATCACCAACATCAGGGACAAAAGCAGCACTATGACCGGCAGGCAAAAGTGCTGCATCCGTTAGCGATCAACGACAGAGTTAGGTTGCGACACCCGGCTGGAGGTTGGTCTAACATGGCAATGGTCCTCCGCCAAGTATCCCCACGATCTTACGTTGTGAAGTCTGATGATGGAATACTGTTTCGACTTAATCGGCGAGACCTGCTGAAGGTTTCACCTCATCAACCTGTACTTCCGACGTTAGCTCTGCAAGACTCTTATCATGCGACATCCCAGGACACCAGCAGTGGGTGCCTGAATGGACATAAAAACCTCTGGGTCTCCATGCCCACTCAGGAGGGCTACCCAAATCAGACGTGCACCCAACTGTCTGAACTTGTGAACATGGACTGATACAATCATTGCTCTGTTCTGTATTTATGCATGAAACTAACTGTTTGATTTTTGTTTTTAGTTACAGCTCTGCAACTATGAAAAAAAAAGTGAAGAAGGGGATGTAGTGATCCTTACATGGTTATGTACAGAAGGGGCTGATGGGTAATGGAAAGACCACCAGGGGGCAGCACTGGCGTGTATAAAAGTGGGACGCAGACAGCCCTCTTTGGCTGATTTGACTGTGAGGAGAACAGGAACAGAAATCTAGCTCAGGGTGGCTAGTGTGGTCAGGCCTAGTTGCAGAGCATAGAAAAGTTGTAACCTTTTTACTAGTGCAGTTCTTTAAGTAAGAGCTCACGTAGTTATTTAAGTTGTGTTGCTCAATAAACCTTCTATCAAACTTCTGGGCGACTTCGAGCCTTCTTCCAGAGCGTCTACTGTAACTGAGTTGAGTAGCACATATTACCATCTCTACAGGTAACAAAACACCCATGAGGGTTATCTGAATGAGAACTTACAGAATTAAGATCATAGGATGGAGTGAATGCATTGCGGTTCCACTTAATGCCTGAAAATAGTAATAATGTCACAACTCAGATTGGCTGGATGCAGTGCCTGTGAGCAACATAAACCAAGAGTATGCGTATTAATTGCAAAACAAAAGCCTTTCTTTTCCCTCCTGCACTCCAAACAATGGACAGTACAAATGGGAACCTGGGTCAGTAAGCAACTATGGCAGCTATTTATTTATTGCTTCATATCCATTTCATGATTTTCTAAAAACCAGACTGATGATTTTTTAAAAAAGAATTGAAAAATAGATGTAGATGAAGAACCAGCATCTTGTAATAAAGAAAAGATTAAGTAAATCATGCAATACTGGTGAAGGCAGAGGAGCACAGTGTTGTTGGGAGGTACATTTGAAGCTTAAATAAACGAGAGGAAAGACCGGAAAATAAGGAGCACACCAATAAAGTAGAAAAAAGAAGAAAGATCATGAAACAAAGAGAATGATTGGACAATAAAAGTCATGACGAACAGCGGGGGTCAAGTGATCTCCCCGACTGAGACATAGAACATAGAACATAGAACAATACAGCGCAGTACAGGCCCTTCGGCCCACGATGTTGCACCGAAACAAAAGCCATCTAACCTACACTATACCATTATCATCCATATGTTTATCCAATAAACTTTTAAATGCCCTTAATGTTGGCGAGTTCACTACTGTAGCAGGTAGGGCATTCCACGGCCTCACTACTCTTTGCGTAAAGAACCTACCCCTGACCTCTGTCCTATATCTATTACCCCTCAGTTTAAGGCTATGTCCCCTCGTGCTAGCCATTTCCATCCGCGGGAGAAGGCTCTCACTGTCCACCCTATCTAACCCTCTGATCATTTTGTATGCCTCTATTAAGTCTCCTCTTAACCTTCTTCTCTCTAACGAAAACAACCTCAAGTCCATCAGCCTTTCCTCATAAGATTTTCCCTCCATACCAGGCAACATCCTGGTAAATCTCCTCTGCACCCGTTCCAAAGCCTCCACGTCCTTCCTATAATGCGGTGACCAGAACTGTACGCAATACTCCAAATGCGGCCGTACCAGAGTTCTGTACAGCTGCAACATGACCTCCTGACTCCGGAACTCAATCCCTCTACCAATAAAGGCCAACACTCCATAGGCCTTCTTCACCACCCTATCAACCTGGGTGGCAACTTTCAGGGATCTATGTACATGGACACCTAGATCCCTCTGCTCATCCACACTTTCAAGAACTTTTCCATTAGCCACATATTCCACATTCCTGTTTTTCCTTCCAAAGTGAATCACCTCACACTTCTCTACATTAAACTCCATTTGCCACCTCTCAGCCCAGCACTGCAGCTTATCTATATCCCTCTGTAACCTGCTACTTCCTTCCTCACTATCGACAACACCACCGACTTTAGTATCGTCTGCAAATTTACTCACCCACCCTTCTGCGCCTTCCTCTAGGTCATTGATAAAAATGACAAACAGCAACGGCCCCAGAACAGATCCTTGTGGTACTCCACTTGTGACAGAACTCCATTCTGAACATTTCCCATCAACCACCACCCTCTGTCTTCTTTCAGCTAGCCAATTTCTGATCCACGTCTCTAAATCACCCTCAATCCCCAGCCTCCGTATTTTCTGCAATAGCCTACCGTGGGGAACCTTATCAAACGCTTTGCTGAAATCCATATACACCACATCAACTGCTCTACCCTCGTCTACCTGTTCAGTCACCTTCTCAAAGAACTCGATAAGGTTTGTGAGGCATGACCTACCCTTCACAAAGCCATGCTGACTATCCCTGATCATATTATTCCTATCTAGATGATTATAAATCTTGTCTCTTATAATGCCCTCCAAGACTTTACCCACTACAGACGTGAGGCTCACCGGTCTATAGTTGCCGGGGTTGTCTCTGCTCCCCTTTTTGAACAAAGGGACCACATTTGCTATCCTCCAGTCCTCTGGCACTATTCCTGTATCCAATGATGACATAAAAATCAAAGCCAATGGTCCAGCAATCTCTTCCCTGGCCTCCCAGAGAATCCTAGGATAAATCCCATCAGGCCCCGGGGACTTATCTATTTTCAGCCTGTCCAGAATTGCCAACACCTCTTCCCTACTTACCTCAATGCCATCTAATCTATTTACCTGGAGCTCAGCATTCTCCTCCACAACATTATCTTTTTCCTGAGTGAATACTGACGAAAAATATTCATTTAGTATCTCGCCTATCTCTTCAGACTCTACACACAACTTCCCATCCCTGTCCTTGACTGGTCCTACTCTGTCCCTAGTCATTCGCTTATTCCTGACATACCTATAGAAAGCTTTTGGGTTTTCCTTGATCCTTCCTGCCAAATACTTCTCATGTCCCCTCCTTGCTCGTCTTAGCTCTCTCTTTAGATCCTTCCTCGCTACCTTGTAACTATCCATCGCCCCAACTGAAACTTCACACCTCATCTTCACATAGGCCTCCTTCTTCCTCTTAACAAGAGATTCCACTTCTTTGGTAAACCACGGTTCCCTCGCTCGGCACCTTCCTCCCTGCCTGACCGGTACATACTTATCAAGAACACGCAATATCTGATCCTTGAACAAGCTCCACTTATCCAGTGTGTCCAAAACTTGCAGCCTACTTATCCACCTTATCCCCCCCAAGTCACGTCTAATGGCATCATAATTTCCCTTCCCCCAGCTATAACTCTTGCCCTGCGGTGTATACTTATCCCTTTCCATCCTTAACGTAAACGTCACCGAATTGTGGTCACTGTCCCCAAAGTGCTCACCTACCTCCAAATCCAACACCTGGCCTGGTTCATTACCCAAAACCAAATCCAATGTGGCCTCACCTCTTGTTGGCCTGTCAACAAACTGTGTCAGGAAACCCTCCTGCACACACTGAACAAAAAACGACCCATCTAATGTACTCGAACTATATCTTTTCCAGTCAATATTTGGAAAGTTAAAGTCTCCCATAATAACTACCCTGTTACTTTCGCTCATATCCAGGATCATCTTCGCCATCCTTTCCTCTACATCCCTAGAACTATTTGGAGGCCTATAGAAAACTCCCAACAGGGTGACCTCTCCCTTCCTGTTTCTAACCTCAGCCCATACTACCTCGGAAGATGAGTCCCCATCTAGCATCCTCTCCGCCACCGTAATACTGCTCTTGACTAGCAGCGCCACACCTCCCCCTCTTTTGCCTCCTTCCCTGAGCTTACTAAAACACCTAAACCCCGGAACCTGCAACATCCATTCCTGTCCCTGCTCTATCCACGTCTCCGAAATGGCCACAACATCGAAGTCCCAGGTACCAACCCATGCTGCCAGTTCCCCTACCTTATTTCGTATACTCCTGGCATTGAAGTAGACACACTTCAAACCACCTACCTGAACACTGGCCCCCTCCTCCGACGTCAAATCTGAGCTCCTGACCTCTATACTCTCATTCTCCCTTACCCTAAAACTACAATCCAGGTTCCCATGCCCCTGCTGCATTAGTTTAAACCCCCCCAAAGAGCACTAACAAATCTCCCCCCCAGGATATTTGTGCCCCGCAGGTTCAGATGTAGACCATCCTGTCTGTAGAGGTCCCACCTTCCCCAGAAAGCGCCCCAGTTATCCAGAAATCTGAATCCCTCCCGCCTGCACCATCCCTGTAGCCACGTGTTTAATTGCTCTCTCTCCCTATTCCTCATCTCACTATCACGTGGCACGGGCAAGACTTGGCAGACTTCGGAGGCCACATGAAGCCTGGACCTATCAGGACAAAGTGCACATGATTCCAGGAGCCTGGGGGCCTTTAAAACCTGCAGACAAGGTCCAATCTGGGAGCAGCGTTGGAGTCGCTGGCTAGTAGTGTAAAGTTCTTGTGTACATTTTGCAAGTAGCTTTTGCCGTAAATAAACTGTCTGCGGGGCAGCACGATGGCATAGTGGTTAGCACTGCAGCCTCACGCGCCGAGGTCCTAGGTTTGATCCGGGCCCTGAGTCACTGTCCGTGTGGAGTTTGCCCATTTTCCCTGTGTTTGCATGGGTTTCGCCCCCACAACCAAAAGATGTGCAGGTTAGATGGATTGGCCACCCTAAATTGCCCCTTAATTGGAAAAAATGAATTGGATATGCTAAATTTATAACAAAAAATAAATAAACTGTATGTTGCTGTTACCCACTGATGGTTGCCTGGAGTTCCTGTTACTACATTGGCGACAAGGTAGAAGGGCCCAATTGCGGAGAAGCACAGTAGGCTTTCCAGGTATGGTTCCTAGTTAGTTCCAATGCATGCAGGGAGAAGTGTCAGTCATCATGCAGATTTTTGCAAAGCTTGAGCGTTTAAATGCGGATGAGGAGAATTGGGTGCAATAAGGGGAGCGTATGCATTACTTTTTCAGAGCTAACTGCATAGAAGGGGATGAAATGCAAAGAATTATTTTGCTCTTGGCCTGTGCACCCAGACCTACAGTGTAATAAGAAGTTAGACCTACCCTAAGTTCCCTAATCATTTAATGATCTTGTGGAATTAGGTAGAAATCATTCTCACCTGAAATCCTCTATCAATCTTCAGCGGTATATGTTCAATTCACAGTGTGGGCCCCAGGAGAATCTGTTGCAGTTTTTATAGCTGAATTGAAGAAGATGATGGAATATTGTGATTTTGGGATGCCCCAAAATGACATGTTACATGACAGGCTGATGTGTGGGATAGATAACATGGCTATTCAGAAAAGGTTATTGGCGGAATCGGAGCTCCATTTAAAAAGGCTATGGAAATTGCTTTATCCATGGAGGGGGCTGAGATAGGTATCCAGGAATTGCAAAACGTGCCTGGCGGTGAGGCAGTTGGAGCAAGGGGCCAAAGGTAGCAGCACCAGGAACTAAGCTTATGGCGCAGATAGAGGAAGGTTCATCCACTGAGGGACCTGGGGCAGGAGCCGCTGCCTTGATTGGATGGCAAGTTTCAACAAATGTTTTTGTTGCGGGGGAAGACACGCCCCAGACAGGTGCAGGTTCTGAGATGCCGAGTGTTTTCAAAGTCACTTGAGGCACTGATGCAAAGACGGGCAGAGCCTGCCTGGTCCAGGAAGGAGAAACAAACTAGCATCTGTTCATAGTAGGGCAAATACTAGTCAACTGAGCAGAACGTATTGACGTTGGACCACGTTGATGTGGGCAGAGTGGTTCCAATAGCTATAGTATTACTTGTCAATGGACATCCTTTAAAGATGGAAGCAGACACCGGGTCTTCAGCGACCGTTATAGGGGAACAAGTTTATCATTATTTACAAAACAGGGTCCAACCATTCAGGATGAAGAACACGGCCACAGTTAGCCACATATACAGGAGAGGTGCTAAGGGGACCACAGTGGATTCGGTAGCTTACAGGTGACAGTCGACCCAGCTCTCACCTGTTGTTGTAAGTGGACAGGGTCCAAGCTTAATGGGGCATGACTGGGTCCAAAACCTAAAATTGAATTGGGAGGAAATATTCAAACTGTACGAAGTTATCCAAAGGTATTCTGAGGTTTTCCAGGAAGAACTGGGGAAGAAAAAGGGGTTCCAAGTTAAAATATATGCAGACCCTGAGGCCGCACCAAGGTTTTATAGGGCCAGACCGGTCTCTTATTCGATGTTCAAAAAAGTGGAAGCAGAGCTTCAGTGCCTTAAATAACTAGCCAGATAACTAGCTAAATCGCTGGCTTTGAATGCAGACCAAGGCAGGCCACTAGCACGGTTCAATTCCCGTAACAGCCTCCCCGAACAGGCGCCGGAATGTGGCGACTAGGGGCTTTTCACAGTAACTTCATTGAAGCCTACTTGTGACAATAAGCGATTTTCATTTTCATTCACCTAAGATTGAGGAACTGCTGGGGGTTTGATATTCACCAAATTGGACATGAGCTATGCTTACTTGCAACTGGAATTAGATGATCCATCCTGAGAGTACATGACCATCAACATGCACAAAGGCTTGTATGAATATACTCAGTTACCATTTGGGGTATCTTGGGTGTGCGCAATCTGCCAATGGACCATGGAAAATGTGTTACAAGGACTGCCCAAAGCTGCCTTTTATTTAGATGATGTCCTGATTATCAGTTCCTCAGAAGAGGAACACTTAGCCACCTTGGAAGAGGTGCTAGAATATTCTTGAATGTTGACATGCGTTTAAAAAGGGAAAAATCTTCCAGGCCAACAAGGTGACCTATATGGTTGAAAGAGAAAATGCTGGAAAATCTCAGCAAGTCTGGCAGCATCTGTAGGGAGAGAAAAGAGCTAACGTTTCGAGTCCGATGACTCTTTGTCAAAGACCTATATGGGGTCAACAGGGTCGGCGCAAAAGGGTTACACCCATTGGAGGAGAAGATAAAAGTGCATGTCCTGTAAAACATTACGAAATTGAAATCCTTCTTGGGGATGATTAACTAATATGGTAGATTCCTTCTGAATCTGGCCACCCTATTAGCACCATTGCATGTTTTGTTGAAGAAACACCTGAAATGGTTTTGGAAAGCACCCCAGGAGAAGGTCTTTAATCAAGTGAAGCAGCATCTTCAGTTCACTAGTTTACTGATCCATTTTGACACTCAAAAGAACATGTGGCGCATTTCCATGGGACTGGAGCCGCTCTTTCTGATCGGTTGCCCAATGTAACAGACAGGCCCATCGCTTATGTATCCTGAAACTTCTTCAATGCAGAGAAAGCTACTCACAAATTGAAAAGGAGCCGTTGGTGGTCGTGTTCAGTGTTAAGAAATTCAACCAGTATGTGTATGGCTGGCATTTCACGTTGGTGACGGATCACAAACCCTTGTTAGGATTATTCAAGGATTATTCAAGGAATACAATCGAATACAACGATGGGTGTTGATACTGTCAGCATATGAATATACCTTTTGAACGATGGTTTCCCTGGACCTGTTTTGGAAATGTTGAAACCTTAATTGACCAAGAGGCATGAGTTGAGCTGTGAGGAGAGTGTGCTCCTATGGGATTTGGGACGTTGTTCCGGGTCCCGGTAGACAGCTGTTATTAGAGGAGTTGCATAATACCCACTCAAGCATATCTAAAATGAAGATGTTGGCACGGAGCTATGTATGGTGGCCTGGCATCGACGTCGGCATGGTTGAGCATTGCGACCAGTGTCAAGAACAGTGGAACCTGCTCGCTGCCGTCCTTTTGCACCACTGGCAATAGCCTGGTAGGCCTTGGTGAGGGTGCACGTAGACTTTGTGGGCACTTCCATGGGGACCATGTTCCTTTTGTTGTTAGACACCCACTCGAAATGGATGGACATGTACTGGTTGAAGTCCACTATATTTGTGGTGTACCCAAAATACTTGTTTCAGACAATGGAACTGTGTTTACCAGTGTGGAATTCCAGCAGTTTATGTCTTTCAATGGGATCAGGCATATAAAATCGGCACCATACCACCCACTGTTGAATGGGCTGGCCGAGCGTGCAGTGCACACCTTCAAAGCCAGAATGAGGAACATTCGCCAGCCTCCTTGGATAGCAAGATTTAATGTTTTTTGTTATCATATAGGACTACCCCACATTCCACAACGGGAGTTGCCCTGGCGGAGCTACTGATGCGTCATCGTTTGTGAAACAGACTGAACCGGATCTTCCTGAATTTGGTTTAGGTGGAGTCCAGGCAAGGTCTCCAAAAAAGGAACCATGACTCATCGAGTTCCTATTACAACAATGAAGATGAGAAAAGTCCCAATCGATTTTCTTTCTGCTATGTGCTTGATTTTCCTGAATTTTTGGCATTTTCCTCTCAACCAACTATTAGAACATATGTTATTTGGTACATGTGAGATCAGTTGACAATAATAATTTGCACAGCGTGGTAGGTTGTCATTAAAAGTTTGTAAAGTGTGATATGTGGTTTCAATTGTTTGCACAGTGGCCTCTCAATATTTTTGTACATTTAGGTGAATTGGGACAATGGGACATGTGTTAACCTTTACTCGTGGTTTAACAGGACCTTCCATTCTTTGGCTCAAATCAGTGTTTGTTGCGAAAATTTTATAAGGTCAAGTCATGCAGGATCCTTTTGAATTTTGATTAAGCTGCAGCCACTCATTCCTCAATTCACTGTTAAAGGTATGCCATAAATGCTCATTAAAATAAAGAAACAATGAAAAAGAATTTGGATTCATTTTGAAGATGTGAGATTTGATAATTGCGTGATGATTTGACAGTTCACCAAAATACAAGATCCTATACTGGGACTCATATCAGAAATTGATTAAGAATACAAAGTATTTATCTCTGCAAAGACGTCTCTTCAGTATATAATCAGCTTCTATTCTCAATCAGCTCTCCTATCTGTGAATCCTAAAGTTGGACAATCATGCAATCGACTAGAACATGGACTCAATCAAGTGGAGACTGCAAAATTGCTTTTATCTTAAAATCTTCAAAGTCTCTCCACTTTAACCTTCCTTCAACTGAGGAAATGGATAATGCAGATAGTGAGTTCAGAAATGAATTAACTGGTAATTACTTTCTGATGCATTTCTAGACTACTTGTGCTGTATAATCATTAAATGTTTCTTTCCTCATCCAAGTGCATACCAGACTAATTTTGTTATTCAGAACAGTAAGCACAAAGGATTTTATTGTGTGAAAATTGGTCTGATCTCAATGCTTGCATGTTGTGCGGCAAAGTTTAGTCCAATCTAACCACCATCCACGTCATAGAACAGAGGCTGAATTTTTCACTGAAAAAACCCTAAAACTATGGGCCAGACACTCCGTCCCGTCGTAATGACCCATTGACATCTATTTAGCGGGCCCGGCATCCTATGCTCTGGCCTCCTGTGGTTCTCCAGTCCCCATGGGCGGGAATCACGTGGGCGCAGTTCACATGTGGTCTTGATCATCGTGTACCTGGCGTGGTGAGCCTCGGGCTCAGCCACACCAAGAGGTGCACCACACCAGACCCACAATGGTAGAGACCATCTGAGCCCATCCCAGGCAACGGTTGCCCCTTGGACCACCGCAAGGTCCACCACTCCAGGGCCACAATTGCAGAGACCATAAGTGATACGCGTCCACTTGATTCTTGACTGGAGAATCATCAGAGGGCGAAGCATAGGGCGCTGGGCCCACTAAATAGTTGCAAATGGTCATTACGGCCCATTTGCTTTTATATACATGCTACCACTGGCGTGCGGCTTGGAACTTCTTCACACTGACAGCAGGGTTCAGAGCATGGTGTTCTGGTCGGCATGATTTCACCCTGACAACCGATTCTCCATCTCATCGGGGTCGCATTCCGGGCATCCCGGGATGGAGATCCAGCCCAGATTCTCCCAAATTTAGAATCCAGCGCTTATTTAAAAACCTGGAAATGTAAGTAACTCAATATCCTAGTGTCTCTAATATCTTCCTCCCATCTCAATCCTCCCAAATTCTTTCAACTCATTTTCTCAAAAATATAGGGATCATTATTGACAAGGCAACAAGGGTTAAAGAATCGGAGCTAGTATTATAACTGTCTCCAACTTGCAGTTTCTCTCAACGTGGCACCTTTCCTGGGATCATATAATTGACCTATAATGTTTACTTTATGTTGAGGCTGGGTGGAGCCTTTGCCACTGGGGGCCCCCCCTCTGTTTATCAAATAATTCCCATAAAGGAACATCCTTCCCATCCCCTCTGAAGGCCACCAGTTTTCCCACATCGGGCAGAAGTCCCCTGCCACTGGTTGAATGCCAGTGGAAGCAATTTGAGTCCTGAACTGGCGCACTTAGTGGCCAATTGAATGCTGGCCAGGAGGGCTGCACGGCAACCTCCATGTCCCTTGAAATACAACCCAGTGGACTTCCGGTTGCGGCTATGAGGAGCTAAGCCACACGTTCGGCAGCTCCCACTTGGAACAGACTTTTGGGCTCTTTTCAGGGCCCCCAACGGCATTTGTGCGACATTTCCCGGTGTGGGAAGAAGACTGCAACATTCCCCTGACAGTGTATGGCTTAGACCGGGGCGGGGCGACTAAAAACGTGGCGGTGAAGCCAAAGAAAATACGAGGGAAGAAGAGTAAGATGCCGGCGGGCGGGGACCAGCCAGTGTGGATGCAGTGGGCGCAGGAGCAGCAGGAGGTTATCCAGCGCTGCTTCAGGGAGCTCAAAGCGGACCTGCTGGAGCCGATGAAGGCTTCTATTGATAAGCTGCTGGAGACTCAGACGCCCCAGGGGGTGGTGATCCGCGAGGTCTGACAAAAGATCTCAGATAACGAGGACGAGATCTTAGGCCTAGCGGTAAAGGTGGAGGCGCATGAGGCGCTCCACAAGAAATGGCAGGAACGGTTCGAGGAGATGGAGAATCGGTCGAGGCGGCAGAATCTGCGGATCCTGGGCCTCCCGGTGGTGCTGGAGGGGTCGGACGTGGGGGCCTATGTGGTCACCATGTTAAACTCGCTGATGGGAGTGGGGTTCTTCCAGGGCCCCTGGTGCTGGAAGGGGCCCATAGAGTGCTGGCGAGGAAGCCCAAGGCTAATGAGCCGCCGCGGGCAATGCTAGTGCGGTCTCATTGGTTCGCTGATCGGGAGTGCGTACTCAGGTGGGCCAAGAAAGAGAGGATCAGTAGGTGGGAGAACGCTGAGGTTCGAATATATCAGGACTGGAGCGCGGAGGTGGCGAAGAAGAGGGCCGGGTACAACTGGGCGAAGGCGGTGCTGCACAGGAAGGGGGTGAAGTTTGGCATGCTGCAGCTGGCGCGTCTGTGGGCCACCTACAAGGACCGGCACCATTATTTTGAGGGCTGGACGTCACGTATGTGAAGCCATACGAAGCAGCAAAAGAAGACCATTCTTGACTTGCAAAACAGGGCTCATTGTCCGACATGACAGTCATCGGAATTGCCATGTCGAGCGAAGGTGTCTTTGCATGCCCTTATGACAGCGGACAATGTTAAATCATGCAGGCGTATGACCCCTGGATAATTTGAAAAGTAATCTATGATGATTATGTAGTCCCTGCCAAGTGCATGAAAGAGGTCCACACCCACCTTTGCCCAGGGGGACGTCATCAACACATGGGGCTGAAGCTTCTCGGGGGGGCTGCGCCGGCTGAAACCTTTGGCAGGTGGGGCAGGTGAGCACCATGTTGGCAATGTCATCGCTGATGCCCGGCCGGTATACAGCATCTCGGGCCCTCCGTCTGCACTTCACAACCCTGAGATGGCCTTCGTGCAGTTGGTCGAGGATCAGCTTGTGCATGCTGTGTGGAATCACAATCCGGTCCAGCTTTACATAGAACATAGAACGATACAGCGCAGTACAGGCCCTTCGGCCCACGATGTTGCACCGAAACAAAAGCCATCTAACCTACACTATGCCATTATCATCCATATGTTTATCCAATAAACGTTTAAATGCCCTCAATGTTGGCGAGTTCACTACTGTAGCAGGTAGGGCATTCCACGACCTCGCTACTCTTTGCGTAAAGAACCTACCTCTGACCTCTGTCCTATATCTATTACCCCTCAGTTTAAAGCTATGTCCCCTCGTGCCAGCCATTTCCATCCGCGGGAGAAGGCTCTCACTGTCCACCCTATCTAACCCCCTGATCATTTTGTATGCCTCTATTAAGTCTCCTCTTAACCTTCTTCTCTCCAACGAAAACAACCTCAAGTCCATCAGCCTTTCCTCATAAGATTTTCCCTCCATACCAGGCAACATCCTGGTAAATCTCCTCTGCACCCGCTCCAAAGCCTCCACGTCCTTCCTATAATGCGGTGACCAGAACTGTACGCAATACTCCAAATGCGGCCGTACCAGAGTTCTGTACAGCTGCAACATGACCTCCTGACTCCGGAACTCAATCCCTCTACCAATAAAGGCCAACACTCCATAGGCCTTCTTCACAACCCTATCAACCTGGGTGGCAACTTTCAGGGATCTATGTACATGGACACCTAGATCCCTCTGCTCATCCACACTTCCAAGAACTTTACCATTAGCCAAATATTCCGCATTCCTGTTATTCCTTCCAAAGTTAATCACCTCACACTTCTCTACATTAAACTCCATTTGCCACCTCTCAGCCCAGCTCTGCAGCTTATCTATATCCCTCTGTAACCTGCTACATCCTTCCACACTATCGACAACACCACCGACTTTAGTATCGTCTGCAAATTTACTCACCCACCCTTCTGCGCCTTCCTCTAGGTCATTGATAAATATGACAAACAGCAACGGCCCCAGAACAGATCCTTGTGGTACTCCACTTGTAACTGAACCACATTCTGAACATTTCCCATCAACCACCACCCTCTGTCTTCTTTCAGCTAGCCAATTTCTGATCCACATCTCTAAATCACCCTCAATCCCCAGCCTCCGTATTTTCTGCAATAGCCTACCGTTGGAACCTTATCAAACGCTTTGCTGAAATCCATATACACCACATCAACTGCTCTACCCTCGTCTACCTGTTCAGTCACCTTCTCAAAGAACTCGATAAGGTTTGTGAGGCATGACCTACCCTTCACAAAGTCATGCTGACTATCCCTGATCATATTATTCCTATCTAGATGATTATAAATCTTGTCTCTTATAATCCCCTCCAAGACTTTACCCACTACAGACGTGAGGCTCACCGGTCTATAGTTGCCGGGGTTGTCTCTGCTCCCCTTTTTGAACAAAGGGACCACATTTGCTATCCTCCAGTCCTCTGGCACTATTCCTGTAGCCAATGATGACATAAAAATCAAAGCCAAAGGTCCAGCAATCTCTTCCCTAGCCTCCCAGAGAATCCTAGGATAAATCCCATCAGGACCCGGGGACTTATCTATTTTCAGCCTGTCCAGAATTGCCAACACCTCTTCCCTACGTACCTCAATGCCATCTATTATATTAGCCTGGGTCTCAGCATTCTCCTCCACAACATTATCTTTTTCCTGAGTGAATACTGACCAAAAATATTCATTTAGTATCTCGCCTATCTCTTCAGACTCCACACACAACTTCCCATCCCTGTCCTTGACTGGTCCTACTCTTTCCCTAGTCATTCGCTTATTCCTGACATACCTATAGAAAGCTTTTGGGTTTTCCTTGATCCTACCTGCTAAATACTTCTCATGTCCCCTCCTTGCTCGTCTTAGCTCTCTCTTTAGATCCTTCCTCGCTACCTTGTAACTATCCATCGCCCCAACTGAAACTTCACACCTCATCTTCACATAGGCCTCCTTCTTCCTCTTAACAAGAGATTCCACTTCTTTGGTAAACCACGGTTCCCTCGCTCTACGCCTTCCTCCCTGCCTGACCGGTACATACTTATCAAGAACACGCAGTACCTGATCCTTGAACAAGCTCCACTTATCCAGTGTGCCCAACACTTGCAGCCTACTTCTCCACCTTATCCCCCCCAAGTCACGTCTAATGGCATCATAATTGCCCTTCCCCCAGCTATAAC
This sequence comes from Scyliorhinus torazame, assembly GCF_047496885.1. Classification (NCBI taxonomy): domain Eukaryota; kingdom Metazoa; phylum Chordata; class Chondrichthyes; order Carcharhiniformes; family Scyliorhinidae; genus Scyliorhinus; species Scyliorhinus torazame. The sequence goes on from NC_092724.1 coordinate 58,084,436, forward strand.
TCTTGCCCTGCGGTGTATACTTATCCCTTTCCATCATTAACGTAAACGTCACCGAATTGTGGTCACTGTCCCCAAAGTGCTCTCCTACCTCCAAATCCAACACCTGGCCTGGTTCATTACCCAAAACCAAATCCAACGTGGCCTCGCCTCTTGTTGGCCTGTCAACATATTGTGTCAGGAAACCCTCCTGCACACACTGTACAAAAAACGACTCATCTAATGTACTCGAACTATATCTTTTCCAGTCAATATTTGGAAAGTTAAAGTCTCCCATAATAACTACCCTGTTACTTTCGCTCTTATCCAGGATCATCCTCGCCATCCTTTCCTCTACATCCCTAGAACTATTTGGAGGCCTATAGAAGACTCCCAACAGGGTGACCTCTCCTTTCATGTTTCTAACCTCAGCCCATACTACCTCGGAAGATGAGTCCCAATCTAGCATCCTCTCCGCCACCGTAATACTGCTCTTGACTAGCAGCGCCACACCTCCCCCTCTTTTGCCTCCTTCTCTGAGCTTACTAAAACACCTAAACCCCGGAACCTGCAACACCCATTCCTGTCCCTGCTCTATCCATGTCTCCGAAATGGCCACAACATCGAAGTCCCAGGTACCAACCCATGCTGCCAGTTCCCCTACCTTATTTCGTATACTCCTGGCATTGAAGTAGACACACTTCAAACCACCTACCTGAACACTGGCCCCCTCCTGCGACGTCAAATCTGTGCTCCTGACCTCTATACTCTCATTCTCCCTTACCCTAAAACTACAATCCAGGTTCCCATGCCCCTGCTGCATTAGTTTAAACCCCCCCAAAGAGCACTAACAAATCTCCCCCCCAGGATATTTGTGCCCCTCAGGTTCAGATGTAGACCGTCCTGTCTGTAGAGGTCCCACCTTCCCCAGAAAGAGCCCCAGTTATCCAGAAATCTGAATCCCTCCCGCCTGCACCATCCCTGTAGCCACGTGTTTAATTGCTCTCTCTCCCTATTCCTCATCTCACTATCACGTGGCACGGGCAACAACCCAGAGATAACAACTCTGTTTGTTCTAGTTCTGAGCTTCCATCCTAGCTCCCTGAAAGCCTGCCTGACATCCTTGTCCCCTTTCCTACCTATGTCGTTAGTGCCAATGTGGACCACGACTTGGGGCTGCTCCCCCTCCCCCTAAGGACCTGGAAAACACAATCCGAGACATCACGTACCCTTGCACCTGGGAGGCAACATACTCACGCTCCCACAAAATCTCCTATCTGTGCCCCTGACTATCGAGTCCCCAATTACTAATGCTCTGCTCCTCTCCCCCTTCCCTTCTGAGCAACAGGGACAGACTCCGTGCCAGAGGCCCGTACCCCATGGCTTACCCCTGGTAAGTCCCCCCCCCCCCCACAAGTATCCAAAGCGGTATACTTGTTTCTCAGGGGAACGACCGCAGGGGATCCCTGCACTGACTGCTTCTTCCCAGTCCCTCTTACAGTTACCCATCTATCTCCAATCTTTGGTGTAACTAATTCCCTGAAGCTGCTATCTATGACCCCCTCTGCCTCCCGAATGATCCGAAGTTCTTCCAACTCCAGCTCCAGTTCCCTAACTCGGTCTTGGAGGAGCTGGAGATGGCAGCACTTCCTGCAGGTAAAATCAGCAGGGACACTAACGGCATCCCTCACCTCAACCATCCTGCAGGAGGAACATTGCACTCCCTTCCCTGCCATCCCTCTAACTTTCTACCAAGATCTGGCTAGCAACTAAATTAAATTTAAAAAATAATAATACTAATAATAATAAAATATGGTACTTACCTCACACCAATGGGTTTTATTATTAGGTTAGAGGAGGAGGACGGGTGGGAGACACTACACGTGTAGTGTCTCGGGTTTCCTCTCCACCAGAATTTATTGGTGAGGGTCTTCCCAGAAGTCCGCGGGTCGAACTTACTGTTCCCGCCTTAAACACTAAATTTTTTTTTTTAAAACAGCAAAGAGGGACCGAAAACGGGACCAGGTAAGTGTTTACCGCTGAAATTGACTAGCCTGCTCCTGTGAAGGTCTCCCAGAAATCACTAACGCACCGCTCCCGCTGAAATCGACTGGCCTGCTCCTGCAAAGACAAGTGTTTTTAAAGGAGAAACGTACCTCCCAGAAATCACTTGCGCACTGCTCCCGCTGAAATTGACTAGCCTGCTCCGCTCCCGCTGAAATCGACTGGCCTGCTCCTGCAAAGACAAGTGTTTTTAATGGAGAAACGTACCTCCCAGAAATAACTTGCGCACTGCTCCCGCTGAAATTGACTAGCCTGCTCCGCTCCCGCTGAAATCGACTGGCCTGCTCCTGCAAAGACAAGTGTTTTTAATGGAGAAACGTACCTCCCAGAAATAACTTGCGCACTGCTCCCGCTGAAATTGACTCGCCTGCTCCGCTCCCGCTGAAATTGACTCAACTTTAGGAGGACACCGTCAATGACGGCCACGTCGTCCCAGACATTGTAGAATTGTGGGCACTGTCCTTTGAGCCACCCTCCCGTCATGTGGCGCATCACACGTTGTAGAAGGGGGTCAGCCGCAGTCTCCCGGCAAATATGGGCCAGACTTGAATCGTCAGCTGGCAGATTGGCCGATGTGAAGGCCACATGCGCTTTGACTTGACAGACAAACCCCTCCGAATCGGGCGGTGTGCTTACTGCTCTGGATAGGGCATCCGCAATGATGAGGTCCTTACCCGGGGTGTAGACCAGTTGGAAGTCGGACCTCCGGAGCTTGAGCAGGATGCGCTGGAGGCAAGGGGTCAACTCGTTCATGTCTTTATGTATGATGCTGACCAGGGGACGATGGTCGGTTTCCACGGTAAACTGGGGGAGACCATACACGTAATCGTGGAACTTATCTATTCCGGTCAACAAACCCAGGCACTCCTTCTCGATCTGCGCATAGCGCTGTTCTGTGGGGGTCATGACCTGCGAGGCATAGGCGACCGGACCCCTGATGCAGTGTCGTCCCATTGCAGGAGTACCGCCCCAATGCCGGACAGGCTGGCATCAGTCGAGATCTTCGTATCTCGAGAGGTGTCGAATAACGCCAATACCGGGGCTGTGGTGAGCTTAATTTTGAGCTCCACCCATTCCTTCTGGTGTGCGGGCAGCCACTGGAACTCCGTGGACTTCTTAACTAGGTGGCGAAGAGCCGTTGTGTGGGAGGCAAGGTTGGGAATGAACTTCCCCAGGAAGTTGACCATGCCTAGAAAGCGTAGCACTGCTTTCCTGTCTGCCGGCTGCGGCATGGCTGTAATGGCGCTCACTTTGTCTGCATCCGGACGCACTCCCGACCGGGATATATGGTCCCCCAGAAACTTTAGCTCAGTTTGGCCAAAGGAGCACTTTGCTCGGTTGAGGCGCAGGCCGTGTTCCCGTATCCGCGCGAAGACACGCTGGAGACGACTGATGTGCTCCTGTGGTGTGGTGGACCAGATGATGACGTCGTCAACATAGACGCGCACCCCTTCGATGCCCTCCATCATCTGTTCTATGATTCTGTGGAATACCTCGGATGCCGAGATGATGCCAAACGGCATTCTGTTATAGCAGAACCTGCCGAAAGGAATGTTGAAGGTGCACAGCTTTCGGCTGGACTGATCCAGTTGGATCTGCCAAAAACCCTTCAAGGCATCAAGCTTTGTGAAAATTTTAGCCCGGGCCATTTCGCTCGTGATCGCCTCCCGTTTGGGTATGGGGTAGTGTTCCCTCATGATGTTGTTGTTCAGGTCTTTCGGGTCGATGCAGATCCGGAGTTCGCCAGAGGGCTTTTTAACGCACACCATGGAGCTGACCCATGGCGTGGGCTCCGTGACCCGGGATAGCACTCCTTGGTCCTGGAGATCCTGCAGCTGCTGCTTGAGGCGGTCCCTGAGTGGTGCTGGGACTCTACGAGGTGTGTGAATGACTGGAGTGGCATCTGGTTTGAGCTGTATTCTGTAGGTGTAGGGCAGTGTGCCCATGCCTTCGAATGCCTCCCGGTTGTGGGCGAGGAGCGAGTGAAGCTGTGCCCTAAATTCAGCATCCGGGAAGTCTGTACCTTCTGGAGACAGCGCGTGTACCCGCTGAACGAGGTGGAGAACCTTGCACGCCTGTGCGCCTAGCAGGGAGTCCTTTGATGAATCAACAATCTCGAAGGACAGTGTGGCCTTATACACATTGTGACTCACCTGGAGCTGGCAGGATCCCATGGCCGGGATAACGTTTCCGTTGTAGTCGACCATCTTACAACGGGATGGCCGAATTGGTGGTCTGACCTTCAAGGCATAGAAGGCTGACCATGCTATCAGGTTGGCGGAGGCACCAGTGTCCAGACGGAATGTGATTGGTGATCGGTTGACCGTTAGCGTGGCACACCATTCATCACCCGGATTGACACTATTCACTGGCATCGGCTGGTGGGTCCTGCTTGGAGACATCCGGTTCCTGTTGATGACCGCAACGCGGAAGGCTTCCCGGTCGTCTGTATCGCCGGTCTGTATATCGTCCGGGTATGATTCGGAGTATGGAGGCTGAATGGTCCGCACATCCCTGATAGACTTTCTGAATTAGGGAGCGTTGGCAGGTTGAGCTGCTCGGCAGCAGGCAGCGTAGTGGCCCATCTTGCCACAGCGGAGGCATTGTCGGTTCTTGGCTGGACATTGCCGCTTTAAATGTGCGGATCCACAGTTGCCGCACGTCGTGACGTCATGGCGTTCGTTGCGCCATCGCGCATGTGCAGTTCGGTCCTGTGTAGAGCGCGCCTGCGCGTCACGTCCCTCTGCGTCGACGTCTCTTTTGGCGCCTCTTTTGGAGACCGCGAAAAGCGCGCGAAATGGCTGCCCTCGTCCGGGCTGCGGGCCGGGAGGAACTCGATGGACTGGACCAGCTCGGCCTCGTAGGACCCCTGCCCTGCCGATTCGGCCGCGTAGGACCCCTGCCGTGCCGATTCCGCCGCTTGGAATTGGTAGTAGCGGCTGGTCGCGTTTTCATGGGGGCTTCGATGGCGGTGGCTAGATTGAGACTTTTTATCTTGAAGAGCTGCTGGCGTAGGGTGCCCGAGGTGACCCCATAAACTATCTGGTCCTGAATCATGGAATCGGAGATGGCCTCGTAACCGCAGGACTGCGCAAGGATACGGAAGTGTGTAAGGGAGGATTGAAAAGGCTCATCCTTACCCTGCAGGCGCTGCTGGAAGAGGTACCTCTCGAAACTCTCATTTACCTTGACGCTGAAGTGTTGCTCGAGTTTGAGAAGGACCGTCTTGTACTTCGTCTTGTCCTCACCTTCCGCGAACACCAATCTGGGTTCCATTCCTGGTACTATGTTGTGTTGGGTGCTCTGCTACACAGACGAACCAACACGGTTGCGGAAGGTACAACTCAGTTTTGTTACTAACAGTTATTAACATTTGTAAACTGGTTGCTGTGGTTCGTTCATTACCCTCCAACCTGTGGACCCAGCCTTTACACTATCTTGGAGAGGCACTCAACACATGGTGAATGTCTGAGTGGCTTGCTGTGAGCTCTGTGCCCTGAGCTGTCTCCTGCTGGAATGAATCGGAAGTGTCGTGTTCCCCGTTTTATAGTGAGTCTGCTCTTGCTTGTGGTTGGCTGTGATGTTGGGTGTGTAATGATTGGTCCCTTGATCTGTCCATCAGTGTATATGTGTATTTGCACCATGATGTTTATCTGAATATCATGACAGGAGGGGTCCTAGTTGCGGGGGGGGGGGGGGGTGGGGGGGACCGGGTTGCTGCTGGTATGGTCAAGGGGGAGCTGGAGCGAGTTGAGGGGGTTGGGAAGGGGGTCTGCCGCCGTGGGGAACGGGCCGGGCCGGGCGTGGGGCGCGGGCGCGTGACTGGCCGAGAAGGGGTTATGATTAGTCGGCGGGGGAAGGAGGCGGGTAGCCCCCTGATCCAGCTGATAAACTAGAATGTAAGGGGACTGAACGGGCCGGTTAAGCGGGCCCGGGTGTTCGCGCACCTGAAGGGGCTGAAGGCGGATGTGGTCATGCTCCAGGAGACACACCTGAAGGTGGCAGACCAGGTAAGATTGAGGAAGGGGTGGGTAGGCCAGGTGTTTAATTCGGGGCTGGATGCCAAAAATCGAGGGTGTGGCGATCTTGGTGGGAAACAGGGTGTCGTTTGAGGCGTCGAGCATTGTGACAGACAATGGCGGCAGGTACGTAATGGTAAGTGGTAAGCTGCAAGAGGAGAGGGTAGTGCTGGTCAATGTGTACGCCCCGAACTGGGACGATGCGGGTTTTATGCGGCGCATGTTGGGTCGGATCCCGGACTTTTAAGTGGGGGGCCTGATAATGGGGGGATGGGGGGACTTTAACACGGTGTTGGATCAAGGACTGGATCGCTCCAGGTCTAGGACGGGGAGGAGGCCGGTGATGGCTGAAGTGCTGAGAGGGTTTATGGACCAGATGGGAGGGGTGGACCCTTGGAGATTTGCAAGGCCAGGGGCTAGGGAATTAAGGGCGCTGATTTCGAGTGTAGAGGATATCGAGTACTCGGCGATAGCCATTTTGAATAGCATTGGGTAGACCTAGAGCTGGGGGAGGAGAGGGACCAGTGCCCATTGTGGCGCTTAGAGGTGGGGCTGTTGGCGGACAAGGAGGTGAGCGAGCGGGTCCGAGGAAGCATAGAGAGATTCCTGGAGGCCAACGATAACGGGGAGGTCCGAGTGGGGATGGTCTGGGAGGCGCTGAAGGCGGTGGTTAGGAGAGAGTTGATCTCCATTAGGGCCCACAAGGAGAGGAGAGAGCAGAGGGAGTGGGAGAGGCTGGTGGGGGAGATGGTGAGGGTAGACAGGAGGTATGCGGAGGTGCCGGAGGAGGGACTGTTGAGGGAGAGGCGTAGGCTCCAGGCCGAATTCGACCTGTTGATCACCAGGAAGGCGGAGGCGCAGTGGAGGAAGGCCCAGGGGGCGATTTATGAATATGGGGAAAAGGCAAGTCAGATGCTGGCGCATCAGCTTCGGAAGTGGGACGTAGCTAGGGAGATCGGGGGAATTAAGGATAGGGGAGGGAGTGTGGTGCGGAGTGGGGTTGGCATCAATGGGGTCTTCAGGGACTTTTATGAGGAACTGTATCGGTCTGAGCCCCCACTGGAGGAGGGAGGGATGGGCCGCTTTCTGGACCAACTGAGGTTCCCGAAGGTGGAGGAGGGACTGGTGGCGGGATTAGGGGCCCCGATTGGGCTGGAGGAGCTGGCCAAAGGAATAGAGAGCATGCAGGCGGGGAAGGCACCGGGGCCGGACGGTTTCCCAGTCGAACTTTACAAGAGATATGTGGACCTGTTGGGTCCGTCGCTGGTTGGGACCTTCAATGAGGCAAGGGAGGGAGGGGCTTTGCCCCCGACGATGTCCTGGGCACTGATCTCCTTGATCCTGAAGCGGGACAAGGATCCCCTGCAGTGTGGGACTTAAAGGCCGATTTCCTTGTTAAATGTAGATGCCAAGGTGCTGGCGAAAGTCTTAGCCACGGGAATTGAGGATTGGGTGACGCAGGTCATCCACAATGACCAGACTGGGTTCGTGAAGGGGAGGCAGTTGAACGTGAATGTGCGGAGGCTCCTGAACGTTATTATGATGTCGGCGAGGGAGGGGGAGGCGGAGATAGTGGCGGCAATGGACGCTGAGAAGGCCTTCGATAGGGTAGAGTGGGGGTATTTGTGGGCGGTGCTGAAGAGGTTCGGGTTTGAAAATGAAAATGAAAATCGCTTATTGTCACAAGTAGGCATTCAAATGAAGTTACTGTGAAAAGCCTTTCAAAGCCAGTGATTTAGCCCTGTTCGTGGGTTAGGCTGTTGTACGAGGTCCCGATGGCGAGTGTGGCCACGAACAAGAGGAGGTCTGAGTACTTTTGGTTGCATCGAGGGATGAGGCAGGGGTGTCCCCTGTCCCACCTGCTCTTCGCACTGGCGATTGAACCTCTGGCTGTGGCACTCAGAGAGTCGAGGAACTGGAGGGGGCTGATGCGGGGTGGGGAGGAGCATAGGGTGTCACTCTATTCGGACGACTTGCTGCTATATGTGGCGGACCCGATGCGGGGAATGCCGGAGGTAATGAGGATCCTCAGGGAGTTCGGGGATTTCTCAGGGTACAAACTCAACATGGGGAAGAGCGAGTTGTTCGTGGTTCACCTAGGGGACCAGGAGAGGGGGATTGGTGAGCTCCCACTAAAAAGAGCGGAGACGAGCTTCAGTTATTTGGGGGTCCAGGTGGCCAGGAGCTGGGGGGCCCTGCATAGACTTAATTTCACGAGGCTGGTGGAGCAAATGGAGGAGGAGTTCAAGAGGTGGTACGCGTTGCCGCTTTCGCTGGTGGGTAGGGTGCAGTCAGTCAAGATGATGGTGCAACCAAGGTTTTTGTTCCTGTTCCAGAGCCTCCCCATTCTTATCCCGAAGGCCTTCTTTTGGCGGGTCAACAGGAGCATAACGGGGTTTGTGTGGGCCAACCTCTGCAGGTACCACTGGGCCGCCAATGCGGCGATGGTGCGCAAGTGGGTGATGGAGGGGGAGGGGGCGGCATGGAAGAGGCTGGAGACGGTGTCTTGTGAGGGTACGAGTTTGGAGGAGCTGGCAACGGCACCGCTGCCGCTCCCTCCAATGAGGTATACCACGAGCCCGGTGGTGGCGACTACCCTCAAAATTTGGGGGAAATGGAGGCGGCACAGGGGGGAAGTGGGGGCCTCGGTGTGGACCACGGTACGGGGGAACCACCGGTTTGTCCCAGGGAGAATAGATGGCGGGTTTTCGGGGTGGCACAGGGCAGGGATAAGTAGGTTGGGGGACCTGTTCGTGGATGGGAAGTTCGCGAGCCTGGATGAGCTGGAGGAGAAGTACGGGCTCCCCCCGGGAAACACCTTTAGGTATCTACAGGTAAGGGCGTTTGCCAGGCGGCAAGTGGTGGAATTCCCACTGCTGCCACCACACACGGTACAGGACAGGGTGCTCTCGGGGGTGTGGGTTGGAGAGGGGAAGATCTCGGCAACATACCAGGTGATACAGGAGGAGGAGGAGACCTCGGTGGAGGAGCTGAACGGTAAGTGGGAGGAGGAGTTGGGGGAGGAGATCGAGGAGGGGACGTGGGCAGATGCCCTAGGGAGGGTGAACTCTTACTCTTCGTGCGCGAGGCTCAGCCTCATACAGTTTAAGGTGCTGCACAGGGCACACATGACCGGGACAAGGATGAGCCGGTTTTTTGGGGGTGAAGACAGGTGTGTTAGATGCTCAGGGAGTCCAGCAAACTACACCCATATGTTCTGGGAATGCCCAGCGCTGGAGGAATTTTGGAAGGGCGTAGCGAGGACGGTGTCGAGGGTGGTAGGATCCAGGGTCAAACCGGGCTCGGGGCTCGCAATATTTGGGGTGGCAGAGGAGCCGGGAGTGCAGGAAGCGAAAGAGGCCGGCATTCTGGCATTTGCGTCCCTGGTAGCCCGGCGAAGGATTCTTCTTCAATGGAAGGATGCGAGGCCCCCAAGTGTGGAATCCTGGATCAACGATATGGCAGGGTTCATTAAATTGGAGAGGGTGAAATTTGCCTTAAGGGGATTGGTGCAAGGGTTTTTCAGGCGGTAGCAACCGTTCTTAGACTTCCTGGCGGAACGGTAGACATTGGTCAGCAGCAGCAGCCCAAGGCGGGGGGTGGGGGGGTGTCTATTTTATTTTTGTTTGTCTATACTGGGGGATTTGAGGGGGTGTATATATTTGCTATGTTTGCTATGAGTTTCGGCGGGTGTTAATTTATTATTTATGTATAGGGGTGAGGGGGAACTGGGTTGTTTTGTTTTGTTTTGTATTTAATTCTATTGGGTTCCTTTTACATTTTGTTGTTCATATTTTGTGAAAACTTTAATAAAAATTATTTAAAAAAAAGAAATACGACACAGTGGTAGAAAGGTGACATGAACACTCCCCCTGGTGCCTTTCTGCATTATCTTATTGATGCACTAGACGAGAGTAGAGAGTAATCCAGGCTTTACTGCACAGAGATGTGTAACCTCCTACAGCTGCTGCCGAAATGGCTGCAGTTTAGAAAGCACACACATTTATACTCCACCTACTGGGCGGAGCCAGCAGGCAGGAATCTACCCCCTTACCTGTAGTACAGGGGCCTTACCATAATGCCCTCGTATGCAGTGCAGTATATACAATATAATACAACAGTGGTGACTACCACATTCACCCCCTGTTCAAAATGAGTCCAGCGGGGGTGGTGGAAAACTATTTAAGTACAGGTTGTCATTAAAATTTCAGAGAAGGTTACAAATTTAGACGGTCAGGCGCCTTGATCAGTCGTTGAGAGCGCCGCGTTGCTGGTGGCGAGTCTGGCGTCGGCTCGGTTGTCGGTGACTCCGGGAGCATGTCGACATCCTCTTCATCCCCGGGTGGGACCAAGGGGAGGACGGATTGTCCTGGAGCGGGGGCTGTGGTGGGGTACGCTGGGGGAAGGGAGGGTGGCACCGGGGCAGAGGGGGGCTGGTGTGTGGGGACCCAGATGGTGCCAGGTTCCTGAGGGAGACTGTGTCTTGGCGGCCGTTGGGGTATGCTACGTAGGGGTACTGCGGGTTTGCGCGGAGTAACTGTACCCTCTCAACCAATGGGTCCGCCTTGTGGAGCCGCACGTGCTTGTGGAGGAGACCGGGTCCTGGAGCTGCCAGCCACGTTGGGAACGAAACCCCGGAGGTGGATTTCCTTGGGAAGGCAAAGAGACGTTCATGGGGGGTTTTGTTAGTCGCCCTGCACAGGAGCGACCGAATGGAGTGAAGTGCGTCGGGGATGACCTCCTGCCAGCGGGAGGTTGGGACATTTCTGGACCGTAGGGCCAGCTGGACGGCCCTCCAGACTGCCCCATTCTCTCGCTCCACCTGTCCGTTTCCCCGGGGGTTGTAGCTGGTCGTCCTGTTCGAGGCAATGCCCCTGTTGAGCAGGTACTGGCGCAGCTCAAGAACAAACAAAGAACAAAGAAATGTACAGCACAGGAACAGGCCCTTCGGCCCTCCAAGCCCGTGCCGACCATGCTGCCCAACTAAACTACAATCTTTTACACTTCCTGGGTCCGTATCTCTCTATTCCCATCCTATTCATGTATTTGTCAAGATGCCCCTTAAATGTCACTATCGTCCCTGCTTCCACCACCTCCTCCGGTAGCGAGTTCCAGGCACCCACTACCCTCTGTGTAAAAAACTTGCCTCGTACATCTACTCTAAACCTTGCCCCTCTCACCTTAAACCTATGCCCCCTAATAATTGACCCCTCTAGCCTGGGGAAAAGCCTCTGACTATCCACTCTGTCTATGCCACTCATAATTTTGTAGACCTCTATCAGGTCTCCCCTCAACCTCCTTCGTTCCAGTGAGAACAAACCGAGTTTATTCAACCGCTCCTCATAGCTAATGCCCTCCATACCAGGCAACATTCTGGTAAATCTCTTCTGCACCCTCTCTAAAGCCTCCACATCCTTCTGGTAGTGTGGCGACCAGAATTGAACACTATACGCCAAGTGTGGCCGAACTAAGGTTCTATACAGCTGCAACATGACTTGCCAATTCTTATACTCAATGCCCCGGCCAATGAAGGTAAGCATGCCGTATGCCTTCTTGACTACCTTCTCCACCTGTGTTGCCCCTTTCAATGACCTGTGGACCTGTACTCCTAGATCTCTTTGACTTTCAATACTCTTGAGGGTTCTACCATTCACTGTATATTCCCTACCTGCATTAGACCTTCCAAAATGCATTACCTCACATTTGTCCGGATTAAACTCCATCTGCCATCTCTCCGCCCAAGTCTCCAAACAATCTAAATCCTGCTGTATCCTCTGACAGTCCTCATCGCTATCCGCAATTCCACCAACCTTTGTGTCGTCTGCAAACTTACTAATCAGACCAGTTACATTTTCCTCCAAATCATTTATATATACTACAAAGAGCAAAGGTCCCAGCACTGATCCCTGTAGAACACCACTGGTCACAGCCCTCCAATTAGAAAAGCATCCTTCCATTGCTACTCTCTGCCTTCTATGACCTAGCCAGTTCTGTATCCACCTTGCCAGCTCCCCCCTGACCCCGTGTGACTTCACCTTTTGTACTAGTCTACCATGAGGGACCTTGTCAAAGGCCTTACTGAAGTCCATATAGACAACATCCACTGCCCTACCTGCATCAATCATCTTAGTGACCTCCTCGAAAAACTCTATCAAGTTAGTGAGACACGACCTCCCCTTCACAAAACCATGCTGCCTCTCACTAATACGTCCATTTGCTTCCAAATGGGAGTAGATCCTGTCTCGAAGAATTCTCTCCAGTAATTTCCCTACCACTGAAGTAAGGCTCACCGGCCTGTAGTTCCCTGGATTATCCTTGCTACCCTTCTTAAACAGAGGAACAACATTGGCTATTCTCCAGTCCTTCCGGGACATCCCCTGAAGACAGTGAGGATCCAAAGATTTCTGTCAAGGCCTCAGCAATTTCCTCTCCAGCCTCCTTCAGTATTCTGGGGTAGATCCCATCAGGCCCTGGGGACTTAGCTACCTTAATATTTTTTAAGACACCCAACACCTCGTCTTTTTGGATCTCAATGTGACCCAGGCTATCTACACACCCTTCTCCAGCCTCAACATCTACCAATTTCTTCTGTTTGGTGAATACTGATGCAAAGTATTCACTTAGTACCTCGCCCATTTCCTCTGGCTCCACACATAGATTCCCTTGCCTATCCTTCAGTGGGCCAACCCTTTCCCTGGCTACCCTCTTGCTTTTTATGTACGTGTAAAAAGCCTTGGGATTTTCCTTAACCCTATTTGCCAATGACTTTTTGTGACCCTTTCTAGCCCTCCTGACTCCTTGCTTAAGTTCCTTCCTACTTTCCTTTTATTCCACGCAGGCTTCGTCTGTTCCCAGCCTTTTAACCCTGACAAATGCCTCCTTTTTCTTTATGACGAGGCCTACAATATCTCTCGTTATCCAAGGTTCCCGGAAATTGCCGTATTTATCCTTCTTCCTCACAGGAACATGCCGGTCCTGAATTCCTTTCAACTGACACTTGAAAGCCTCCCACATGTCAGATGTTGATTTGCCCTTAAACATCCGCCCCCAATCTATGTTCTTCAGTTCCCGCCTAATATTGTTATAATTAGCCTTCCCCCAATTTAGCACATTCATCCTCGGACCACTCTTATCCTTGTCCACCAGTACTTTAAAACTTACTGAATTGTGGTCACTGTTACCGAAATGCTCCCCTACTGAAACATCTACCACCTGGCCGGGCTCATTCCCCAATACCAGGTCCAGTACCGCCCCTTCCCTAGTTGGACTGTCTACATATTGTTTTAAGAAGCCCTCCTGGATGCTCCTTACAAACTCCGCCCCGTCTAAGCCCCTGGCACTAAGTGAGTCCCAGTCAATATTGGGGAAGTTGAAGTCTCCCATCACCACAACCCTGTTTTTACTCTTTTCCAAAATCTGTCTACCTATCTGCTCCTCTATCTCCCGCTGGCTGTTGGGAGGTCTGTAGTAAACCCCCAACATTGTGACTGCACCCTTCTTATTCCTGATCTCTACCCATATAGCCTCACTGCCCTCTGAGGTGTCCTCCCACAGTACAGCTGTGATATTGTCCCGAACCAGTAGCGCAACTCCGCCTCCCCTTTTACACCCCCCTCTATCCCGCCTGAAACACCTAAATCCTGGAACGTTTAGCTGCCAATCCTGCCCTTCCCTCAACCAGGTCTCTGTAATGGCAACAACATCATAGTTCCAAGTACTAATCCAAGCTCTAAGTTCATCTGCCTTACCCGTAATACTTCTTGCATTAAAACATATGCACTCCAGACCCACTGTGTTCAGCAACTTCTCCCTGTCTGCTCTGCCTCAGAGCCCCACTGTCCCTATTCCCTAGTTCTCCCTCAATGCTCTCACCTTCTGACCTATTGCTCCCGTGCCCACCCCCCTGCAATACTAGTTTAAACCCTCCCGTGTGACACTAGCAAACCTCGCGGTCAGGATATTTATGCCTCTCCGGTTTATATGCAACCCGTCTTTCTTATATAGGTCACACCTGCCCCGGAAGAGCTCCCAGTGGTCCAGATAATGGAAACCCTCCCCCCTACACCAGCTGTTTAGCCACGTGTTTAGCTGCTCTATCTTCCTATTTCTAGCCTCACTGGCACGTGGCACAGGGAGTAATCCCGAGATTACAACCCTAGAGGTCCTGTCTTTTAACTTTCTGCCTAGCTCCCTGAACTACTGCTGCAGGTCCTCATGCCCCTTCCTGCCTATGTCGTTAGTACCAATATGTACAACGACCTCTGTCTGGTTGCCCTCCCCCTTCAGGATGCTCTCTACCCCTTCGGAGACATCCTGGACCCTGGCACCAGGGAGGCAACATACCATCCTGGAGTCTCTTTCACGTCCACAGAAGCGCCTATCTGTGCCCCTGACTATAGAGTCCCCTATTACTATTGCTCTTCTGCGCTTTGACCCTCCCTTCTGAACATCAGAGCCAGCCGTGGTGCCACTGCTCTGGCTGCTGCTGTTTTCCCCTGATAGGCTATCCCCCCCGACAGTATCCAAAGGGGTATACCTCTTTGAGAGGGGGACAACCACAGGGGATTCCTGCACTGACTGCCTGCCCTTTCTGGTGGTCACCCATTTCTCTGCCTGCACCTTAGGTGTGACCACATTTACATAACTGCGATCTATGACGCTTTCCGCCACCTGCATGCTCCTAAGTGCATCCAATTGCTGCTCCAACTGAACCATGCGGTCTGTGAGGAGCTCCAGTTGGGTGCACTTTCTGCAGATGAAGCCATCCGGGACGCTGGAAGCCTCCCGGACCTGCCACATCTCATAGTCAGAGCACTGCACCCCTCTAACTGACATTGCGTCAATTAATTAAAATTAAAATTCAAAATTTAAAAAAAATATATTTTTTAAAAAATTTCAAAGTTACTGCTAACTATCTGTTTCCTAGCACTAGATTTCTAATAGAAATGCGAAAGCTAAATATAGTACTCTCCGATCTCTGGCTTAGATACCCCTCTAAATTATAATTAAGTAATTATGTTTAATTAGTTACCAATGCTTAATTTTTTTAATTAAGTGTAGATTCCCAGCCAGCCACTCAGGTCACAGCTTTTCTGTGATGTCACTTCAGTTTCCCCCGACACACACAATTTGAAAAAGGTATAAAAGTAAAAATGAGTAAAAATCACTTACTTACCTTCTTACCTTCTGAGTGTCTTAGATGTTCTCAGGTTCTCTCCCTGACAGAGACTGCTCCTCCTCCTCCGAACCTTGACCTGCACAATGCTAATAATCTAATATAATAATAATCTAATATGGCACTTACCTCACACCAATGGGTCTTATTATTAGGTTAGAGGAGGAGGGCGGGTGGGAGACACTACACGTGTAGTGTCTCGGGTTTCCTCTCCACCAGAATTTATTGGTTGGGGGGGGGGGGGTCTTCCCAGAATTCCGCGGGTCGAAAAAAATAAAACAGAAAAGAAGTGTTTTTTTTAAAAGGATACACTTACCTCCCTGAAATCACTTGCCCACCGCTCCCGCTGAAATCGACTGGCCTGCTCCTGTGAAGGTAAGAGTTTTTAAAGGATACACTTACCTCCCTGAAATCACTTGCCCACCGCTCCCGCTGAAATCGACTGGCCTGCTCCTGTGAAGGTAAGAGTTTTTAAAGGATACACTCACCTCCCAGAAATCACTTGCCCACCGCTCCCGCTGAAATCGACTGGCCCGCTCCTGTGAAGGTAAGAGTTTTTAAAGGATACTCTTACATCCCAGAAATCACTTGCCCACCGCTCCCGCTGAAATCGACTGGCCTGCTCCTGTGAAGGTAAGAGTTTTTAAAGGATACAATTACCTCACAGAAATCACTTGCCCACCGCTCCCGCTGAAATCGACTGGCCCGCTCCTGTGAAGGCAAGAGTTTTTAAAGGATACACTTACCTCCCAGAAATCACTTGCCCACCGCTCCCGCTGAAATCGACTGGCCTGCTCCTGTGAAGGTAAGAGTTTTAAAAGGATACATTTACCTCCCTGAAATCACTTGCCCACCGCTCCTGCTGAAATCGACTGGCCTGCTCCTGTGAATGTAAGAGTTTTTAAAGGATACACTTACCTCCCAGAAATCACTTGCCCACCGCTCCCGCTGAAATCGACTGGCCTGCTCCTGTGAAGGTAAGAGTTTTTAAAGGATACACTTACCTCCCAGAAATCACTTGCCCACCGCTCCCGCTGAAATCGACTGGCCTGCTCCTGTGAAGGTAAGAGTTTTTAAAGGATACACTTACCTCCCAGAAATCACTTGCCCACCGCTCCCGCTGAAATCGACTGGCCCGCTCCTGTGAAGTTAAGAGTTTTTAAAGGATACACTTACCTCCCAGAAATCACTTGCCCACCGCTCCCGCTGAAATCGACTGGCCTGCTCCTGTGAAGGTAAGAGTTTTTAAAGGATACACTTACCTCCTTGAAATCACTTGCCCACCGCTCCCGCTGAAATCGACTGGCCTGCTCCTGTGAAGGTAAGAGTTTTTAAAGGATACACTTACCTCCCAGAAATAACTGGCCCACTGCTCCTGCTCATCGCTCATAAATGAGGATCTCCGGTCGCTGTGGACGTAGGTGGGGAAACCGAACAGAGCAAAGATGGCGTTGAGGGCTTTGATGACGGTGGCAGACGGGGCATGGGATGGCGAAGGGGAATCTGGAATATTCGTCGACCATATTGAGAAAATACATGTTGCGGTCGGTGGAGGGGAGGGGCCCTTTAAAGTCCACGCTGAGGCGTTCAAAGGGACGGGAGGCCTTTACCAGGCACGCACGGTCTGGCCGGTAGAAGTGCGGTTTAAACTCCGCGCAGACCTGGCAGTCTCTGGTGATAGCCCTGACTTCCTCGATGGAGTAGGGCGGATTGCGGGCCTTAATGAAGTGATAAAAGCGGGTGACAGAGATCGTCGTGCAGGGTCCGGAGTCGGTCCACTTGTGCGCTGGCACATGTACCTCGGGACAGGGCATCAGGGGACTCGTTGAGCTTACCGGGGCGATACAAAATCTCGTAATTAAAAGTGGAGAGCACGATCCTCCACCGCAAGATCTTATCATTTTTGATCTTACCCCGCTGTGTGTTGTTAAACATGAAGGCAACCAACCGTTGGTCTGTGAGGAGAGTGAATCTCCTGCCGGCCAGGTAATGCCTCCAGTGCTGCACAGCTTCAACGATCACTTGGGCCTCCTTTTCGACGGAGGACTGCCGAATTTCGGAGGCATGGAGGGTGCGGGAAAAGAATGCCACGGGCCTGCCTGCCTGGTTGAGGGTGGCAGTCAGAGCGACGTCTGATGCATCGCTCTCGACTTGGAAGGGGAGCGTCTCGTCGACCGCGTGCATCGCGGCCTTGACGATGTCGGCTTTGATACGGTTGAAGGCCTGGGAGCCTCGGCCGTCAGGCGGAAACCGGTGGAGTGGATGAGTGGGCGGGCCTTGTCCGCATAGTTAGGGACCCACTGGGCGTAGTACGAAAGGAACCCCAGGCATTGTTTGAGGGCCTTGGGGCAGTGGGGAAGGGGGAGATCCATGAGGAGGCGCATGCGATCGGGGTCGGGCCCTAGCACTCCGTTCTGAACCACATAGCCGAGGATGCTGAACACACACTTCTCCTTGTTGTAGGTTAGGTTGAGGAGTTTGGCGCTGTGGAGAAATTTGGAAAGGTTAGCGTCGTGGTCCTGCTGGTCGTGGCCGCAGATGGTGACGTCATCCAGGTACGGGAAAGTGGCCCGTAGTCCAGACCGATTCGGTCCATCTCCCATTGGAGGACCGAGACCCCGTTAGTGACGCCGAAGGGAACCCTAAGGAAATGGTAAAGGCGGCCGTCCACTTCAAACGCAGTGTAAGGGCAGTCCGCCTTGCGAATGGGGAGCTGGTGGTAGGCAGATTTCAGGTCCACTGTCGAGAAGACCCTGTACTGTGCAATCTGATTGACCATATCAGATATGCGTGGGAGGGGGTACGCGTCGAGCTGCATGTACCGATTGATGGTCTGACAGTAGTCAACGACCATCCTGTTTTTCTCCCCCGTTTTCACCACTACCACTTGGGCTCTCCAGGGACTGTTGCTGGCCTCGATGATACCTTCCCGCAGCAGCTGCTGGACCTCAGACCTGATGAAGGTCCTGTCCTGGGCCCTGTACCGTCTGCTCCTGGTGGCGACGGGTTTGCAATCCGGGGTGAGGTTTGCAAACAGAGAAGGCGGGTCGACCTTAAGGGTCGTGAGGCCGCATACAGTAAGGGGTGGTAGGGGCCTGCCAAATTTCAGGGTTACTCTGGAGGTTGCGCTGGAAGTCCAGGCCGAGTAGCAGGCAGTGCAGAGGTTGGGGAGGACGTAGAGCCGGAGGCCGCTGAGCTCTACGCCCTGGATGGTGAGGGTGGTGGTGCAATACCCCCGGATCACCACGGAGTGGGATCCAGAGGCCAGGGAGATTCTTTGGTTAATGGGGTGTACCGCCAGGGAGCAGCGCCTTACCATATCGGGGTGGATGAAGCTCTCAGTGCTCCCGGAGTCCAGAAGGCAGGATACCTCATGCCCGTCGACCTTCATCTTTGTCGACGCGGTCGCGAAGTTGTGCGGTCAGGACTGGTTGATCGTGATGGAGGCGAAACGCGGCTTGTCGTCGGCGGTTGCAGGCGATGAGCGGCCCGATGAGGTGCCCGACAGGCAGGGGTCCTGAGGCAGGCAAGATGGCGGCGCCCTCGGGCCGTCCTGGGGCAAGCAAGATCACTCCGCCCATTGGTTGTGAGGCAAGCAAGATGGCGGCACCCACGGGCTGACGTGTTGTGACGGGAGCAAGGTGGCGGTGCCCATGGGTCGCACATGGTTTGAGGCGAGGAAGATGGCAGCGCCCACTGGTCACACGCGGGGGGGTGCAGGGACAATAGAGGCGATTGAGCGGGCCTGGCACATTGCAGTGAAATGTCCTTTCTTGCCGCAGGCCTTGCAGAGCGTGCTCCGCGCCAGGCAGCGTTGCCGGGGGTGTTTTGTCTGTCTGCAGAAGTAGCACTTGGGTCCCCCGGGGTTGGTTGGCGGCCGCGCGGTGCAGGCGTGGGGTTGGCTGGGGGCAGTCACTGGTGGGGTCCACGATGGCGTGGCCGCTGGCGGGGTCCACGATGCCCAGGAGGGGTGAGCCGTGCGGTCGGGGGCATACCCCTGTATGTTGTGTGAGGCGACTGTGAGCGAGATCGCTAGTTCCTTGGTCGCCGTGAGGTCAAGCGTAGCCCCTTCTAAGAGGCACTGGGGATGTAGGCCGACCCTATGCCCGTAATGAACGCGTCTCTCATTAGCAGGTTGGAATGTTCAGCGGCCGAAACGGCCTGGCAATCACAGTCTCTCACCAGGGCGAGCAGAGCACACCAGAAATCTTCCACAGACTCACCGGGAAGTTGGTGCCGCTTGGACAGGAGGTGCCTGGCGTAGATCTTGTTAGTCTGCTGAGCGTAGTTCTCCTTCAGTAGCGCCATGGCCTCTGCCTAGGTAGGCGCGTCCTGGATGAGGGGAAAGACATCGGAGCTCAGCCGCGTGTACAGAATTTGGAGCTTCTGTGCTTCTGGGATTGGGTCTGTCGCAGATCCGATGTACGCTTCAAAGCAAGCTAGCCAATGTGCGAAGTCCTTTTTGGCGTTGTCTGCTTGAGGATGCAGCAGCAGGCGATCCGGCTTGATGCGGAGGTTCATCTCTGAAAAATCTCTGTGTAATAAATTGATGCACTATCAATTACGACGAGACGAGAGTAGAGAGTAATCGAGGCTTTATTACACAGAGATGTGTGTCCTCCTACAGCTGCTGCCGAAATGGCTGCAGTTTGGAGAGCACACCCATTTATACTCCGCCTACTGGGCGGAGCCAGCAGGCAGGGATCTACCCCCGTACCTGTAGTACAGAGGCCGTACCGTAATACCCTCGTATGCAGTGCAATATATACAATATAATACAACAGTGGTGACTACCACACTTACGTGACCACCCATCCCAAAAAATCAGCCCATGTATCTGGATATTCTCTGGGCTTCTGAACCCTGAAATGAGGGTCAGTGGCCCACACTTGGTGGAATTTTAACCATGACACTGCATTCCCAATGGCGGAACAGGAAGTGGGCGTCACGTCTGCTCTGTGTTGGTTCTCGTGTAATTACAATTAAAACTTAAAATGCCAGCGGTGTGCATGGGAGACATGTGGAATCATGTGGTGGGGGAAGCTTTTCATTGATGATACCCGCATCAGCTGACAATGCAGCAGGTATGGACAGGCTGAGCAAAGAGTCTCGTGGACAAACAGGGAGGATTTCATCATAGATCTTCATAACACAAAACTTATTGAAAGCACAAATGGGTGTTCCTCAAGTTTACATTACACTTGTAAACATTTCACATTGCATTGGTTTCACTTTATTTACACATGCATCATTATTATTTGTCTAGGCAACTTTAGTACAAGAGCTAAATGTACTGGTATGCCTCATGGTTGGAATCATTGAAGGTTACAGGGGAGTTAGGGACGTTTTTTATTGCGGAAGAATGTGTTTTTGCATTCACTCTTTATTGAATGTTCATGTTAATGCCCAATGTTGTACTAGCCATTTTGTTGGATATGGTTAAACTTGTGGGCTCAGCTGGCCCTCCCATCTATATGCTATGAAGGACATTGTCCGAGATCAGTTTCAGTGGGGATAATTACAATGTTGTTGTTAATTCAAAGCCTTGTAAAGATTGTGCCAACCAACACCCTGAGATGGATCCCCATTTGGCAGTACTACTTACACCTCTCTTTAGGCCCCTCAGTTTCCTACCGTGTCTTACTGTGGTAAACCACTGTTACACCTTTATTAAGTGATGTAAGGTAGGACCTGTACTACAGGTTCACCGGTAGTCCCTGCCTGCTGGCTCTGCCCAGTTGGCGGAGTATAAATATGCGTGTCCTCCAGCCAGTAGCCATTTCGCCAGCTGCTGTGGGAGGCCTCACATCTTAGACCAATAAAGCCTCAGTTGTATCCAGCTCTAGTCTTTGTTCAATTGATCGTGCATCAATTTATTACTCTAGGATTTTCTAAAAGATGGACCTCCGTATCAAGCCAGATTGCCTGCAGCTGGATCCACCAAAAAGGACTTTAATCACTGGCTAGCGTGCTTCGAGGCGTATATCAACTCAGCGACCACCCCTGTTCCAGAGGCTCAGAAGATACAGACCCTGTACTCAAGGTTGAGCTCCAACGTGTTGCCGCTGATCCAGGACGCCCCGAACTACGGCGACGCCATGGCGCTCCTCAAAGAAAACTTATCACAGAAGACGAACACGCCCTTCGCCAGGCACGTACTCGCCGCTCGCTCTCAACTCCCTGGTGAGTCCATAGAAGACTTCTGGCGGGCCCTAATCCCACTTGTCCGGGACTGTGACTGTCAGGCCGTTATGGCCACTGAACATTCGAACCTACTTATGCGTGACGCGTTCGTTACGGGGATTGGGTCGGACCTTATACGCCAAAGACTGTTAGAAGGGGCCACGCTCGATCTAGCTGAGACAAAGAAGCGAGCGCTCTCTATGACGGTCGCCTCGCGCAACAATCAGGCCTACCCCCCCATCCGCGCGGCCTACCCGTCCTACGAATCGTGGACCCCGCAGACGGCCGCACCAGCAGGGGCCATACTCAGCCAGTACGCCTGCACCACGCGCCACCCCGCGCACCCTGGGGGTCCCGATGTAACTTCTGCGGCCAGCAGAAACACCCTCACCAACGCTGCCCGGCCCGCACGGCCCTTTGCAAGACTTGCGGCAAAAAGGGGCACTTTGCCGCGGTGTGTCAGGCCCGCGCAGTCGCCGCTATCGCCCCCCAACCCCTAGCCTACACACAATGGGCGCCGCCTTCTTCATCTCCCCGGACCACGCACGGCCAGTGGGCGCCGCCATCTCCTTCCCCTCAGTCCACGTGCAGCCCATGGGCGCCGCCGTCTTGTCCAACCCCCGCAACGTGCGGCCCATGGGCGCCGCCATTTGTCCCCCGCAGAATCTTCATGCGCCGCCATCTTATCTCCCCCACGGGGCATGGGTACCGACATCATTCCAGGACCTGGGCCCCCCAGGCTCCCCATCATCCGACGCCAGCGACGACCGACCACGACTCGCCTCAGTGACGATCGACCAGTCTCATCCGCACAACCTGGCCACTGCATTGACCAGCGTGAAAATCAACGGACATGTGACCTCTTGCCTGCTGGACTCCGGGAGCACCGAAAGCTTCATACACCCGGATACGGTAAGGCGCTGCTCCCTCGCGGTACACCCCGCCAACCAAAGAATCTCCATGGCCTCCGGATCCCATTCCGTCACGTTTCGGGGGTACTGTATGGTCACACTCACGGTCCAGGGCGTAGAATTCAGCTGCTTCCGCCTCTACGTCCTCCCTAACCTCTGCGTTGCTCTACTGGTAGGCCTGGACTTCCAGTGCAATCTCCAGAGCCTAACCCTCAAATTTGGCGGGCCCCTACCACCCCTCACTGTGTGCGGCCTCGCGAACCTAAAGGTCGATGCGCCTTCTCTCTTCGCAAATCTAACCCCGGATTGCAAACCCGTCGCCACCAGGAGCAGAAGGTACAGCCCCCACGACAGGACCTTCATCAGGTCCGAGGTCCAGCGGCCGCTTCGGGAAGGCGTAATCGAGGCCAGCAACAGCCCCTGGAGAGCCTAAGTGGGGCTCCATTCAAACTGGGGAGAAACACAGAATGGTTGTGACAAAATACAAATTTCTTTACCCGTCAGTCTGGCCTCAATAAAAGTCGAGATGGATTTGCAGGTACAGCATTAGTTATTTTATTTGGCTTGCAAGCCTGATTCATTTCACAGAAGCATAGGACACATCCAGTCTCCTACACCCCGGAAAGCGAATGAACAAAGAGACACAGGGATTTCTGCAAATAAATTCAAATGGTATCAAGTTTCACATACACGATTCCCATAGGTCATCCGATACCCCTCCTGACCTAGTCATACATTCTGATTGGCTCACTTCTCATCCCTTCCTCTGGCCCCCTTATTACCCAGCATCTTTTTCTCCTCCTTTGGTGGACACACCTCCTCCTTGCTTTGCCATGCGGTCTGAAATCCTTTGTCTGTGAACTCACCAGAATGAGACTGGCCTATCTCTACATTACAGTAACTAATATCTCTAAAGTAATTATTTTATATCACATTCGTCAGTTGTAGACTACGGCCAGACCATCAATCGGTACACGCAGCTCGACGCGTACCCCCTCCCACGCATATCTGATATGGTCAATCAGATTGCACAGTACCGGGTCTTCTCAACGGTAGACCTCAAATCCGCCTACCACCAGCTCCCCATTCGTAAATTGGACTGTCCATACACTGCTTTCGAGGCGGACGGTCGTCTCAATCACTTCTTCAGGTTTCCCTTCAGCGTCACTAACAGGGTCTCGGTTTTCCAAAGGGAGATGGACCGAATGGTCGACCAGTACGGTTTGTGGGCCACCTTCCCGTACCTAGACAACGTCACCATCTGCGGCCATTACCAGCAGGACCACGATGCCAACCTTGCCAAATTTCTCCACACCGCCACTCTCCTCAACCTCACCTACAACAAGTAAGTGCGTGTTCAGCACGAACCGCTTAGCCATATTTGGAGTTCTGCGTCCCGATCCAGACCGCATGCGCCCCCTCATGGAGCTCCCCCTTCCCCACGGCCCCAAGGTCCTCAAACGCTGCCTGGGGTTCTTCTCATACTATGCCCAGTGGGTCCCAAACTATGCGGACAAGGCCCGCCCACTCATACTTTCCCCTGGTGGCCGAGGCATAACAGGCCTTCGCCCGTATCAGAGCCAATATCGCCAAGGCCGGGATGCACGCAGTAGACGAACCACTGCCGTTTCAAGTAGAGAGCGACGCATTTGACGTCGCCCTAGCCGCCACCCTCAATCAGGCAGGCAGACCCGTGGCATTCTTCCCCCGCACACTTCATGCCTTAGAAATTCGGCACTCATCCGTCGAAAAAAAGGCCCAAGCTATTGTTGAGGCTGTGCGGCATTGGAGGCATTACTTGGCCGGCAGGAGATTCACCCTCCTCACTGACCAACGGTAGGTAGCCTTCATGTTCAATAACACACAGCGGGGCAAGATCAAAAACGATAAAATCTTGAGGTGGAGGATCGAGCTCTCCACCTAAAATTACAAGATTTTGTATTGCCCCAGCAAACACAACGAGCCCCCAGAGGCCCTATCCCGAGGTACATGTGCCAGCGCAGAAGTAGACCTTCTCTGGGCCCTACACGACAGCCTTTGTCACCCGGGAGTCACACGGTTGTACCATTTTGTCAAGGCTCGCAATCTGCCCTACTCCGTCGAGGAAGTGCGGACAATCACCAGGGACTGCCAGGTCTGTGCAGAGTACAAGCCGCACTTCTACCGGCAGGACCGTGCACGCCTGGTGAAGGCCTCCCGCCCCTTTGAACACCTCAGCGTGGATTTCAAAGGGCCCCTCCCCTCCACCGACCGAAACACGTATACTTCAGATTTCCCTTCGCCATCCTATGTCCCGATATGACGTCTGCCACTGTCATCAAAGCCCTAAACACTATCTTCGCTCTGTTCGGTTTCCCCGCCTACATCCACAGTGACAGGGGATCCTCATTCATGAGCGATGAGCTGTGTCAGTTCCTGCCCAGCAAGGGGTATCGCCTCCAGCAGGATGACCAGCTATAACCCCCGGGGAAATGGGCAGATAGAGAGGGAGAACGGGACGGTTTGGAGGGCCATCCAATTGGCCCTACGGTCCAGGAACCTCCCAGCCTCTCGCTGGCAAGAGGTCCTCCCTGATGCACTCCACTCCATTCGGTCACTGCTGTACACCGCTACAAATAACACACCCCATGAACGTCTTTTTGCCTTCCCGAGGAAGTCCACATCCGGGGTGGTTGCTCCCGACTTGGCTCGCAGCTCCAGGACCAGTCCTGCTCTGTAGGCACGTCCCCCTCCACAAGGCGGACCCATTGGTGGAGAGGATGCAATTGCTCCATGCAAACCCCCAGTATGACTACGTGGCGTACCCCGAAGCCGCCAGGATACTGTCTCCCTCAGGGACCTGGCACCAGCAGGTTCCACACACGCACATCCCTCCGGCCAGGCGCCACCCTCCCCTCCCCCGGCGCTCCCAGCATTAACCCCACCAGGACCATCAGTCCTTCCCCTGCCCATGCCGAGGATGAAGAGGATTTCGGCACTCTCCCGGAGTCACCGAACATCGGGCCAGCTTCGACATCGCCGCCACCACTACGTCGTTCCTAGCGGAACATCAAGGCACCGGGCCGGTTTAACCTCTAACTGGTCCACCGGACTTCAAAAGACATTTTTTTTCTGCTCAAATACTGTAAATATAAATTCATTGCTGTATATAGTTCTCCACCCCTCCCGCCGGACTCAATTTTAACAGGGCGTGAATGTGGTAAACCACTGTTACACCTTTATTAAGTGATGTAAGGTAGGACTTGTACTGCAGGTTCGCCGGTAGTCCCTGCCAGCTGGCTCCGCCCAGTAGGCGGAGTATAAATATGTGTGTCCTCCATTCAGCAGCCATTTCGCCAGCTGCTGTGGGAGGCCACACATCTTAGAGCAATAAAGCCTCAGTTGTATCCAACTCTAGTCTTTGTTCAATTGATCGTGCATCACTAACTGTACCTACCACGCCCAGGAGACTAGGCCCTTTCATCTTTGTGATGAATGGTTACTGTGTTACTGTACCCTTATCATCATGTAAGGTGTTGTCCCCTTTAAGACCGGGCTTGGATCCCTGGGGGACTCCGCCGCCTGCTCCGCCAACCAGGGAGTCGTATATAAGGGACCGCCCTGTAGATGGCACCCAGTAAGCACCCGTCTCGGCATCAGGCTAGTTCTCAGCTTATTAAAGCCTTCTTTACCGTTCTACTCTATTGCATCGTTATTGGGAAGCTCAACCTGGAAGCACGGACCCCGGAGGCAAAATAAATTTTTAAGTACTTGCTCCGCTGCTTCGAGGCCTACCTGGACTCCATGGAAACTCCATCTTAAGGCCACGCAAGCTGCGCCTACTGCACGCCTGGGTGAGGCACAGAATCTCCGCCACGATCGAGAAGGCGACTACTTACGACGAGGCGGTCGAGATCCTACGCAAGCAGTTCGTCAAACCCATAAACGAGGTATATGCCCGGCATCTGCTCTCTACCTGCCGGCAGCGCTCAGGGTAAACGCTAGACGAATTTGTGGAAAAGCTCACCGTGCTCGCCAGGAACTGCAATCATCAGGATGTGACGGGAGAAGTCCATGTGAACCTGCACATCCGCGATGCTTTCGTGTCCGGCATCCGTTCGACCTATATCCGGCAGCGACTCCTCGAAAATGGAGCAAAAGACCTCCAGGACACGGTAACGCTTGCCACCTCGCTGGAAGTGGCCCGCCACAATCTAGGCACGTACCCCGCGGACCCTGCGAGTCCCCCTTGGACTTCCCCAGACTCGGCCACACTGCGGGCCTGCGCCGCGCAGCGATCCGCCCAGACCGGGGGCACACCGTGCTCTTTCTGTGGGCAGGGCCAACACCCACGTCCGCGCTGCCCAGCCCGCTCCACCATCTGCAGCGACTGCGGGAAGATGGGGGCATTTCGCGAGGGTCTGCCTAGCCAGGCCCAAGGCCCAGAAACAAAAAGATCATCAGGCCCGAAAATCAGGCTCACAGGCCCGCAGGCCTCGCAATGCGGCTGCGCACCGACCGGACACGCCCCCTTCTGATGCGTCATCTGGCTTGTGCGAATCAGGGGGGCGGCGGCCATCTTCTCGACCCAACACGTGCGACTGACGGTGGCCGTTTTGTGAATCCGACTCGGCTGAGGACTCGGATTACCCTCAACTGGGAGCGATCACCCTCGAACAAACACGGCCAAAGCACCTGCAGAATTCCATGATGCAGGTCCAGGTCAACGGGCGCGACACTCCCTGCCTGTTCGACTCCGGGAGCACGGAGAGCTTTATCCACCCAGAAACGGTAAGGCGCTGCTCCTTGCGCACCCATCCCGCGTCCCAAACCATAGCCTCCGGGTCCCACTCGGTCCAAATCAAGGGGTATTGTACTGCGGACCTCTCCATCCAGGGCGGCGAATACGCTAGTTTCAAACTTTATATCCTCCCTCACCTCTGCGCCCCCCTGCTGCTTGGGCTGGATTTCCAATGCAGCCACCGAAGCCTGACATTGAAGTTCGGCGGACCCTTGCCCTCACGGTATGCAGTTTTGCGACACTGAAAGTCGCACCCCCCTCTCTATTCGCGAACTCCAGTCCCGACTGTAAGCCCGTCGCCACCAGGAGCCGGCGGTACAGTGCCCAAGACATGACTTTTATCAAGTCAGAGGTCCAGCGTTTACTGGGAGGGGGTCATCGAGGCTAGCAACAGCCCCTGGAGAGCCCAAATGGTGGGAGAACGGTCCGGGGAAAAGAAACGGATGGTCGTTCTGGTGAATGTATTGTGCCAATAATCCACAATTGTATTTGTATCTGTGCTGTTGTCCATGTATTTGTATCTGTGCTATGCTGTTGCCCTTGTGGGCTCCTCCTATGGGCCATTGTATGGCATTATCCATAGGGGAACATGATGGGGCCTGATTGGGCTCCGCCCATGGCTCCTCCCCTTGAAGGGAGGTATAAAGAGCAGTCGACCTGTAGGTGGTTCTCAGTATTGGATCAGTCGCAGGCAGGCACTGTTCTAAGTTGATTAAAGCCAGTTTATTTCTACTCTTGTCTTAAGTGAATTAATGGTCGCATCAATTTAATCAACTACAACGCAACTATTTAATCGGCCCACAAACCTGACCGACTGGAACCCGATCCGCAGGCCGCGGAGGTGAAAGAGATTTTTTCGCACTGGCCCCGCTATTTCAAGGCCTATCTCACCGCCTCCTCCACGCCTTCCGTCACCAACGAACAGAAGCTGAGCCTCCTCCACGCACGGGTGAGCCATCGAATCTCTGTTCAACGCGAGGAGGCCTCCTCCTACGCAGACGCTCTCGCAATGCCCGAACGCCTCTATGTAAGACCGAGAACAAGGTATACGCGCGACACATCCTCACCACTCGCCGCCAGCATCCCGGGGAATCGCTAGAAGACTACCTACGCGACCTCAAAGTCCTCGCATTCAGCTGCAACTACCAGGCCATTACGGCCACTCAACATATGGACCTCGCCGTCCGAGACGTCTACGTGGTGGGAGTCCGGTCCAACTACGTGAGACAGTGCCGACTCAGAAAAGGGACCCTCGACCTGGTTCAGATGGTAAAATTAGCGAATTATGAATAATGCCATACAATGGCCCATAGGCAGAGCCCACAAGGGCAACAGCATAGCACAGATACAAATACAAGGGCAACAGCATAGCACAGATACAATGGTGGATTATTGATATAATGCATTCACCACATCCGCCTCTGGGTCCGCCCACCAGGGAGTCATATATAAGGGGCCGCCCTATATGCGGTGATGTGTTGGGTGCTCTGGATCCGTGGAACACATACAGGTCACCAACACTTAAAATAGTGCAACACTATTTTATTAAGTTAGAAACTGTTGAACATACTTTCACTGTGGGTTAACACGATATTAGATTGAACTAAAGACCTATGCCTTGTCCTAACCAGTCTATGCACTCAGCACATGGTGAAGATCTGTGCTGCAGGCTGTGAGCTCTGTCCTACTAGGAGGCTGCAGCTAGAATGAGCGGGAACTCTGATGCCCCCTGTCTTTATAGTGCGTGTGCTCTAACTGGTGATTGGCTGCGGTGTTGTGTGTGTTGATTGGTCCCGCTGTGTGTCCATCAGTGTGTGTGTATCCGCACCATGATATGCTGGTGTATATTATGACAGGCGGCATCCAGTAAGCACCCGTCTCGGCATCAGGCTAGTTCTCAGCTTATTTAAGCCTTCTTTACCGTTCTACTCTCTTGCGTCGTTATTGAGAGTACTACACTCTTCAACTCCTTCATGCCCCTGAAGTCACTCCAGTCACCCCTCCCTCTTCTACTAATGACTTACCCGCTCCGTCCCCAACCTCCATTGAAGCTGCCATTCTCCTGCACCTTGTTCCACCGATTTCACCAAGGAAAATTGCTGACTTCAGATACAACTGCACAAATTGGACTGTTGCCTGCCACTTTAAAACAAATGTAAACTGGGCACCATGAGATTCTTGTATGCTATTTTATGTTAATGAGTGTTTATCACATGCAAATATGGGAACCCACCAGTTGCTGGTGTGAGACTGATATGCTACAAACACGCCACTGACTTAACACATGCATCTCGACTTGCTGTTCATAGAATTTACAGTGCAGAAGGAGGTCATTTGGCACTTCAAGTCTGCACCAGCCCTAGTAAAGAGCACCCTACTTAAGCCCTCCACCCTATAACTGTAACCCAGTAACCCCACCCAATCTTTTTGGGACACTAAGGGAAGTTTATCTTGGCCATTCCACCTAACATCTTTGGACTGTGGGAGGAAACCGGAGCACCCAGAGGAAACCCACACAGACATGGGGAGAACGTGCAGACTCCACGCAGACCGTGACCCAAGCCGGAATCGAACCTGGGACCCTGGAGCTTTAAAGAAACTGTGCTAACCACTGTGCTAGTGTGCTGCCCCTGTTGGGAAATTGAGATTTTAGCTCACGTCTAATTGGTTTCACTTTATTGATTCATGCATCATTATTATTTGTTGAAGCTACTTTAGTCCAAGAGCTAAATGTCCTGGCTTTCCTCATGGTTGGCATACATTGAAGGTTACAGGGGAATTAGGGACTTTTTATTGCAGAAGAAAGTGTTTTTGCATTCACTCTTTATTGAATGTTCATGTTAATGCCCAGTGTTGCACTAGCCATTCTGTTGGATATTGTTGAACTTGTGGGCCCAGCTGGCCCTCCCATCTATATGCTATGAAGGATATTGTCCGAGATCACTCTCAGCGGGGATAATCAGTCACCCTGCAAACCACATTACCTGCTCTTGCAGGCTTCATTAAATTCTACCCCCTGCTGTCTGGGAAACAGTTACACATTATGATTTTCCTGAGTTGGCCAATTGATGACCAGAGGGCAAGTTTGCCATCCAACTAAGGATGGCAGGTGGACTCTCAATGCTGGAGTGCCAATCCGAGGTTTTCCAGCTTGAAAACAGTAGTGGGCTGCAGTGGAAGGTAAGGCATGGTGATCACACTTCAAAATGAAGGCCTTTTTAAAGTTTAGATTGAAATAACGGCTTTTGAAATAACACCCATTGTGGTGGGTGGAAGTCATCTACAGAGCAATCTGCAGCTTCTGCAGCACCCAAGCAGGTTGGGAATGTCTGAAGGACAGCATCTCCAATCCACTCTCTTTAAAAAAATTTTTTTTTTAAAGAAATTCTCCTTTTTCACATTTTCTCCCACATTTACATCCATCAACAATAAACAATAATCAGCAAGATCTGTCAGTCCCCATAATAACAATGATCCCATCTACCCACCAACTCCCAAACCTCAACCAGCATGTTTACATAAACAGATGGCAAAAAGGAATCAGGGATTACCCGTAGTCACCCTTAATCTTACACAGCTCTCTCTCCCCCCCAACCCCCACTGCAGGTCTCCAGCTCCTCCTGTCCACTGCCTCTTGTAAAACTCCTCCTCCCAACCTCGGTTCCTTCCCCACCAACTTTCCACTCCGGCTAGACCACTCGGACCCTGTTCTGCCAGGCTCCGATGGCCGCAGCCCCTCCCCCCACCTCACTCCCGTTCACTGGCCGGCTTAAACCGGGCAGCGTGGAGGCCCCCGCCCGGGTCCCTTTCCCACTTGCCCGGCCCTAGGAAAGCCCAAAGATCCCCTTTTAGCACACAAACCCTGCATATCCACCTACACCCCAAAGAGCTCTCATTTCGAGTGAAAGTCCCGTCCCTTCCCTTGTCCAAATATATACCACATTGGCTCCTTTAATCTCTACACCCGCGCACAGTGATACAAAAAAGAAGAAAATACAGTCATGAGGTTACTCAATTCCTCAATTTGTCAGTTCTGCCACAGTCCTTCTGCTTTCGCAAACTCCTCCGCTGCTTCCGCCGTTCCAAAATAAAAGTCCCTGAGCTTGTAAGTCACCCTCAGCTTCGCTGGATATACAATGCCGCACCGCACCTTGCTAATGTACAGTGCCCTCTTCACCCAGTTGAAGGCAGCCCGCCTCCTTGTCAGCTCCACCGTAAAGTCCTGGTATACACGTGTACCAGCTCCAGCCCACTGCACCACCCGCTTCTGCTTGGCCCAGCTCAGGACCTTCTCCTTCACCCTGTACCTACGGAAGCACAGAGTCACTGCCCTTGGCGGCTCACTCGCCTTTGGTATAGGCCTCCACGACCGATGAGCCCGATCCAGTTCATATCGGGAGGGATCCTCCCCCTCCCCCAATAATTTTGCCAGCATCGCGGCAAAGTACTCAGTCGGCTTCGGTCCTTCAACTCCTTCGGGCAGCCCCACAATCCTCAAATTCTGTCGCCTGGATCTGTTTTCCAGGTCTTCCATTTTTCCTCGCAGATCCTTGTTAGTATCCATCACCTTCCGCATCTCTTTCCCCATCGAGGCAAGTTGATCACCGTGCTGCAATAACGTCTCCTCCACTTCCTTCAGCGCCTCCCCTTGCTCTCGCACCTCCGCCACTGCGCTCGCCACCTCCGTCCTCACCGGGGAAACCGCCTCCTCCACCAGCACACTCAAAACCTCCCTCATCTTCTTCCTCACTGTCTCCATGCATTTCGCAATCTGCGCCAACTGCTTTTCAAATTCCGCAGCCATCACCTTAGTTATTTCTTCAGCCGTAAGCAGTGCGGCCTTCCCTGGTGCTCCAGCCTCCATTTTTCCTGGTGACCCCGCGGTGACCTTTCCACTCCCCGACGGACCTCCAGCTGTTTTTTTATCGGCCCTTTTCTTGCTCACCATCGACATTTTTCTTTGTTCCTTTTTTCCTCCTGTGTCTCCACTGTGCCTCCTCCGTGCCTTCTCCCTTCTGCCGCCTCCGCGGACCCTGGGACCGGGCTTAAAGCCCCGAAAATGCCGTTGCCGACCGGGAGCCCTCCATTGTGCGGCCGCCTCCCGCCCGCCGTCACCGGAAGTCTCTCCAATCCACTCTTAAGGCCTCCCCAGTCTACTGCCGAAGTCCTTCCACCCCCTTCCCCCCAAGGAATTAAACAGTTGAACTGACCTGCAGGAATCTGGAGACCACTTGGGATATTCCCTTAATTAGCTGTCTGCTGCCTGTGAGTACCACATTTGTTTTCTAAACTGCAAGGACCCTGAATGAATGACTGAGCAAAGAAGACCATTACCAGAGACGCGTTCAAATAGCAGGCTGTGAGAAAAGCACGCTAAAGAACCACTATTTGAAGCAAAGACTCATCTTTTGACTTTCATTCTTATTATTTTATCCCTTTTCATACCTCTATGTTTGTCTGTATTGCGTATGTGGGTAGAGGGTAAAGTGGGTAGTAGGTATTAGCTTGTCACTATCCAGTTATATTTACTGCATATCTTGTCATTATTATTATAAATAAAGTCATTGTGTTTCAACTTACAAATCTGGTGACTGTAATCATTGGGTAGCTAAGGGCCAAAGGACTTGGGAATTTTTATAAGAATTATTGGTTAATTCACTTGTATTGTGACTCTGGGACACGTGGGGCTGGAAATGACCCTGCACTTGCCCAGGGTAGCATAACAATGTATTTAAGAAGAAGCTTAAAGAATATGAAAGAAAAGGGAACAGAGGGTTATGATAGATGTCGGTGAGGAAAGATGGTCTCAAATGGAGCAAAAACAGCTCGCATGGACTACTTGGAACGGTCTGTCATCCTTCGCATTGTATTGCTTTTTAGCGGCAAGGCCGAACACATTGGATGAGGGAAATTAAAATGTTGTACTGTACACACTAATTTGACTCGGATTTTGACTAAAACTCGGGTTTTCAGCAGGCAGTATGGGATCTAATATTTGGGAGGTGGGTAGGAAGTGCTGGATACAAAAAACTGTAGTTTTGTGACTGGCCAGGGAATACCTGAAAATGGATACTCAAACCCAGGGAAATCTAGTTCTCCAGGTCTAGGCTCTTCACAAACATTTGGATGAGATAATGGAGGTCATGCATGGAACTGCATTCCATCATTGGCTAGTATTCGGGTGGAGGATTGATAATTGAGGAAGGAATGCACTAAGAAAAGAAAAGCTCAGGAATTGTTTATTGAACAAACCTTATAAATCACAATGGAAAAGGCATTTTTTGAACCATGATATGGACCATCTATATTTTCTTTCCAGATTTTTATAATGAATATTTATTAAGTAAGAAATGGAGCATGTGCTCAATGAAATGAAGATAAACCAATTCACTGCACTGTAATCGTTTCCTCCATTATTAAAAAAATTAAATAAATTTAAGCACCCAATTCTTTTTTTTCCAATTAAGGGACAATGTAGCGTGGCCAATCCACCTACCCTGCACATCTTTGGGTTGTGGGGGGAGATCCACGCAGACATGGGGAGACTGTGCAAACTCTACATGGACAGTGACCCGGGGCCGGGATTGAACCCAATTCCTCAGCGCCGTGAATGCTAGCCACTGCACCATCATGCCGCCCTTTCCTCCATTATTTTTAAATCATCATTTAGACAATATATTTACTGGCTGTGAAATTCCTCTGAGCTAGTCCAAGTCTGCCATTATAATTTCATTGCAGGTTTATTGAATCTGTGCAAATTGGTTACATTTATGCCGTGGGCAAATTCGAACAATGAGGAGCCCATGATGCACCACTTGACCAGGATCAGCTCCAAGACATTTACAGGCCATTTCTTCTCACATCCATATGACTGGTCACAGATTTCCATTTGAGATGTAATTGAATATGGTGTGAATATTTATTAAAAGTTTTAATTCAATCAAATTGAAATATCAATAGTTTTCAGAGGCAGTCATGTTTTGAGAGCTGTATATTGTAATAACTAAAGTTCTGGCTGCTGGTGAGATAGTGGGCATGATCTACCGGCTGTGAGCTTCTGCGCAACGTGGCAAGTCGATCCCCGGAGAGGCCTCCCGCAGGCTTCCTGGCAGTCTTTATGCCTCGCGGAATATGACCAAGACCCATGAGTTGTCAAAATCAAAACCCTGCCCAAAGGGGCGTGACCAAATGGCGCGCACCTAGTAGAGTTTAAAATCTACTTAGGCCAGCTTACCTGGGATCTACCGGCATCCACAGCGAGGCCACAGCCGGGCGCCGTTCAGTATTGGCCACAAACATGGGTGGGGGGGGGGGGGGGGTCAGAGGCCCCTGGATGGCCAGTGATAGTACAAGGTGGCTCACTGCAACCCCCCCCCCCCCCCCCCCCCCCCCGGAACATGAGCACCTTGGCCCTGCCAGGCTGGCACCTTTGCACTGCAACTGTGGCACTGAAAAGTGCCCGGCTGGTACTGTCAAGCTGGCAGGAGCACTGTCATGGTGACAATGCAAGGGTGCCCAGGTGTCAGGGTGGCACTGCCAAGGGTCAGGGTCCGAGAGAGGCCATGCCCATGAAAAGAGGGTGAAAGGGGGTTTGAAGGCTTGGGGGTACTGGGCAGGTAAGTAAGGGGCTCTGAGAGGTTGAAGTGTGGGTCCTGAAGGAGGGAGCCTGTAAGGGGGGGGGGGCCTGAAGAGATGGACCCCCAGAGGCCCCATGTTGGGGTGTCCTCACTTGGGGAGGTGTGGGCTAATGCCCATGTGTCTGGGTGGTGACATTGCCCATGGGTGGGGGGTTAGCGGATCCACAAGCTCTCTTAGAGATTGGGGCACCCTTTCAAAATGGTGGCCTAATCTGAGTTCAGCTCCCTCGTGCTGAAAAAAACTCTTAAGGGCGGGATTTACCGACCACCCCACTGTATGTTTTTCGGCGGGGTGGCTGCCTGCCAACGGGATCTACCGACCCCGTCTTTGTCAATGGGATTCCCAGTGACAGCATCACATGTCGGGGAAACACCTGCGTCGGTGTGGGACTGTAATTTCCCGCCAGCGTGAACAGCTGGTAAATCCCACCCTAAGTTACTGACATTTGTGTGCGATGCAATGGCATCACTTGTTCCCATTTTTCTAGTAAAACCTGAAATCATGACCTTCTGACATAGAAGCAAGAATTTTACAACTGAGTCCAGTTGACACTTGAGACGGAGCTCTAGACCATTAGTGAGCCCTTGAAAACCAGCCAAAGTCAACCTGCCTTCCTTGTTCCTATTGTGGAAAACAGTACAGTTATAGCTACTCTGCAAGAGTAAGTTAATGCTTTCAGGAAGACATTGGTGAATAATTATGCACAGCTTGAGGGGCAGTTGCAGGTACATTTGAAGGAGATGCTGTCTGGGGGCCAGAGGGAATACTTAAGAATTCCTCAGGTAGCCCCTACACTGTGCACATGTGAACAGAAGCAACTAGGTGGGAAGAATTGCTGTCTTATCAGCCCTCAGTTGGAGTAGGAACATAGGATTTAGTAGCACGATAGACCATTCAGCCCTCCAAATCTGCTCTGCCATTTGCATCATGGCTGATATGGTTGTGGTCTTAACTCCACTTTCCTGTTTACCTCCCATAACCCTTGATTCTGTCTATCAAAATTCTGTCTAACTCTCCCTTCAATAAATTCAATGGCCCAGCCTCCACTGCTTTCTGGGGGAAAATAATTCCAAATGCTAGCAAACCTTTGAGAGAATAAATTCGCCTTATCTCCATCTGAAATGGTAGACCTCTCATTCTTAAACTGTGTCTCCTAGTTCTAGTCTCTCACATAAGTGGAATCATTTTCCTGTTATCTACCCTATCAAATCCCCTTGGAATCTTATATTTCATTAAGATCACCTCTCATTCTTCTAAACTCAAATGGATCGAGGACCAGTCTATTCAACCTTCCTTCATAAAATAAATCCCACACACCAGCAATGACTCAAGTGAATGTCATAATATACACCAGTATATTATTGTGCAGACACACACACACACTGATGGACATGCAGTGGGACCAATCAGCATACACAACACTGCAGCCAATCACCAGTGAGAGCACACACACTATAAAGACAGGGGACAGGAGAGTTCCCGCTCATTCTAGTAGCAGCCAGCTTGGAGCACAGAGCTCACAGCCTGCAACACAGACATTCACCATGTGCTGAGTGCATCAACTGGTTAGGACTAGGCAAGGGTCAACAGTTAAAGCTGGCATTGCATTTACCCACAGTTCAAGAATGTTAATATAGTTAACCTTATAATAAAATAGAGTTGCACCACTTCCAGTGTTGGTGATCTATTTGTGATCCAGAACACCCAACACATCATGGTACAAGGAGTGGTTGCATACTAGCACCTCTGAGATCCACCTGCAACTAATCAGCATTCCGGCATCCTGAAGTATGGAGAACATCAACTCGCCGCCGCTCCGCATTGCCGGCAATCTCGGGGTCAATTGGAAGATTTTTAAACAGCGCTTCCAGCTCTTCCTCGAAGCCCCGGACAGGGAGAACGCCTCGGACACCAGGAAGATTGCTCTGCTCCTCTCCACAGCCGGGCAACACGCCATCCACATCTTCAACTCCCTCACATTCGCAGACGACGAGGACAAGACAAAGTACAAGACGATTCTCCTCAAAGTCGATACCCACTTCAGCATCGAGGTCAATGAAAGCTTCGAAAGATACCTATTCCACCAGCACTTGCAGGGTAAGGACGAGTATTTCCAATCCTTTTAAACACACCTCCGCATCCTTGCGCAGTCCTGCGGCTACGGGCCCACCTCCGACTCCATGATACGCGACCAGATCATATTTGGTGTTCTGTTGGAGCCCATGCGTCCGCAGCTCCTCAGAATTAAGCAACTCACCCTAGTGACTGCCATCGGGACCTGTGTCCTGCATGAAAATGCCACCAGCCGGTAATCCCACATACAGGTGGCTGAAATGGCGCGGCAAGGCCCCCACAAGGCGGAACGGGTCCAAACAATTGAACACCTCCAAGGCTGCAGCCTGGATGAGGGCGGGCATTTTGCGTGCTTTTCACGGCCTCCGGCGCTTGTACGCGCCAAACGAGGGGACGGTGATGTGGAGGAACATGATGCGCAGGCGCGCACCACGCAGGACCGCACCACGCATGCGCGGTGGCGCAACGAGCATAGTGACATCACGACGTGCGGCAACTGTGGCTCCGCCCATTTAAAGCGGCAATGTCCTGCAAAATCGCACCAATGCCTACGATGTGGCACACTTGGCCAGTATGCTGCCTGCTGTCGAGCAGCTCAGCCTGCCAATTCGCATCGCTTCAGCCAGCCTCGCAGGAATGTTCGTGAAATTCAACCCACATTCACCGAGTCCGATTCCGACTTCCCGCAGATCAGTGACACTGAGGACCCGAGGGAGCATTTTCGAGTCGCTGTTATAACAAAAAACAGGCTGTCCCCGAGTCAAAACCACCAGCCGCTGTCAGTGCACAGCATTGATCCAGACGACGAGTGGTGTGCCACCCTGATGGTCATCCAGAATTTGTCGCCCACCTCAGAGACTTGACTTATGAGTTTTACAATGTTGGACTCTTTGATCTGTTCTGTTATCCTGTTTCATCGGTCCAGTAGTTTGTACATAATGTTCATTTCTTTGTTGGTGTGACACCCTATTTCTCGGCACCAGGCACCTTCCCGTGTAAATAGATTAGCCTCATGTACATAGTCATGTAAATAACACGCACACACATAGTCAGGTACATTCACCACACAATATTTATTGTCACGCAGGCACATGTTCTTCATATAAAAGGGGGGATGTAATAATATACACCAGTATATTATGCCGCAGACACACACACACACACACACACTGATGGACATGTAGTGGGACCAATCAGCATACACAACACTGCAGCCAATCACCAGTGAGAGCACACGCACTATAAAGACAGGGGACAGGAGAGTTCCCGCTCATTGTAGTAGCAGCCAGCTTGGAGCACAGAGCTCACAGCCTGCAACACAGACATTCACCATGTGCTGAGTGCATCACCTGGTTAGGACTAGGCAAGGGTCAACAGTTAAAGCTGGTATTGCATTTACCCACAGTTCAAGTATGTTAATATAGTTAACTTTACAATAAAATAGAGTTGCACCACTTCCAGTGTTGGTGACCTGTTTGTGATCCAGAACCGCTTGATGGCTTTGGAGCTGTGGATGGACTCACTTTGGAGCGTCTGCGATGCTGAGGACGTCGTGCATAGCACGTTTAGCGAGTTGGTCACACCGCAGGTGAAAGGTACTGAGGGAGATAGAAAATGGGTGACCAAAAGACAGAGCAAGAGTAGGAAGGCAGTGCAGGTGTCCCCTGCGGTCAACTCCCATACCACTTTGGATACTGTTGAGGGAGATGACTCACCAGGGGAAGGCAGCAGCAGCCAGGTTCATGGCACCGTGGCTGGCTGTGCTGTGCAGCTGGGCAGGAAGAAGAATGGCAGGGCTATAGTGATAGGGGACTCAATCGTAAGGGGAATAGACAGGCGGTTCTGCGGACGCAATCGAGATTCCAGGATGGTATGTTGCCTCCCTGGTGCAAGGGTCAAGGATGTCTCGGAGCGGCTGCAGGGCATTCTGGGGGGGGGGGGGGAGGATGAACAGCCAGCTGTCATGGTGCACATAGGCACCAACGATATCGGTAAAAAACGGGACGAGATCCTACAAGCTGAATTCAGGGAGTTAGGAGTTTAATAAGTAGGACCTCAAAGGTAGTAATCTCAGGATTGCTACCAGTGCCACGAGCTAGTCAGAGTAGGAATGTCAGGATAGATAGGATGAATGCGTGGCTCGAGAGATGGTGGAAGAGGGAGGGATTCAAATTCCTGGGGCATTGGAACCGGTTCTGGGGGAGGTGGGACCAGTAAAAACTGGACGGTCTACACCTGGGCAGGACTGGAACCGATGTCCTAGGGGGGGTATTTGCTAGAGCTGTTGGGGAGGGTTTAAACTGATGTGGCAGGGGGATGGGAACCGACGCAGGAAGTAAAACAGGGACAGAAACAAAAGGCAGTAAGGGGGAAAGTGTAAGGCAGAGAAGCCATAGTCAAAAATCAAAGAGGGCGACAGTACAAGGTACAGTGACTGTGGGGAGCTCAGTGAATAGGACCAGGAATACTAAAAGGAATAAGACGGGAAATAAAAACATTAATGGTAAGTGACGCGGCAGGTTGTTACATGAAGATATGGGTTCAACGACAAGGAAAATTAGGAGAAAAATTAAGAGGAAATATAACTTAGGAGAGGTTACTGATCGAGGTGTTAAGATTCAGAACAGAGGTTAAAAAAAACCAACATAAGTGTACTTTACCTGAATGCTCGTAGTATTCGGAATAAGGTAAATGAGTTGATGCCGCAAATCATCGTGAATGACTATGATTTTGTGGCCATTACTGAAACATAGTTAAAGGATGGAAATGACTGGGAGCTAAATATCCGAGGGTATCAAACTATTCGGAAGGACAGAGTGGATGGTAAGGGAGGTGGTGTAGCTCTATTAATTAAGAATGACACCCGGGCAATAGTAAGGGATGACATTGGTGCTATGGAGGATAAGGTTGAATCCATTTGGGTGGAAATCAGGAATAGTAAGGCGAACAAGTCACTGATAGGAGTAGTCTATAGGCCACCAAATAGTAAAATTATGGTGGGGCAGGCAATAAACAAAGAAATAACTGATGCATGTAGAAATGGTACAGCAGTTACCATGGGGGATTTTAATCGACATGTCGATTGGTTTAACCAGGTCGGTCAAGGCAGCCTTGAGGAGGAGTTTATAGAATTTTTCTGCGATAGTTTCCTCGAACAGTATGTAATGGAACCTACGAGGGAACAAGCGGTCCTAGATCTGGTCCTAGACAGGATTGATTCAGGATCTCATAGTTAGGGATCCTCGCGGAAGGAGCGATCACAATATGGTGGAATTTAAAATACAGATGGAAGGTGAGAAGGTAAAATCAAACAGTAGTGTTTTGTGCTTAAACAAAGGAGATTACAATGAGAGAAGAACTAGCTAAGGTAGACTGGGAGCAAAGACTTTATGGTGAAACAGTTGAGGAACAGTGGAGAACATTCCAAGCGATTTTTCACAGTGCTCAGCAAAGGTTTATACCAACAAAAAGGAAGGGAAAATCGACCGTCGAAATCTGAGGAAATAAGGGAGAGTATCAAATTGAAGGAAAAAGCATACAAAGTAGCAAAGATTAGTGGGAGACTAGAGGACTGGGAAATCTTTAGGGGGCAACAGAAAGCTACTAAAAAGGCTATAAAGAAGAGTAAGATAGATTATGAGAGTAAACTTGCTCAGGATATAAAAACAGATCGTAAAGGTTTCTACAAATATATAAAACAAAAAAGTGTGGCTAAGGTAAATATTGGTCCTTTAGAGGATGAGAAGGGAGATTTAATAATGGGAGATGAGGAAATGGCTGAGGAACTGAACAGGTTTTTTGGGTCGGTCTTCACAGTGGAGGACACAAATAACATGCCAGTGACTGATGGAAATGGGGCTATGACAGGTGAGGACCTTGAGAGGATTGTTATCACCAAGGAGGTAGTGATGGGCAAGCTAATGGGGCTAAAGGTAGACAAGTCTCCTGGACCTGATGGAATGCATCCCAGAGTGCTAAAAGAGATGGCTAGGGAAATTGCAAATGCACTAGTGATAATTTACCAAAATTCACTGGACTCTGGGGTGGTTCCGGCAGATTGGAAATTAGCGAACGTGACACCACTGTTTAAAAAAGGAGGTAGGCAGAAAACGGGTAATTATAGGCCAGTTAGCTTAACTTCGGTAGTAGGGAAGATGCTGGAATCTATCATCAAGGAAGAAATAGCGAGGCATCTGGATGGAAATTGTCCCATTGGGCAGACGCAGCATAGGCTCACAAAAGGGCAGGTCGTGCCTAACTAATTTAGTGGAATGTTTTGAGGACATTACCAGTGCGGTAGATAATGGGGAGCCAATGGATGTGGTATATCTGGATTTCCAGAAAGCCTTTGACAAGGTGCCACACAAAAGGTAGCTGCATAAGATAAAGATGCATGCCATTAAGGGGAAAGTAGTAGCATGGATAGAGGATTGGTTAATTAATAGAAAGCAAAGAGTGGGGATTAATGGGTGTTTCTCTGGTTGGCAATCAGTAGCTAGTGGTGTCCCCAGGGATCAGTGTTGGGCCCACAATTGTTCACAATTTACATAGATGATTTGGAGTTGGGGACCAAGGGCAATGTGTCCAAGTTTGCAGACGACACTAAGATGAGCGGTAAAGCAAAAAGTGTAGAGGATACTGGAAGTCTGCAGACGGATTTGGATAGGCTAAGTGAATGGGCTAGGGTCTGGCAGATGGAATACAATGTTGACAAATGTGAGGTTATCCACTTTGGTAGGAATAACAGCAAAAGAGATTATTTAAATGCTAAAATATTAAAACATGCTGCTGCGCAGAGAGACCTGGGTGTGCTAGTGCATGAGTCGCAAAACATTGGTTTACAGGTGGAACAGGTGATTAAGAAGACAAATGGAATTTTGTCCTTCATTGCTAGAGGGATGGAGTTTAAGACTAGGGAGGTTCTGCTGCAATTGTATAAGGTGTTAGTGAGGCCACACCTGGAGTATTGTGTTCCGTTTTGGTCTCCTTACTTGAGAAAGGACGCACTGGCACTGGAGGGTGTGCAGAGGAGATTCACTAGGTTAATCCCAGAGCTGAAGGGGTTGGATTACAAGGAGAGGTTGAGTAGACTGGGACTGTACTCGTTGGAATTTAGAAGGATGAGGGGGGATCTTATAGAAACATATAAAATTATGAAGGGAATAGATAGGATAGATGCAGGCAGGTTGTTTCCACTGGTTGGTGAAAGCAGAACTAGGGGGCATAGCCTCAAAACAAGGGGAAGTAGATTTAGGACTGAGTTTAGGAGGAACGTCTTCACCCAAAGGGTTGTGAATCTATGGAGTTCCTTGCCCAGCGAAGCAGTAGAGGCTCCTTCATTAAATGTTTTTAAGATAAAGATAGATAGTTTTTTGAAGAATAAAGGGATTTAGGGTTATGGTGTTCGGGCCGGAAAAGTGGAGCTGAGTCCACAAAAGATCAGCCATGATCTCATTGAATGGTGGAGCAGGCTCGAGGGGCCAAATGGCCTACTCCTGCTCCTAGTTCTTATGTTCTTAACACCCAACACATCAGTGAATATTCTCTCAACTGCTTCTAATGCAAATATATAATTTGTTGAAATAAGGAGACCAAAGCTATAGAGTACTCCAGATGTGGGCCGGGTTCTCTGTTTGGGAGACTGTGTTCTCCCGCTGGAGGTGAATTGGAACTGATTTGCACTCCCGCTGGAAGCTCCGATCAGGAAGCAATTCAGTACCCCCTGCCAAGCAAATTTATGCATGGCGAGAAATACGAGGGATTCCCAAAGAAATCCCGCTATCGGACAGCCTGATAGTGAATTCCAGTGGCTGCCCCCCCATCCCCCGCCACCGCATTTCAAATGAGACTCCCCCCCCCCCCCCCCCCGCATCGAGGGTCAGCCTCCCACTCACCCCCCACCCTGAGATATTTTGGATGGCCCGCCCTACCTCAAAGGGGGTTACCCGACCCTCCACTTCCAGGGACCCCCTAAATCGTGCGATCCCACCTCCTGGGAATCCCTAAATGGGGAGCCTTTCCCCCCGGGAACCTCTAAATAGGGAGCCTCCAGAGGGACCCCTTAAATAGGTAGACCTCCTGAGAGACCCACTAAATAGGGAGATCTCCCGAGAGACTCCTAAATAGGGAGATCTCCCGAGGGACTCCCTAATAGGGAGACCTCCCGAGGGACCCCCTAAATAGGGAGACTCCCCTTGGACCGCCTAAATAGGGAGATCCCATCTCCAGGGAGCCCTGAAATGGGGAGCCTCCTACAAGGGAATCCTTAAATAGGAATCCTCCCGAGGGACCCCCTGAATAGGGAGACATCCCAAGGGACCCCCTAAATAGGAATACCCCCCAGGGACCCACTAAATAGGGAGATCCCCCCCAATAGGGATATTCCTCCAGAGAACAGAAGACGTCCAAACTAAAGGGACATTCCACAGAGACTGCCTAACTAAAGGAACCCCCTCCCCCGAGGCACCCTAACTAATGCCCTCCCCTAGATACCCCCTAACTAATGGAACCCTCCTACAGAGCCCATCCCCAGAAAAGAGCATCCTGTCTGAAAGCAGTCCAGACAGGGGCAGTGAAAAAAATTATTGTTGTAATTTTGACAGAAATCTTTGGATCCTCACTGTCTTCAGGTGATGTCCCGGACGACTGGAGAATAGCCAATGTTGTTCCTTTGTTTAAGAAAGGTAGCCAGGATAATCCAGGGAACTACAGGCCGGTGAGCCTTACGTCAGTGGTAGGGAATTACTGGAGAGAATTCTTCGAGAAGCAAATGGACGTATTAGTGAAAGGCAGTATGGTTTTGTGAAGGGGAGGTCGTGTCTCACTAACTTGACAAAAATTTTTGAAGAGGTCACAAAGATGATTGATGCAGGTAGGGCAGTGGATGTTGTCTATATGGACTTAAGTAAGGCCTTTGACAAGGTCCCTCATGGTAGACTGGTACAAAAGGTGAAGATACACGGGATCGGGGTGAGCTGGCAAGGTGGATACAGAACTGGCTAGGTCACAGAAGACAGAGAGTAGCAACGGCAGGGTGCTTTTCTAATTGGAGGGCTGTAACTAGTGGTGTTCCACAGGGATCAGTGCTGGGACCTTTGCTGTTCGTAGTATATATAAATGATTTGGAGGAAAATGTAGCTGGTCTGATTAGTAAGTTTTCCAGACGACACAAAGGTTTGTGGAATTGCAGATCACGATGAGGACTGTCAGAGGATACAGCAGGATTTAGATCTTGGGCGGAGAGATGGCAGGTGGAGTTTAATCCAGACAAATGTGAGGTAATGCATTTTGGAAGGTCTAATGCAGGTCGGGAATATACAGTGAATGGTAGAACTCTCAAGAGTATTGAAAGTCAGAGAGATCTAGATGTACAGGTCCACAGGTCACTGAAAGGGGCAACACAGGTGGAGAAGGTAGTCAAGAAGACATACGGCATGCTTGCCTTCATTGGCCGGGGCATTGAGTATAAGAATTGGCAAGTCATGTTGCAGCTGTATAGAACCTTAGTTAGGCCACACTTGGAGTATAGTGTTCAGTTCTGGTCGCCACACT
The DNA here is from genome assembly GCF_047496885.1 of Scyliorhinus torazame. Taxonomy (NCBI): domain Eukaryota; kingdom Metazoa; phylum Chordata; class Chondrichthyes; order Carcharhiniformes; family Scyliorhinidae; genus Scyliorhinus; species Scyliorhinus torazame. Next base: position 58,128,806 of record NC_092724.1, read on the forward strand.
ACCAGAAGGATGTGGAGGCTACAGAGAGGGTGCAGAAGAGATTTACCAGGATGTTGCCTGGTATGGAGGGCATTAGCTATGAGGAGCGGTTGAATAAACTCGGGTTGTTCTCACTGGAACAACGGAGGTTGAGGGGTGACCTGACAGAGGTCTACAAAATTATGAGGGACATAGACAGAGTGGATAATCAGATGCTTTTCCCCAGGGTAGAGGGGTCAATTACTAAGGGGCATAGCTTTAAGGTGCAAGGGGCAAGGTTTAGAGGAGATGTACCAGGCAAGTTTTTACACAGAGGGTAGTGGGTGCCTGGATCTCGCTGCCGGAGGAGGTGGTACGAAGCAGGGACGATAGTGACATTTAAGGGGCATCTTGACAAATACATGAATAGGATGGGAATAGAGGGATACGGACCCAGGAAGTGCAGAAGATTTTAGTTTAGTCGGGCTGCATGGTCGGCATGGGCTTGGAGGGCCGAAGGGCCTGTTCCTGTGTTGTACATTTCTTTGTTCTTTGTAACACTCACCTGGGCATATACCTGGTGGCTCAGCCAGAGGAAGCACCACATGTCCATTCCTGGAAAGGGAAAAGCAGTGACCTGTGTTAGATCCTCAGATTCTTTAGCTGCAAGCCATTCATTCATTTCTCTTTGTAGACTGTGATTGACAGATTCCACAAACACAGCTTACTTGAGAAAGGACAATATTTACAAATAGCAACCACTTCAAAGAGAGTTAAATACATTCCAATCACCCCCCTTCATGCTTGAGTGATTTTGAAGCACTGAGCTGGAAATTGACAGCACTTATCTCTCTTTGAAATGGTTGATGTGTGTAAACTTTGTGGTTACAGCACTTGAGTTACAGATGTACAGGTTCGACTTTGTCCACCCTGCTTTTTACTTTCTCAAATGCTCAAAACACAATTTCCTTTCATCAACCCATATTTCCCCTGCCTGATCACATTAGTTTAATTCAATTTCCTTTTCACATACACATGTTCTGTCTACTTGATCAAAGATGATTTTCTGCTTTAACCTCCTTAATAATGGATTTTAGCAAGTTCCCTGTAACAAATGTTAGGTAAACTGGCATGTAGTTTCCTGCTTTCTGTCTCCTTTCTTGAATAAAGGTGTTACATTAGCTATTTTCCAATTCTTTTGCACCCTCTGGAATCTCAGGAAGTTTGGAAGATTATAACCGATGCATCTACAATCTCGGCAACTAATTTTCTTAAGACCCTTGGATGCAGACCATCTTGTCCTGGAGACCTGTCAGCCTTCAGGCGAGGCCTAAGAGTTTTCCCAGCACCCTTTCCCTGGTGATGGTTTTAGGTTCCTCCCTCCAATTCATCTCCTGATTGACACAAAATACCTGTTGTATACCTCTGCCACTTCCTGCTTTTCCATTATCGATCCTCCATAGTCTCTTTCTAGAGGACCAACACTAGCATTACTTAATCAGTTCCTATCTAAATATTTGTGGAAGATCTTACTATCTGCTTTTATATTACTGACGTGCTTTCTCTCATACTCTTCCTTCTTGTCCTGGAGATGGAGGACCCAGATCTCAAGAGACTTCCTTTTAAAAGAAGAATGATGGCATAGCATCAGTGAGTGGATAGTGGACTAATTTGACAGAAACCGAAATGATGACTTCTCAGCAATACCGATCCACTTTGGAATATGTGTCATTCCAGGCAGGCCTGCAGCTAAGTCCCTTGTAACCGAGGCCTAAGGGTGCTCTGTGCTTCCTTTATGGATGCTCATACTAATGTCATGTAATCCTAGCCTGCTAGATTGAACATGACTGCCTCTTCCTACTTATGAACAATTTGGGCTGGGTTACAGACAAGTACAACATGAAATTTCTCTGACCTTACAGGAACTATGGACCTGTTTTCCCACAAATTGGTGGCAATGTATGTACCAGTGTGTCATGTGAGAGTACCTTTAAGAAATGGGTGTTTATAAATGGGTGTGTATATAAATATCTGTAGTGAGAGTACCTTTAAGAAATGGGTGTTTATTACTGCAGTGATGACAGGAGCTGGACTGTCTGTCAGCTTTTTATTTCGGTTTTGAGCAGGCTGCAGGGTGTGTTTTAGTTTTGTGTTAGGTGTGGGAGCTGAAGCCAGACAGAGCTACTGTACGGTTACCATGAAAAGACTATCTCTTGATCATTTGGTGAATTCAGAATTATAAATGTTCTCAGTAGTGAATGTAAACCTAATGTGCTTCTGTTGAAGGTGTTTCTTCTGTCTTCTGGATGTTGTTTGGGAAGTTATTAAGGATTACGTAGTGTTGTATTCTTTGTGGGTTGTATTTGAATTAATGGTTGCTGAGATGTTCACTGTATGTTTTAGAAAGGTTAACTTGAGTTCATAGAATAAACATTGTTTTGCTTTAAAAAATACTTTTCCATTTCTGTGTGCCACACCTGTAGAGTGCTCCCCATACCACAATCTATTAAAAGTTGTGGATCAGGTGAACTCCATGATACACTTTGGGGTCCTTTAAACCCTGGCCCATAACAAGTGTCAGAGAAGGAATAAACATGAATGATGGTGTTACCTGTGTTTTCTGACTAACCACCTTAGATATTTATACAGATTACAGAAAGAAAACAAGGAACTTCAGACAAAAAGAACTCTAATGGGTAGATTCCCCTTCTTTGCTCTGCTCTATGAAGTTCTCTGAGATGTCTGTCTGTAAATAAGGAGCACTACAGAAATTTTAATGGCTATGTTAGCTGGACAAGCAGTGAGAAGCTTATTACTGCCCTGTATGGGTTAGCTACAAGGTATTAACTGGTTAAAAGCAAAGTACTGCGGATGCTGGAATGTGAAACAAAAATAGAAAACACTGGACAATCTCAGTAAGCCTGCCGGCATTTGTAGAGAGAGGAGGGAGCTGGTGTTTCGAGTCTGGATGACTCTTTGCCAAAGCTTTGATGCTGCCAGACCTGCTGAGATTGTCCAGTATTTTCTGTTTTTATTAGCTAGTTAAATCTAGTACAGCCCTGTGCAGACTCTGGAATCTCTTAAACCTTGGATTTTGCCATCCTGCACCTAGTTAATTGAGATATGTCCTTACTGGGAGATCGTGTGCACTCTGATTTGGGGTAATAGGTCCTCCATCTACGTGAATCTCTCACATTTATTTTGGATATTCTTGAATATGGGGTTGGTGTTTTGTCAACCAACCAAGAGAAGATTCCTTCCTGCTGCAGCATCTTCAGGAAGGAAATGGGTAACTGAATGCTTCTCTCACTTTTCCCATGAAGGCACTGATTGAGTTACATTTATATGGTTACTTTGTCTAATGATCATCCTAGATACCTGAGTCTTCATAATGGGTATGGAAATTCTAATCAACCAAGCGTCTGTACTGAACCTAATCCTGCCCTCACCAATATTCATGTAAATTTACTTTCGTGATTAATAACAACAACTTTGTGTGACTTCTCTCCCTTTGTTAATTTAGTGCAGCAGCTCTGAAGCCAGGGCGGCACGGTAGCACAAGTGGATAGCACTGTGGTTTCACAGCGCCAGGGTCCCAGGTTTGATTCTCCGCTGGGTCACTGTCTGTGCAGAGTTTGCATGTTCTCCCCGTGTCTGCTTGGGTTTCCTCCGCGTGCTCCGGTTTCCTCCCACAGTCCAAAGATGTGCAGGTTAGGTGGATTGGCCATGATAAATTGCCCTTAGTGACCAAAAAGGCTAGGAGGGGTTATTGGGTTCTGGGGATAGGGCGGAAGTGAGGGCTTAAGTGGATCGGTGCAGACTCGATGGGCCGAATGGCCTCCTTCTGCACTGTATGTTCTATGTTCTAAAGCACCGTCAGTGGCTTAGCTGAGATCAACTCAATCCGTAAGAACAAGAGAGTGGTGTACAGCTAAGAATCTCTGCCAATAGCACTTCAGTGACAGCCATTTTCATACCCCAAATCGGCCTTTGAAAAAGAAGCATTGATAAATTCTGGTGAAGCATGAGAGAATTAGTTTAAGTATGACTCTGTCTTCCAATTTTGTTCTCATTTCACAAGCCTTTGTCTGCTCCTACTTTGCAGAGAGAGTGTAAGAAGAAATAATAATGGCTACTGTTTCATGTACTTCAGGAGAGGGTATGTAGGTGCTGTTCTCTCATTACCTGTAATACAACTAATTTAATGATAGCCTTACATGATGACTAAATTAGATGCTACTATACCGCCTGGCATCAGAAGATGTAGTTTTCTTAGACAATTGCTGGCAATTTTAAGGATATTTCCCCTAGTACTTTTCCAACTTTTAAGAGTTTAATTATGTGCAGGTTATTTAATTATTGGGAAACTGAGAAAGATATCAAAGCTTTTACAGTTTTTAATTATGCAGGACAGAAATGCAGATGATGTGCAGTTTTAACACAGCTTTTCTGAGTTTTCCAAACTGGGGTCTTTGGAGATAAAGGGTATATCTGTACATCACTTTTCATGACTTCAGGGACACCTCAAATGTTTTACAGCCAATAAAATACTTTTGAAGTCTCTTGTCACTTTTGTAGTGTAGAAAAGGCGGCAACAAATTATAAACAAACCCACAAACAGAATTAGCCAGATGATCTGTTTTAGCAATGTTGATTGGGAGATAAATGCTGACACTGGAAAAAAACTCCCCTCCTTATCTTCGAAATAGTGCCAGAATACATCTCAGTTTAATTTCTTACCTCCCTCGGTACTGTACTGGAGTGTCAGTGTACATTTTGGACTTAAGTACTGTGGTAAACCACTGTTACACCTGTATTAGGTGATGTACGGTAGGACCAGTACTACAGGTTCGCCGGTAGTCCTTGCCTGCTGGCTCCGCCCAGGAGGCGGGGTATAAATATGCGTGTCCTCCAGCCAGCAGCCATTTCGCCAGCTGCTGTGGGAGGCCACACATCTGATAGCAATAAAGCCTCAGTTGGATTCAACTATCGTCATTGTCCAATTGATCGTGCCTCAATTTATTGCTATCAGTTTCTAAGGATGGACCTCCGTATCAAACCGTATCGCCTGCAGCTGGATCCACACTCAAGCGACGTCAGAAAGGACTTCCAGCACTGGCTAGCTTGCTTCGAGGCGTATATCAGCGCGGCACCAACCCCTGTTCCGGAGGCTCAGAAGATTCCGATTTTATATTCCAGTTGAGCTCCAAAGTCTTTCCGTTAATCCAGGACGCGCCGAACTACGCCGAAGCCATGACTCTACTCAAGGAGAACTACGCACAGAAAACGAACATGCTTTTCGCCAGGCACGCACTCGCCACTCGCTCTCAACTCCTTGGTGAGTCCATAGAAGACTTCTGGTGGGCCCTAAACCCACTAGTCCGGGACTGTGACTGTCAGGCCGTTACGGCCACGGAACACTCAGACCTCCTTATGTGGGACGCTTTTGTGACTGGAATCGGGTCAGATCTCATACGCCAGCGGCTCCTAGCAGGGGCCACGCGCGACCTCCCAGAGACTAAAATGCTAGCGCTCCCCATGATGGTCGCCCTGCACATCGCCCAGTCCTATACCCCCAGCCGCGCAGCCCACCCCTCCTGCGCATCATGGACCCCATAGACAGCCGCCCTAGCGAGGGCACTGCCCACCCAATACGCCTGTGCTGCACGCCAGCCAGCGAACCCCGGGGGCCCCCAATGCTATTTTTGCGGCCAACAGAAGCACCCCCGCCAACGCTGCCCGGCCCGCGCTGCCCTTTGTAAAGCCTGCGGGAAGAAGGGCCACTTCGCCGCGCTGTGCCAGGCCCGCTCAGTAGCCGGTATCGCCCCCACCCCCTTCAGTCACGGACAGTGGGCGCTGCCACCCCCCCTCAGACCACGTGCGGCCAGTGGGCGCCGCCATCGTCCCCTCCGCGCAACACGTGCGTTCCATGGGCGCCGCCATCTTGTTCCACCCTCACAATGTGCGTTCCATGGGTGCCACCATTTTGTAACCCTCAAGATCTTTGGGCGCCACCATCTTGTCTACCCCTCAGCACATGGGCAGCACCAGCGTTCCAGGACCCGGGCTCACCAGCCGCCCCATTATCCGACACCAGTGACGACCAACCAAGACTCGCCTCCGTGTCAATCGACCAGTCTCGTCCGCATAACCTGACGAATGCATCAACCAGTGTGAAAGTCGACGGACACGTAACCTCCTGCCTGCTGGACTCCGGGAGCACTGAGAGCTTCATATACCCGGATACGGTAAGGTGCTGCTCCCTCACGATACACATCGCCAACCAAAAAGTCTCCCTGGCCTCCGGATCCCATTGCGTAGCCATCCGGGGGTACTGTATGGTCACGCTCACAGTCCAGGATGTAGAATTCAGCGGCTTCCGCTTCTATGTCCTACCTAACCTCTGCGCTGCACTAATCCTCGGCCTGGACTTCCAGTGCAACCTCCAGAGCTTAACTCTGAAATTCGGCGGGCCCTTATCACCCCTTACTGTGTGCGGCCTCGTGACCCTAAAGGTCGACCCACCTTCCCTCTTTGCCAACCTAACTCCAGGTTGCAAACCCATCGCCACCAGGAGCAGACGGTACAGCACCCAGGACAAGACCTTCATCAGGTCCGAAGTCCAGCGGCTGCTTCGGGAAGGCATCATCGAGGCCAGCAAAAGCCCCTGGAGAGCTCAAGTGGTAGTAGTTAAAACTGGGGAGAAACACCGAATGGTCGTGGACTACAGCCAGACCATCAACCGGTACATGCAGCGTATCCCCTCCCACGCATATCTGACATGGTTAACCAGATTGCGCAGTACCGGGTCTTCTCAACGGTAGACCTGAAATCCGCCTACCACCAGCTCCCCATCAGTAAATCGGACCGCCCATACACCGCCTTCGAGACAGACGGCCGCCTAAATCACTTCCTTAGGGTCCCCTTCGGCATCACAAACGGGGTCTCGACGGAGTAGGGCAGATTGGTCCGAATGGTCGACCGGTACGGGTTGCGGGCCACCTTTCCGTACCTAGACAACGTCACCATTTGCGGCCATGATCAGCAGGACCACAACGCCAACCTTGCTAAATTTTTCCACACCACTACTCTCCTCAACCTCACTTACAACAAGGAGAAGTGCGTGTTCCGCACGAACCGCTTAGCCATCCTCGGCTATGTGTAAGTAAGGACCAGAGTTCTGGGGCCCGATCCCGACCACATGCGCCCCCTTATGGAGCTCCCCTCCCCCACTGCCCCAAGGCCCTCAAACACTGCCTGGGGTTCTTTTCGTACTACGCTCAGTGGGTCCCAAACTATGCGGACAAGACCCGCCCATTCATACAATCCACCCAATTTCCCCTGACGGCCGAGACCCAACAGGCCTTCGCCCGGATCAGAGCTGATATTGCCAAGGCCACAATGCATGCTGTAGATGAGACACTGCCCTTCCAAGTAGAAAGCGACGCATCAGGCGTCGCCCTTGTCGCCACCCTCAAACAGGCAGGCAGACCCGTGGCATTCTTTTCCCGCACCCTTCATGCCTCCGAAATTCGGCACTCATCCGTCAAAAAGGAGGCCCAAGCTATTGTTGAAGCTGTGCGGCATTGGAGGCATTACCTGGCCGGCAGGAGATTCACTCTCCTCACTGACCAACGGTTGGTAGCCTTCATGTTCAACAACACACAGCGGGGCAAGATCAAGAACGATAAAATCTTGAGATGGAGGATCGAGCTCTCCACCTACAATTACGAGATTATGTATCGCCCCGGCAAACTCAACAAGCCCCCAGAGGCCCTATCACGAGGTACATGTGCACAGGTAGACCGACAGCCCTTGTCACCCAGGAGTCACACGGTTGTACCACTTCATTAAGGCACAAAATCTGCCCTACTCCGAGGGCAGTCGAGGAAGTAAGGACAATCACTAGGGACTGCCAGGTCTGTGTGGAGTGCAAGCCGCACTTCTACCGGCCGCACCGTGTGCGCCTGGTGAAGGCCTCCCGCCCCTTTGGACGCCTCAGCGTGGACTTCAAAGGCTCCCTCCCCTCCACTGACCATCACACATATTTTCTCAGTGTGGTCGACGAATACCCTAGATTCCCCTTTGCCATCCCATGCCCCGACATGACGTCTGCCACCGTCATTCAAGCCCTCAACACAATCTTCGCTCTGTTCGGTTTCCCCGCCTACATCCACAGTGACGGGGGATCCTCATTCATGAGTGATGAGCTGCGGCAGTTCCTGCTCAGCAGGGGTATCGCCTCCAGCAGAATGACAAGTTATAACCCCCGGGGAAACGGACAGGTAGAAAGGGAAAATGGGACGGTATGGAGGGCCGTGCAGCTGGCCCTCCGGTCCAGGAACCTCCCAGCCTCCCGGTGGCAGGAGGTCATCCCTGATGCACTCCACTCCATTCGCTCATTACTGTGCATGGCCACTAACAATGCACCCCATGAACGTCTTTTTGGCCTCCCCAGGAAGTCCACATCCGGGGTGTCACTCCCGAGTTGGCTCGCAGCTCCGGGAACCGTGTTTCTCCATAAGCACGTCCGACTCCACAAGGAGGACCCGTTGGTGGAGAGGGTGCACTTGCTCCACGCAAACCCCCAGCACGCCTACGTGACGTTCCCCAACGGCCGCCAGAATACTGTCTCCCTCAGGGACCTGGCACCAGCAGGTTCCACCCCAACACCCCCTGCGCCCCCGGTGCCATCCTCCCCTCCACCATCGCTCCCAACAGCACCCCCCCCAGGACCATCCGTCCTCCCCCTGCCCACGTCCGACGATGAAGAGGATTTTGGCACGCTCCCAGAGTCACCATCGACCAGATCAGCACCAACATCGCCGACACCACTGCGTCGCTCTCAGAGGAACATCAAGGCCCCGGACCGGCTAAACCTCTGACCGGTCCACCAGACATCAAGGACATTTGTTTGCTCAAATCTTGTAAATATTAACTCATTGATGTATATAGTTGTCCACCACCCCAGCCAGACTCAATTTTTAACAGGGGGCGAATGTGATAAACCACTGTTACACCTGTATTAGGTGATGTACGGTAGGACCTGTACTACAGGTTCGCCGGTAGTCCCTGCCTGCTGTCTCCGCCCAGGAGGCGGGGTATAAATATGCGTGTCCTCCAGCCAGCAGCCATTTTGCCAGCTTCTGTGGGAGGCCACACATCTGATAGCAATAAAGCCTCAGTTGGATTCAACTATTGTCTTTGTCCAATTGATCGTGCCTCAAGTACTTTGAAGGAGGGTCATAAAAGATGAGAGAGAGGATTAGAGAAATAACTCCCCTTAGAGCCCAAGCAGCTGAACTTTTGTTTGTTAATGGTGCAGCAATGAAAAGCAGGGCTGTAAAAGAGGCCAGAATTGGAATAATGTAGAGATCTTGGAAGCTTGTACTAGGGATGATTACAGATATAGGGAGGGGTAACTCGAGACCATGGAAAACACATTTGCAAACAAGGATGAGAACTTGAACATCAAGGTGTTGTCTGTTGGGCCTGGAGTCAATGTAGGTCAGCAAGTAGGGCTGAGATACAAGTTAGGATATGGGCACGAGCTGTTTGGATGAGCATTATTTTACAGAGGCTCTGAGAAGGCAGACCAACCAGGACAGCAACAGAATAATTGCATTCTATTATTTGGAACAGAGTGGTGGTTCTATTTAATTACGTCTTTGAGTTTTGTAGAATACAAAGAACTTTAAATCAAGCATGAAGAATATATAACCCTCACTGATATTCGATCCCATTATGTAATCTCCTGACCTGACCTGAATCTCCAATTGATTCTGTTACTGTAGTTTCTTTGCTTTTGGGCCGAGGTTGACAGCATTTTCACCTTACATGACCTGCTTCATGCTGAGGTTCTGTACTTCCTATTATATTTTACTCAGCAAATACTTAACTTACCTCTGCTTGCAAGTAAAGCTTTAAAGCAACATCAATTGTGAGTACTGCACTCCAAAGGTGCTTTCCTTTTACCGAGCAACGTGTGACAGGCTGAGAGGTTGCAATGGTTGTCATGTCAACAAAACCAGTTCTACTGCACTATCACCTCTCAGAACCCCTCCATTGCCTTTTTAATATTAGGCTGTTTGTCTGGACTATCACTCCTGGAGGAGATCAAATTTCTTCCAATTTTCTCCCTAAATGCTCTATCCAGCTGAATTAGATTGATTGCAACCCCTATTCCGTATTCAACCTACTTGATCCTAAATTGTCTCTGTCACTTCCATCTCTATAACTTCATCCATTTTCATCAAGGCAACAGCCCAGCTGTTGCTGAAATCCTCAACCTTTGTTACCCCAGACGCCACAATTCAAAAGCTCTCTTGGCTGGCTTCCCAACTTGCATTGTCCATAAAAGACCAGATGAATGTTTAAAAAGCCCACGCCAACCTTTGCCAGATCAATTTGAAGCCAATTTATACTGTTTTTTGTGGAGCTCTTGTGTTTTTCTTTCTGAGACCAACATATTCACAGATCCTTGAAGGTGGCAAGACATATGGGAGAGTTAGCAAAGCATATGTGATCGTAGGCTTCATTATTGTATCAAATACAGTGCAGCACGGTGGCGCAGTGAGTAGCACTGCTGCCTCACGGCGCCAAGGTCCCAGGTTTGATCCCGGCTCTGGGTCACTGTCCGTGTGGAGTTTGAACATTCTCCCCGTGTTTGCGTGGGGTTCGCTCCCATAAGATGTGCAGGGTAGGAGGATTGGCCATGCTAAATTGCCCCTTAATTGGAAAAAAATGAATTGGGTAATCTAAATTTATTTAAAAAAAATTATTGTATCAAATACAAAAGCAGTGAACCTTTCTGAAGCTCTGGCTAGATCACATCTGGAGTATTGCATCCAGTTTTGGTCAACACACTTTAGCAAAGATATGGGGCAGGATTCTCTGTTGCCCGATGCCGAAATCGGGAACGGCGATCGGGCGGAGAATGGCTCCCGACTCCGAAATCGCGGCAAGCGCCTGTTTGATGCTGGGTCGCGATGCTCTGACCCTCCAAATCTGCATCATTGAGATGCACACCGCACGCAGTTGCAACCCCGTTGGAATGTCATTAGCGGGCCCATCCGCAATGCTCCTCCTCCGATGGACCGAGTTCCTGATGGCGCGGGCCACGTGTGGTCTCAGTAGTCGTGAGCCTGGCATGCGGCTCCGGAGAGAGAGGGCATGCGGACAGTGTTCCGCAAAGCCACAATCAGCCGAGATCCATACTGCTGGCCGTGGGGCTTCTGCCAGGGCTGGGGGCAGTGGTGGGGGATGGCCAGGAGGTAGGCTGTGGGGTCGGGATGGGCGGGTACACGGTTCAGCAGAGCTGGCGCCATCTTTTCCACGTGATTGATGCATGTGCGGGGGCTGTAGACATACAGCAACTCCAGCTTGTCAGCCCTGAGCATGTGCAGCGCGGACCCAGCGATTCTCCAACCATTTTACGCACGTTCTGCGGGTGTTTCACACGGTGCCAGTGCAGGCCTCTCACCGGTAGCGGAATCGGTGAGGGTTTTGCACCGATTTTCCGGTCGTGAAATAACATGGGTCCTCAGTTGGCATCACCACTTAGCTTCAGGAACAGAGGATCGAGCCCATGAGGTTCCTTAAGAGGGTGCACAGGAGATTTACCAGAATTGTTTCAGGGATGAGGGATTTTGGTTACCAGGTTAGGTTGGAGAAGCTGGTGTTGTACTCTGAGAGATTGAAGGAGATTTGATAGAGGTGTACAAAATCATGAGAGGTTTAGATAATGTACACAAAGAAAAGTTGCTCCCATTAGCAGATGATATGAGGACTGGGAGCCACAGATTGAAGATGTTGAGCAAGGGTTGTGGGGGGAGGGGGGGCACGGATTTTACACAGCGAGTGGTAATGAGCTGGACCTTTCTGCCTACCAGGACGTTGGAAGTAGAATGATTTCAAAAAGAAATTGGATAGGCACTTGAAGGAAATAAATCTGAGGGCTGTTGCTATCTTTACTTGCTATAAATATGGCAGTCAATGAGGTTGCCCTTCTTTTATCCAGATATTGATATGATATGCTTTCAGAGACACCAGATATCAAATGATACCGCCACAAGGTTCAACCGGGTATCAATCAAAGAGCCAAACAACCAGTTAGTCAGTTCAAGATCAATGATACTTTATTTACACATAAGAACTAAGAACATAAGAACTAGGAGCAGGAGTAGGCCATTTGGCCCCTCGAGCCTGCTCCGCTATTAAATGAGATCATGGCTGATCTTTTGTGGACTCAGCTCCACTTTCCGGCCCGAACACCAAAGCCCTTAATCCCTTTATTCTTCAAAAAACTATCTATCGTTATCTTAAAAACATTTAATGAAGGAGCCTCAACTGATTCTTGGGCAAGGAATTCCATAGATTCACAACCCTTTGGGTGAAGACGTTCCTCCTAAGCTCAGTGCTAAATCTACTTCCCCTTATTTTGAGGCTATGCCCCCTAGTTCTGCTTTCACCCACCAGTGGAAACAACCTGCCCACATCTATCCTATCTATTCCCTTCATAATTTTATATGTTTCTATAAGATCCCCCCTCATCCTTCTAAATTCCAACGCGTACAGTCCCGGTCTACTCAACCTCTCCTCGTAATCCAACCCCTTCGACTCTGGGATTAGCCTAGTGAATCTCCTCTGCATACCCTCCAGCGCCAGTACTTCCTTTCTCAGGTAAGGAGACCAAAACTGAACACAATACTCCAGGTGTGGCCTTACTAACACCTTATACAATTGCAGCATAACCTCCCTAGTCTTAAACTCCATCCCTCTAGCATTGAAGGACAAAATTCCATTTGCCTTCTTAATCACCTGTTGCACCAGTAAACCAAATTTTTGCGACTTATGCACTAGCACACCCAGGTCTCTCTGCACAGCAGCATGTTTTAATATTTTATCATTTAAATAATAATCCCTTTTGCTGTTATTCCTACCAAAATGGATAACCTCACATTTGTCAACATTGTATTCCATCTGCCAGACCCTAGCCCATTCACTTAACCTATCCAAATCCGTCTGCAGACTTCCGGTATCCTCTGCACTTTTTGCTTTACCACTCATCTGAGTGTCATCTGCAAACGTGGACACATTGCCCTTGGTTCCCTACTCCAAATCACCTATGTAAATTGTGAACAATTGTGGGCCCAACACTGATCCCTGAGGGACACCACTAGCTACTGATTGTCAACCAGAGAAACACCCATTAATCCCCATCCCCACTCTTTCGTTTCTATTAATTAACCAATCCTCTATCCATGCTACTACTTTATCCTCAATGCCATGCATCTTTATCTTATGCAGCACCTTTTTTGTGGCACCTTGTCAAAGGCTTTCTGGAAATCCAGATATACCACATCCATTGGCTCCCCGTTATCTACCGCACTGGTAATGTCCTCAAAAAATTGCACTAAATTAGTTAGGCACGATCTGCCCTTTATGAACGCATGCTGCGTCTGCCCAGTGGGACAATTTCCATCCCGATGCCTCGCTATTTCTTCCTTGCGATAGATTCCAGCATCTTCCCTACTACCGAAGTTAAGCTAACTGGCCTATAATTATCCGCTTTCTGCCTACCTTCTTTTTTAAACAGTGGTGTCACGTTTTCTAATTTCCAATCTGCCGGGACTACCCCAGAGTCTAGTGAATTTTCGTAAATTATCACTAGTGCATTTGCAATTTCCCTGGCCATCTCTTTTAGCACTCTGGGATGCATTCCATCATGGCCAGGAGATCTGTCTACCTTTAGCCCCATTAGCTTGCCCATCACTACCTCCTTAGTGATAACAATCATCTCAAGGTCCTCACCTGTCATAGCTTCGTTTCCATCAGTCACTGGCATGTTATTTGTGTCTTCCACTGTGAAGACCGACCGAAAAAACCTGTTCAGTTCCTCAGCCCATTTCCTCATCTCCCATTATTAAATCTCCCTTCTCATCCTCTAAAGGATCAATATTTACCTTAGCCACTCATTTTGTTTTATATATTTGTCGAAATTTTTACTATCTGTTTTTATATTCTGAGCAAGTTTACTCTCATAATCTATTTTTCTCTTCTTTATAGCTTTTTTACTAGCTTTCTGTTGCCCCTTAAATATTTCTCAGTCCTCTAGTCTCCCACTAATCTTTGCCACTTTGATTAACTTACACATGCAACATAAACACTGCGAGCTAAACTACACCTAACAACTATGCCAACCTGTACTTAACTTCAGGCACCCGGTTTAGGTCAGAGGAACAGTGGCCTTTGTTCGAATCTGGATCTGCTGGGTCTGGAGAAGTACATAAGAACATAAGAACTAGGAGCAGGAGTAGGCCATCTGGCCCCTCGAGCCTGCTCCACCATTCAATGAGATTATGGCTGATCTTTTGTGGACTCAGCTCCACTTTCCGGCCCGAACACCATAACCCTTAATCCCTTTATTCTTCAAAAAATTATCAGTAACTGCGGTTCAGCTGGAACCATCCGTCTGGTAGCGAGCGTTGAACTTGGACTTGCTTCTGTTCATGGTGCTGCAGTAGGAGATGGACATTGCCGGAGCGCCAGGTCCAAAAGAGATCGAACACAAGGCAATGTCTCTCTTTATCCTTGGGGGTTTTGCGCTCTGTTGGGTGGTCCTTAGGTTTGGACCCTATTAATTGGGCAGTTCTCGATCACTGCCTTCGATCTGAGCCAATAAAGAGGCGGGTGTCTTGATGGCTGGGTGTGTCCTAAGCGGTCATTGACCTTGCTGGTTATGTTTCCTGAGTAAAGGGATGGCGCCGATGTGTCTGGGATTGTGTCGGTTACTTGAGTATCAATCCTTTATCTTACAGAGATGGGCCATTAAAATGCTAATCGGTTGGGGTGTTTCGATGCTGTCTGGATTCTCTGCTCACGAATATACATGCAGGCTCTGTGCCTGCCTGAATCTTACATTGTCCATATTTCCCTTTAGGCTTTACGAACGTCCATGTTTCTTGTTGTAAGTGGCCATACCAGATGGCTACAGTCCGTCCTCTTGATCCTAAATGCGAAGCGTGATGGATCACACTACTGGATCTTCTTCTGTTCTCTGGTGTGCCGGGTACCCTTTATCAAGGACAGGTTCTATACTACTCTGTACTATGGATTGGAACATTTACCTTAGTTTTAATACATCACACACATCTATAAGAAATTCTAAGGGGGGCACTATAACATTCAATCATAAATTTCAACTTCTTTACACAAACAGGGGAACCTCTGACTGTCCTTATCTAAACTCCACTTATGCTGCCAGCTAATAACCAAAAGAAGTTATATTACAGTACAAAATAAACAATAGCAGCATCACATTTCTACTTAACACTTGTGCCATTTGCAGAGAAAGTAATTTGTCTTGAAAACCGCGCAATTTATTCGGCAGAAAAGGGTTCAGAAAGAGTGTGGGGTCTGTTGAAGTCTGAGAAAAGGGGCTCTGAGTGTGTATACTGGGGAGTGGGAGGCTCTCCTTTGCCATTTCCGAAGTCTAAGTGGCTGGACGACACTGCAAAGTATTGCTATAATCAATAGGGCTTCAACCATGGAAGAAAGGGAATACCACTTTATGATGGTATCGCACCATGTGGGGGTATCAGTGGGTCTTTCTATGTGTGGTGTATTGTTCGGGCTAGAGGTATCGTGTTGGGTGGTCATGTTTAGGACCTGTGTGGTGATGGATATAGGTGCTGATAACGCACGCAACTGTAGTGATCCAACAACGATCATGATGCAGGTCATCAGGTCCGTCTTCAATTTGTCTTTGTCTTCCTCTGTCTCATGGTATATTCGTATCTTCCTGGGGGTACAAGCATAATATCTGTTATTATCTTGTTGTTCAATATCTCGTTTGTCTGTCTGTTTCTCCTCAGCATCAATTTCCCATTTAGAATTGTTACCGTATGTGACTCCCTCATTTAAAAAAATTAAACCAACCAGTTTGGAGGCAAAACAGCCGAGAAAGAAATTCTGTCACAGTGCGAGCAATCTTGCAGCCTGTGGTCGATGCGCTTAGCGGGCGGACAATTTCTCCGTCCAGTGTTGAGGTAGTTCTTCCTAGCAGCAAATTTGTTTCAACCAAGTGTTTGGACATGTAAATAGTAGTTGGGGGTTAGTGAACGAAGGGTCCCCGGAAAGCAAACAAAAACTGTGGCAAAGTGCATCCTTTAAACCACACTTTAAAAGAACAGTAAAAGAGTTCGGAAAAGAACTTTCCGAATGGGGTGCGAATGAGCCGCGGCGGCAGGGCAAGAATGGGTGGAATCCCGGGTAGGGCGGTGATCAGTGCCGTTGCTCCACTACCCGAGCTTGGCTGACCAAATACATAGGGGGTCCTCAGGCAGGGTGGGGATCAGTGCCGTTACTCCGCTGCTCGGGTGACCGTACAAAAACGGAAAGAATTTGAATATCTATGGACTTCCGACAAACTTGTTACTTTATCTACCATGTGGCGTCAAAAGGGTAGTTATGACTGCATCAAGAAATTTGGAATGAGATCGACACACACAGTTGTACAGGAGACAAACATTCAATATAAAAAACAAACTAAAAAAAAGAAAGCGGGCAGGCTCCATCAGAGAATAGGACACCGTAAATCTCAATCGGTTCCTTTCTCTCATCATCTGGACACCTCAGGGTTCCATTCCGAAAAGGGTCGTAAAGGGGTTAGCATGGTGGGAGTCAGACTCTGAGTCATCACCATCTCCCGGAGTTGCCAAACTCGTGACTGGAGTTTCTGTGCCATGGCGGAGTGGGCCGATGTGGGATCCATTTAGTCGTTTCTTATAAGTCGATAAGAGTTATTGCGGTGCCATTGTTTCTTATCCTGTAGGGCAGTAGCGGCAAGGGGGGGAACGCTATTGTCGGGCGGTGGGTCAGGTTCTGGTAGTGGCAAATAAATGGTCTCTGAGGGGCCGAACATATCGTGGTCGGAGTCACTGGGGCTGTAGTGACCGGGGTCTGTTCTGTTTTGCCATTGGTCGGGGATGTCAAGTACGTCCGTTGTGCTTTCGCTATCGCTGTCGCTAGCGGCCGAATCAAGTGTGAGACAGAAACTCGTCTCTGGGGGCGGAGTCAAAGTCGTGTCTGTGGACGTGCTGTCCTGGCTGGGTGAGGGTTGGATTAGGTTGCCAGTGGGCGGGTCTTCGTTGTGAAATGTGGTGTGAGTGGCTGCACTGAGTTCCATAAACCTTAAGCTGGTTGATGTGAAACCATCCTGACTTTCCATTTAGATACGTGACCTTATAAACTGAGGGGCTTACTCTGTCAGAAATTGAGTAGGGTCCTGCAAATTTTGAGGAGAGGAATGAACTCGGATTGTACAGGGAGACCATGAATTGCTGTTCGACTGTACACTCTAACGGGTGTACTGTTTTATCAAAGCAGGCCTTACTTTGTTTTTTCCTAGCGCCTAGTCGAACAGCTGCAGTGAGCTGTGCTGCTTTAATATTTTCCATTATTTGTTGGACCGCTTTTCGTGGGTAAGGGTGGTGACTGTGGGGCTGGCCAAATCAAGTCGAAATAAATACTCGGTACACTTCATGGGTCGTCTGGTCAGGAGGATGTGGGATGTGTAGCCTGTTGAACTCGACACCGTGTTTCTAATAAACATCAGTGCAAATGGGAGAACTGTGTCCCAAGTTGTATTATGTTGTTGCACCATCTTCCTAAGTGTTGCCTTTAGGGTTCGGTTCATGCATTCCACAATGCCGCTGGATTGTGGGTGATAGGCAATGTGAATCTTCTGTTTAATTCCAGAAATTGTTAGGACGTTTTTTATTACTCTTCCTGTGAAGTGCAAACCTTGGTCTGACTCAATACTACGGTGGAGTCCCCATCTAGTAAATATTTGCTGGGTGAGAATTTTTGCTGTCGCTTTAGCTGTGTTTGTCCTGGAAGGAAATGCTTCCACCCATTTTGTGAAGGTGTCGATTACGCCCAACACATATTTAAATCCATTTCTGCGGGGGGGGGGGGAACCAATGTAATGTAATTGTAAGTTTGTCCATGGGCCATTAACAGGGCGGGTGTGTCTTAGCTGACCTTTCTTTGCGTACCTGTCTGGGTTGTTCTGGGCGCATATTAAACAATTTTCAATGTAGTGGGTTACGTCAGTTTTTAAGTCGGCCCACTAGCAGAGAGGTCTGAGGTGGGAAAGGGTGGATTCTATTCCTTGGTGTCCGTGTCCGTCATGGAATTGACAAATAATCTGGTTCCAGTCCTGGGTGGGGACCACATAAATACCATTCTTTAATATGATTCCGTCGTGTGCTGCTAAAGTGTCTTTGAACCTATCGTAGGGAGCTGGGAAGTCTCCTTTTAAAATTTCCTTAAGCGTGTCGTCGTCCTTTTGTGCCTGTGCCAAATCTTGAATATTGGTCTGTGAGACCTGGACCACGTGTACTGGGGAACTCTCGGGGGGTTGCCAAAAGTGACCATGCCGTGAGCCTGCTTTTGCTAGGGCGTCTGCTTTTACGTTACCGGGTGGGGAGGAACGATGATGGCTTCTAACCTTTATGATTCCATATTTGCGATCTTTAGCTTCTTTGAGAATGTGCTTTAGTAATGGCGCTGAGGGTAGGGGTTTACTGTCGGCAGATATAAATCCTCTAGATTCCCACAGGGGCATGAATTCTGTCAAGCTGTTGCAAACATATAAACTGTCCGATTATATGTCTGCTGGGGTCGGGAACAAATCTGGGTGCTGCACAATGTATGCAATGGCTGCTAACTCGGCTGCCTGCGAACCTAAATGTCCTGGCAATTTTAACGATCTCTCCTCTAATGTGCGTCCCTGCACGTCTTCTATATATATGCCACATCCTGTAATCCTTTTTCCATTTAGAATGGTGGAGGAGCTATCTACATAATTTTTCAGCGAATTATCTGTGGTCTGGGTTCTCTGTGGTCTGATGCCTGTTTTTGTCGGTAGCTATTTGGGAATAAAGGGTCCTGTGTTATGCTTGGCTCCAATAATTTCACACTCATGTGGGGTTCCTGCATATTGTAAATTATCGGCCAGAAATGTGTGCGTCTTTGTCCTCTTCACTGTGATGTTGCGTCCTTGTAGGAGTAGAGTCCAGCGCGCTGCCTGAATTTGGCTAACTGTACCGTCTTTTAGTCTACTGTCTAACAGTAGCTGTGTCGGGGTGTGCTCGGTCAAAATGGTTATGGGGTTGAGCCCTGTTATGTACGCGAAATACTGAACAGCCCAAAAAACTGTGAGCAAGTGCCTTTCGCAGGCTGAAAATCCTTGCTCTACCGGATCTAAAACTCGTGAGGCATAGGCTATGAGTCCTAAACAATCGTGCCTTTCCTGGAGAAGTACAGCCAAAAGGGTTTGGTCGGTGGTCGCTACCTCTATTGCGTATGGGGAGTGTGGGTCTGGTGCCTGCAAAGCGGGAGCTGTACTTAGGGCGCGTTTCAATGCATCTACGGTATCTGTGTGCTGTGGAAGCCATTTCCATGGGGCCTGTTTCTTAAGGAGCTCGGAAAGTGGGGCTGCCTTTGTGGCAAAACCGTTTATATGGTTCCTGCAGTCACCAAACAGTCCTAAAAATTACCGGAGTGCTGTAACATTATGGGGCAAGGGCAATTTAACAATTGAATCATACGTTTTTGCTCTATCTCACGTTTACCATGCGGTATAACTGTTCCTAAATAAGTGACCTTTTCTTGGAGAATTTGGGATTTTGGAGGTTGATTTTACATCCAATTTCTTTTAGACCTAAGAGTTCGGAAAGAAGTGAAATGTGCTCTTCCTTGGTGTCAGTCTGTAGGAGCAAGTCGTCCACATACTGAACGAGGCATTCTTGTCTGGAAACTTTCGATAATCCATTAGCCAATTGTCTGTGAAAAATGGAGGGGGCATTGTGGAAACCTTGTGGAAGGCATGTCCATGTGTATTGCTGTCCCTTGAAGGTGAATACAAATTTGTACTGGCAATTTTTATCCAATGGAATGGACCAAAAGCCATTGCTAATGTCCAGAACCGTGAAAAGATTTGACTGCAGTCCCTGCTTTAACATGGTCTCGGGCCTCGTGGCAACGGTGGGGGCTGCTAACGGAGTTACTTTGTTTAATTCTCTATAATCGATGGTCAGTCTCCTTGAACCATCTGGTTTTCTTACGGGCCAAATCGGGGCATTGTTTGTTGAGGCTACGGGCCGAATTACACCTTGATCCAATAAACTTTGAATTACCTTAGCTATTTCTCCCTTGGCTTGCTGTGGAAAACCGTATTGTTTCTGGGGCTTAGGATCGGGACCTGTAATGGTGACCACTCCTGGAATTTTATCGCAATCGTGCTTGTGCTGGGCAAAAGATGCTTTGTGTTTCTTCAAGACTTCCCTAATTGTTTTGTCTGTGGTAATGGTTTGTGGATCAAACCAGTCATCTCCAACTGAGCTAACCTTGTGTTTGTAGTCTCCTACTGTAAGCGTGGTGGTGGCTCGTGCTGCTCTAGCCATTTTCCGCACACACTTATTCACGGGGTCAAAAGAAAGATTGTGTGAGCTCATGAAATCTATCCCCAAGATGTGTTCTGCTGTCTGGGGTAAATCTACCAACACGACGGAGTGCTTGGTTCTAATGTTACCGATCTGAATATCCACAAGGGCCGTAATGTGTCCCTGCTGGAGGTGTCCTGTAAATCCACTAAGAGTGATAGTGTCTGTAGTGGGCGATATATCTCGTTGGTACATTGTGGAGGAGTTTAACATGGTTTGGGATCCTCCTGTGTCCCAAAGGAACTCTACGGGGTGTCCTCGGACTGTGCCTGTGACTACCGGTCTTCTGGACTTGTCCCAAAGTGTGTCGCAGACCCAAGTTGGAGAGTCCGAACACCGTCAATCGGTGCCATTTATGGCCAAATTGTCTGAACGGGCGTCTAACGCTGTGGATATGCCTGGCATTGTTCCTATGTG
Source organism: Scyliorhinus torazame (assembly GCF_047496885.1). Lineage (NCBI taxonomy): Eukaryota > Metazoa > Chordata > Chondrichthyes > Carcharhiniformes > Scyliorhinidae > Scyliorhinus > Scyliorhinus torazame. Next base: position 58,149,691 of record NC_092724.1, read on the forward strand.
GGGCAGTTGCGTGCTGATTCCGTTGCTGGTTCGGGGGGGCATTGCATTCTCGGGCGTAATGTCCCTTCTGTCCACAATTATAGCATCCCTGTGCTTTATGGTGCTGTGCGTCATTTCTACCTTCATTTACCCATGTGGGGTCTTGATGTGTCCTTACTGGATTCATGTTTGCTTCTACCTTCTGCTCTGCCTTTTTATGTAGGGATTGTTCCCAAGCTCTAGAGAGTCTCTTCAGAACCCACACATCATTGTGTGCAGGGTCTGAGGGGTCATAATTTGCACATGCTTTTTGTCCTGCATCTGTGGAGTGGGAGACTAAAATACGGGTCCATTTGGCCGTATTGTCTGCAGTTAAATGGGCGCGGGCTAAATCTCCAAATACTGCTGTGAAGTGTATCCAGAGGCATCCAGCAAACGCTGTTGGATGCTCTCCTTTCTTCTGCCTACATTGGTTGAGTCCTTCTACGGGATCTCCTCTATTATAACCAATTGCATCTAGGATGGCTGTCTTCATTTCCTGGAGGCTACCACCTCCTACATATTGTGGGTCGGGAAGGGCTGAACTAACGGAGGGGTGAAGGCTCATTACTATGAGTTTCACTTCTTCCTGCTCGTCCAGACCGTACATGGCTGTCTGTTGTCTAATTCGCTCAAAGAAATGGTGTGGGTCTGATGTGAGGCGAAAGGTTTCTATTTTATCACGGGCATCCCTTAACTGGGTGATGGTTAATGGGATGGTGTACATGAAATCGGGTTGGTCTTCTGTCGGTACTCTGCGCTGAATGGTGACTGGATTCATAGGGTTGGGTGCTGCCTGTGCAGTCGGTGGTGCGGGTGCTTTCCTTTTCGGGGCCTGGGGGGCTCTATTCTGAATCTCTGTTCCGTTTACGTACCGATGGGCCGTTTCATTAAGTTCCTGCCAATCGGGGCCAACCTCCTGGTCTAAATTTGGTCCAAAGGTATCTCTGAAACCATTCTGAACTGAGAGCAGTGATTGCAATTTTGCAATTTGCTGCCTGTATTTGGCATGGTCTACTGAACTCTGTCTTTGTTCTGTAGTGGAACTGTGGTGTGCTCGTAGGGCTGCCTTTAAGTCCTCACAGTGCTTTTTCAATTGGTCTAGTTGGTGTTCTGTTTCTTCCCTTACCGAGACCGCGCATTGCGTGTCTTGGTAGGCCTTATCATACTGTGACTGAAAGCTGGTGAGGTGAACGAGACAAGATTGGTGTGACCGTTTGACATCAGCCATCTCCTTGTCCTTTGCCGCTGTAACTTACTGAAGTCCACCTCAGTACTAGCTAGCCTCACCTCATAACCCCATCTTCGCCCACCTGCTACCCATTTCACCCCTCGAGTTTGGTGTCATCTGAAAATTTAGAAATTGTTTTTTTAATTTCAAAGTCCTAATCGTTAATCCAAATTGTGACCGGCAGGGTCCCAAGCATTGATCCTTGGAGAACATGATTTCAAGTTTTACCCTTTAACTCCCACTTTCTGTTTTCTGTCTTGAAGTCAGCAAGTAGTCCATCCTGCGACTTGTCCCATGGCTCTACATTTTCTGACCTTATTTATCAGGATAACCTCATCAAAGACCCTTTGAAATTCTAGATAAAGTATATCTACCACATTACCATTGTCTACTTTCTTTGTTACCTCTTCAAAACATTATATCAGATTTTTCCTCTTCAAATCCATGTTGACAATTCATTGTTATATTTTTCTTTTCTCAAAGTCCTTCTATTATTTCCTTTAGTAGAAATTCCATTATTTTTCTTACTACCCATGTAAAGCTGATTGGCTGATAATTCCCTAGACATGTTCTGAAACCCTAAATCTAGAAATCAGGTTGCTACTTACCAATCCTCTAGAACTACACCTTTTCCTACGAATTATTAGTATGTGTAGTAATGCCTTTGTTAACACTTCCCTATATTCTTGCAAAATGTGTGGATGCAATCCATCTGAACAAAGGGTTTAACATTCTTTTGAATTTCATTTGTTCATTCAACACATCCCCTTTTTATTTTAAATGCACATATCTCATAATTCATCTCACCATTCAATGTCATATCTATGTGTTCTATCTCTCTAGCAAAAATTGAGGTGAAAACATTTTGTAATAGTTCATGAAGTTATTACACCACAGAAGGAGGTTATTCAGCACATCAAGCCTATGTGGTTCTCTGAGCAATCCAATTTATTCTCATTTTATTCTCATAGCCCTGTAGCCATCTGGGATGGCCACTTACAACAAGAAACATGGACGTTCGCAAAGCCTAAAGGGAAATATGGATAATGTAAGATTCAGGCAGGCACAGAGCCTGCATGTATATTCGTGAGCAGGGAATCCAGACAGCATCGAAACCCCCCAATTGATTAGCATTTTAATGGCCCATCTCCGTAAGACAAAGGACTGATACTCAGGTAACCGACACAATCCCAGACACATCGGCGCCACTCCCTTTACTCAGGAAGCATAAACAGCAAGGTCAATGACAGCATAGGACACGCCCATCCATCAAGGCACCCGCCCCTTTATTGGCTCAGATCGAAGGCAGTGATCGAGAACTGCCCAATTAATTGGGTCCAAACCTAAGGACCACCCAAAAGAGCGCGAAACCCCCAAGGATAAAGAGAGACATTGCCATATGTTCGCTCTCTTTTGGACCTGGTGCTCCAGCAATGTCCATCTCCTACTGCAGCACCATGAACAGAAGCAAGTCCAAGTTCAACACTCGCTACCAGACGGATGATCCTAGCTGAACCGCAGTTACCCCTCCAGACCCAGCAGATCCAGATTCGAACAAAGGCCACTCTTCCTCTGACCTAAGCTGGGTGCCTGGAGTTAAGTACAGGTTGTCATAGTTGTTAGGTGTAGTTTAGCTCATAATGTTTATATTGTATGTGTAAGTTAATCTTGTGTGTAAATAAAGTATCATTGATCTTGAACTAACTAACTGGTTGTTTGGCTCTTTGATCGATACCCGGTTGAACCTTGTGGCGGTATCATTTGATACCTGGCGACTCTGAAAGCATATCATATCAATATCTAGATAAAAGAAGGGCAACCTCATTGACTGCCATATTTATAGCAAGTAAAGATAGCAACATTTATTGGCGACCTCTGACGGGACTCGATCCAGAAGTGATTTTGTCACTCTGAGAGAACTCATAAAACGCTTGAATTAGAAACCCAATTGGAAAAGTGAAAGAAACCACAAGTGTAAGACCAGTATCGACCAAACCTCCAAGATTCGGAAGTGTGTAGTAATTTGCATGCGTACTAACAGGGATATAAGGTAAACCCGTTCGATTTTGTTGTGTGAAACTTTCGGAAGTTGTGTGAACCGGAAAATAGCTTAAGCTATTAAGCACTGTTTGCATCACCGCTTTATTCCCCCCTGTCCCAAATTCACAGTAGAGATAGAGAAATAATCGTAGAAATGGCAATGAAGGCAAAGGAACGCCTTATGTATCCACAGGAATCCGAGGTTGCAGCCACCGATAGAGCAGAGCAGTGTCCCATATGGGAAGAAGAAATTAGGAAGTACCTAAAGGGGAAAGGATGGCCTCTGTGGTCTGAGTTTTGTGCAAATGAAGAGACAGGTCCTGGTAGTATAGGACAAACTTGGTGGGATAACCTGACCGAGATTCATAAAAAGAGTTTAGGTAGAGTTCGTAAGCCGATGGCAATCGTGTCCTCTTTGGCACAATTGTGAGGCATAGAGGAGGTCGTGAGGACGCTCCGCAGACAGCTTGACGAGAAAGAGAAGAGTAATGAGGGAAACGTTAGGGAATGCGAAAAAGTAAATGAGCAACTTTGAGGGCAGCTAGCTGACCCAGAGGGAGATGACACAGTCACTGAATGATGTGGCACAGTCCCAGAGGTAGGTGGCCCAGTCTCTGTGCTCCATGGCCACGAGCTTGGAGGCCCTGGTTGAGACGAGAGCGATTTCCAGCCCTGGACTAGGTAAACATTTTCCATCTGGAAAATTGTGGCCTGAGCGAAGTCCTGTGCAGATATACAGAGGGTTTCCGAGAAAGGCTCAGAACAATAAAGGGAGCAAAGGCGACATTACATGTAGTTCCAGAGGCAGTCCCAAAATTCTACAAGGCCCAACCGGTACCCATCGCATTAAGGGAGAAAATTGATTTTGAAATCAAGAGATTGGAGAGCGAAGGAACAATAATATTGGTCCAGTTTGCAGAATGGGCGGCACCTGTGGTGCCTATTCTTACCCCGGATGGCAGGCTCCGCCTTTGTGGAAACTTCAAACAAACGGTTCATCGCTACTCACAATTGGACAAATCCCCAAATCCCCGGATTGAGGACTTATATGCAAAGCTGGCAGGAGGACTTTTATTCTCAAAGCTGGACATGAGCCACGCATATGTACAGCTGAAGCTGGATGAAGAGTCACAAAAGATCTCAACGATCAACACACTGAACGCCCTTTTTCAGTTCACTAGATTACCTTTCAGGGTATCGTCAGCCTGTGCGATATTCCAGAGGACAATGGAGAATATATTACATGGGTTACCGCAGGTCTCCATTTTCCTGGACAATGTCCTCATTACGGGAAAAACAAGGGCAGAACACCTGCAAAATCTGGAGGAAGTACTTAGGATGTTTTCAGCAGCAGGCATGCGCCAAAAGAGGAAGAAATGTGTTTTTCTAACTTATCTGGGGTACAAGGTTGACAAGCCAGGGCTACACTGTTTGGAGGATCGGGTGAGGGCGATAAAAGATGCCCAGGCCACCACCACAATCCAGGAGTTAAGATCTTTTTTTAGGACTGGTGACGTACTTTGGAAAGTTCATACAGAACAGGGCTTCCACCTTGGAACCCCCTACACCAATTACTAAAAATGGTCCGCCCACCAAGACAGGGCTTTCAAGAAGATAAACACCAGTTCTCAGAAAACGTCTTGGCACACTATGATCCCAGGAAAGAGTTGGTGCTCACTTGCGATATGTCTCCATATGGCATTGGTGCAGTTCTGGCACACAGAGGGCAAACGGACAGAAATGGCCTTTAGCGTTTGCCTCCAGCAGAGCGAAAGTACGCCCAAGTTGAAATAGAAGGACAGGCTGTAATCTTCGCGGTGAAGAAATTTCACCGGTATTCCACACCAACTGGAGCAAGAAGAGAGCAGATCACTGTGGAAGGCGGGATACTGCTATGAGGAGCACGAGTAATAGTTCCAAGTCAGGGCCATCGAGCCATACTGGCCAAACTACATCATGGGCACCCTGGAGTCTGAAATGCTTTTTTGTGATTGTAGATGCCCATTTCAAATGGCTGGATGTGTACAAAATGAATTTGGCAAATACAACAGCAACCATCGAAAAACTTTGCACCTCGTTTGCAACGCATGGTATCCCAGAGGTGTTAGTTTCAGACAATGGATCGGTTTTCACCAGCTAGGAGTCCACAAAATTCATGAAGTCAAACGGCATTCGGCATATAAGGACGGCACCATACCACCCAGCATGAAATTGGTTATTCTGGGTACCACTGGTGGGCCACAATGGAAATAACACTGGAGCTACTCATGGGTAGACGACTCCGAACCAGGCTGAGCCTAGTATTCCCAAATTTACACAGAAGAGTAGAAAAACACCAAGAGGCCCAAAGCAGGGGCCACCAAACACTTACCGAGAAAGGCAGCTCAACGCGGGATAAAAGGTATGGGTCAGAAATTGTGCAAAATGGCCACACATGGGAAGCATAATGTCATGATATCCATATTAACATATCATAGTGCAATCACACCTTAGTGTTGGGTTGGGTTATGGGGATAGGGTGGAGGTGTTGACCTTGGGTAGGGTACTCTTTCCAAGAGCCGGTGCAGACTCGATGGGCCGAATGGCCTCCTTCTGCACTGTAAATTCTATGATAAATTCTATGACACTCACACACTGATGGACAGGTATATGGACCAACCAACACACACACAACATCACAGCCAATCACCAGTGAGAGCTCACGCACTATAAAACAGGGAACACCACAGTTCCTGCTGATTCTACCAGGAGATAGCTCAGAGCACAGAGCTCACAGCGTGCCACTCAGACATACACCATGTGCTGAGTGCCTCACTAAGATAGTGCTAGGGCTGGGTCCACAGGTTAGCTGGTGAAGTACGAACCACAGCCAGAAGTTAATAGTTATTATTGTACAGAATAATAAAACAGAGTTGTACCATCTACAACCGTGTTGGTTTGTTTGTGTATCGGAACACCCAACACGACATGATACCAGGGCTGGAAACGTGCCAGCGACTGTGAGACCTACCTGCACCTCTTCAGAGATCCGCCATCCTGCGCCATGGACACCATCAGCCTGCCGCAGCCGCTCCAAATCGCTGGAAATCTCGGCGTCAACTGGAAGCTGTTTAAACAGCGCTTCCAGCTCTTCCTAGAAGCCACAGACAGGGAGAATGCATCGGACACCAAGAAGATCGCCCTCCTCCTCTCTGCATCATGGGCCCCGGTCGCCTATGCCTCGCGGGCCATGACCCCCACAGAACAGCGCTATGCGCAGATTGAAAAGGAGTGCCTGGGTTTGTTGACTGGCATCTACAAATTTCACGACTATGTGTATGGTCTTCCGCAGTTCACTGTGGAGACCGACCATCACCCCCTGGTCGGCATCATTCAGAAAGACCTCAACGAGATGACCCCTCGCCTTCAGCGCATTCTGCTCAAGCTCCGGAGGTACGACTTCCAACTTGTCTATACCCCGGGAAAGGACCTCATCATCGCGGATGCCCTGTCCAGAGCAGTGAGCACACTGCCTGAATCGGAGGGGTTCGTTTGTCAGGTCGATGCACAAGTAGCCTTCACATCGGCCAATCTGCCGGCTACTGATGCACGCCTGGCCCACATTCGCCGTGAGACTGCGGCTGACCCCCATCTACAATGTGTGATGCGCCACATGACGGAAGGGTGGCTCAAGGGGCAGTGCCCACAATTCTACAATGTCCGGGATGACTTGGCCGTCATTGATGGTGTCCTCCTAAAGTTGGACTGGATTGTGATCCCACACAGCATGCTCCGGCTTGTCCTCGAACAATTGCACGAAGGCCATATCGGGGTTGAAAAGTGCAGGCGGAGGGCCCGAGAAACTATGTACTGGCCGGGCATCAGCGACGACATCGCCAACATGGTGCTCAACTGCCCCACCTGCCAAAGGTTTCAGCCGGCGCAACCCCCTGAGACACTTCAGCCCCATGAGTTGGTAACGTCCCCCTGGGCAAAGGTGGGTGTGGACCTCTTTCATGCGCTCGGCAGGGACTACGTCATTATAATTGACTATTTTTCCAATTATCCAGAGATCATACGCCTGCACGACTTGACATCATCAGCTGTCATCAGAGCATGCAAAGAAACCTTCGCTCGCCATGGAATTCCACTCACCGTCAGGTCTGACAACGGGCCCTGTTTTGCGAGCCAAGAATGGTCTTCTTTTGCCACTTCCTATGGCTTCACACACGTGACCTCCAGCCCTTTGCATCCCCAGTCGAATGGCAAGGCGGAAAATGGCGTCCATATCGTGAAGCGGCTCCTCTGCAAGGCTGCTGATGCCGGATCTGACTTCTGTTTAGCCCTGCTGGCCTATCACTCAGCCCCACTGTCCACAGGCCTCTCGCCAGCCCAGCAGTTGATGAGCCGCACCCTCAGGACCACTGTGCCATCCATTCATGTTCCTAAACCCGACCATGCTCCAGTACTGCAAAGGATGCAACAGCAGCGTGCTCAGCAGAAGGTGGCACATGACGCTCGGGCAACTGATCTTCCTGCCCTGGCACCTGGAGACAATGTCCGCACACACCTACCGGAGCGTGGCTGGTCGGTAACCGCCGAGGTTCTCCGCCGTGTGGCTCCCCGCTCGTTCCTAGTTCGCATGCCTGATGGCTCCATTCGCCGGCGTAATCGGCGGGCCCTTCGGCTGCTTCTGCGCTCGCTACTTGATCATGCACTGGTGCCACGCCCTTCTGTTGTCCCTGATGTCGGCTTTGTTGAGCTTCCTGCCACTCTGCCTACTCCTCTCTCGCTCGTGGCCAGGCCCATTCCTCAGCCGGTGGATCCTGACCCACCCTTGAGGCGGTCAACCCGAATTCGTCGCCCACCTAATAGACTGGACTTATGAGCCTATTTGCACATTGGATTCACTGAATTGTTTTGCAATACTGTTAACGTGTTTCTTTCTTGTTGTTCCAGAAGTTCTCTGCTGTTTGCACTTGTTTTGTTCGTGGTACAACCTTGTTGCTCTGTTGCACCTGGCACCTTCCTATGTATATAGTTTAGCCTCATGTACATGTTGTAAATATTGCACACACATACTCAGTTGCACTCAGTACACACTAATATTTATTACCATGTAGGCACATATTCTTGTTAAAAGGGGGGATGTCATGATATCCACATTAACATATCGGTGCAATCACACACACACACTGATGGAGAGGTAGTTGGACCAACCAACACACACACAACATCGCAGCCAATCACCAGTAAGAGCACACGCACTATAAAACAGGGAACACCACAGTTCCCGCTCATTCTACCAGGAGATAGCTCAGAGCACAGAGCTCACAGCGTGCCACTCAGACATACACCATGTGCTGAGTGCCTCACTAAGATAGTGCTAGGGCTGGGTCCACAGGTTAGCTGGTGAAGTACGAACCACAGCCAGAAGTTAATAGTTATTATTGTACAGAATAATAAAACAGAGTTGTACCATCTACAACCGTGTTGGTTCGTTTGTGTATCGGAACACCCAACACGACATAAACCTCCAAAACAAAGCAGACAAATAACAGCTAGACAGGTCAGCCAGCAGTGAAGCTTTTTTCACACACATACAGGTGAATTTTCATTCCAAGGTGTGGTAAACACCACAAGTGCTATATTGTATGTATTACAGCACTGCCCGTATATTACAGGTACGACGGTAAATCCCTGCCAGCTGGCTTCGCCCAGCAGGCGGCGTATAAAAGTGTATGCTCTCCTGCGCTGCTTCTATTCTGGTTCCAGCAGCGGGACGCACAACATCTTGTGCAACAAAGCCACGATTGTTTCACCATTCTCGTCTAGGTGGTAATTGACAGTACATCACAAGGTCCCAGTTGTGCTGTGAAGATGAAACACAGGCTGTGAATCTGGAAATACTGACACTGAGTTATAAAAGAGAGATTTGAGGTGGTAGGCAGTTTAGAGGCCCTGGGCAGCAGGTGACCCCACAAGAGGTGAGTGCTGTTGTAGTGGACAGGGGAGCAAGATGGTGCCTGAAGAAGGAGGCACCCTGAAGACTTTAGAATTAAAAAAAATAAAATATGGCCACGGCTACCAGGCCAGCATTGTGGAAGCAGGCTCCCTCTACACAATGGCTGGCAGCTGCGATTATGACCCTCAGGCTATCATGGTTGTGGTCTGGAGAAAGTTAAATAAGGTTCCATTGACCCTCCAGCTTACAACCATAAGGCACCTGGACCCATCCGATGGGCTATCGCCTAAGTGGGGGGACTTTATGCTATCTTGGAAATTGATGGCGTGTGAAAAATGCCTCAATAGCCACTTTTAGTGGCTACCCAATGCTGGCAGGCGAGCAGTCATGAGCCCCCAGTATCTGCTTCCCCCAAAAAAACTGGAGGCAGGAAAATGCTGGCCGACCGGCACACCAGCAAATAGCATGACATTGCAAGGAATGGCCATCTCTGCGATTAATAAACCCAGCCCACAGTGCTATTCTGTCTGGGCTGGGACCCAGACTTTGAGAGATCTGAAATACAATTGGATATAAGACCATAAGACCGACTTCCGGTGGCGGCCATGGAGTGAGAGGTCACTTATTTGGTAGCCCCTGCTCGTGGTGGACGTTTGGGACCTTTTCCCCCGATTTATGGGGGATTTAACCGGCAAAATTGGTGAGGCCGAGAAGAGGAATCCCCCACCAGTTTATGGAGTTGTGGACCAGAAGTGGTCTGCAAAGAAGAGATTGTTCGACAAAGAAGAGAGTGGAGCCTGCAGCACAGGAAAACATAGCGGAGGTTGAGGAGCAGTTTTGCCAAGCAAAGACAGGAGTACCTGGACTCAATTAAGACGGGGATTGTTTGGGTGGAGCAAAGGTTGGAAGCCCAGGGACTGGCGATCCAGAAGGTGGAAGAGAAGGTGACTGAGCACGAGGACCAGCTAACCGCGATGGCAATGGAGATGGATCTGATGAGGGACCATCAGAAAAAGCTGCAGGAGAAGGTGGAGGATTTGGAGAACAGGTTTCGCAGGCAGAATTTGAGGATCGTTGGCACGTATGTTTGAGAAGCTGCTTGGCGAAGGTGCATTTGCTCGACTCCTGGAAGTGGACAGGGCGCATAGAGCGCTTGCGAGGAAGCCGCGGATGAATGAGCCGCCGAGGGTGATGGTAGTACGGATACACCAGTTCCTGGATAAGGAACAGATCTTGAGGTGGGCCAGGCAGACGACGAGCTGCAAATGGGAAGACAGCGGGTTGTGCATTTACCAGGACTTGGGTGCGGAACTGGCCAAAAGAAGAGCAAGCTTCAACAAGGTTAAATCGGTCCTCTTCAAAAAGGGGGTGAAGTTCAGCATGCTGTACCCAGCTGATTTGTGGGTCACATATGAGGGCTAAGAACATTATTTTGGATCGCCGGATGAGGCGATGAACTTTGTCAAGGAGAGGAGACAGCCAGGTGATTGAGGACATTGAACTTGGGGGTGAGTAATTCTTTGCCTGTGCTTCTAAATTTATTTTATTTTTGAGCTGTGTTGGTAGTGTTTTGTACCAATTCTTTGGGAAGATGCTCAGTTTTGTGTGCGGGTTAACTCTGTCCTTGTGGGGGGATAGTAGGTGATATTTTCTTCTTTGTGTTTATTGGGGATTGGGATGTTTTGCATATGTATGTTCGAGCGGGGGGGAGGGAGAACATTAGGGGGTAGGGTGCTTGGCACCATGGGCGGGGTTGCTATCCAGGCACCGGTGGCGGGTGTGCGGACGAATTGGCTGAGTTCGGGCTACTTTAAATTGCACCGAGGGACAAGGAAAGGATGTCCTAATTTCTCACTGTTGTTTGCCTTGGCCATAGAGCCATTGGCGATGGCGCTGAGAGCATCAAAAGACTGGTAGGGGCTAGTCCGGTGTGGGAGGGGGGGGGGGGGAATGGAACACAGGGTCTCAATATATGCAGACTCATATACATTTCTGATCCGTTGGGGGATGGGGTAGATTATGTGGACCTTAGCGGAATTTTACCGGTTCTCGGGCTACAAATTGAATATGGGTAAAAGAGAGGTTTTTGTGATCCAGGCGAGGGGGCAGGAGAGGAGACTGGGGGAGCTGCCGTTTAAAGTGGTGAGAGGGAGCTTCCGTTATTTGGGAATTCAGGTGGCACGGGGATGGGAGCAGTTACATAAATTGAATTTGACCCGGCTAGTTGAGCAAATGAAGGATGTCTTTCAGAGATGGGACATGCTCCCGCTGTCAATGGCGGGGAGGGTACAAACCATAAAAATGTTGGTCCTCCCGAGGTTTCAGTTTATTTTCCAGTGCCTCCCTACTTTCATACCAAAGGCCTTTTTTAAGGGGGTGAATAGGGTGATCTCTCGTTTTGTGTGGGCGGGTAAAATCCAGCAAGTAAAGAAAGTGCAGCTGGGACGAAGCCGAGGGGGGGCTGGGCGGGCGCTGCCGAACTTTAGTAATTATTATTGGGCGGGAAATATAGCCATGATCAGGAAGTGGGTAGTTGGGGTGGGATGGAGGAAGGGGATGGGGGAGGGGGGTCGGTGTGGGAGCGAGTAGAAGCTGCATCATGTAAGGGCACAAGTTTGGGGGCATTGATAACGGATCCTCTGCCGTTCTTTCCGGCCCGGTACTCCACAAGCCCGATGATGGTGGTGGTGGCAGCCCTGAGAGTCTGGGGGCAGTGGCGGAATCATATGTGAGTGGAGGGAGCGTCGGTGTGGGCTGCAATTTGTGGTAATCACCGGTTTGTCCTGGGGAGGCTGGATGGGGGTTTCGGAGGTGACAGAGAGCAGGGATTGATTTGCTGGGGGATTTATTTATTGATGGGAGCTTTCCATGTCTAGAGGATTTGGAGGAGGAGTTTGAATTGTCGGGAGGGAATGGGTTTCGATATCTGCAGATAAGGGATTTTGTGCGAAGGCAGGTTGCGATCTTTCTGCTTCTACCGCCACAGGGGATACACAACACGGTAGTTTCTAAAATGGGGATGGGGAGGGGAAGGTTTCGGATATCTATAAAGAACTCATGGAGTGGGAGGAAACTCAGATATGTGCGCTAAAGTATAAATGGGGAGACGAGCTGGGAGGGGAGGTACAGGCGGGTCTGTGGGAGGATGCTCTGAGCAGAGTAAACACGTCCTCATCATGTGCCAGGCTCAGCCTGATACAATTCAAGGTGGTTCACTGGGCACACATGACGGTGACCCGGATGAGCACGTTTCTTGGGATAGAGGACAAGCGTGTGAGGTGTGTGGGAGGGCCGGCAAACTATGTTTATATGTTTTGAGCCTGCCCGAAGCTTAGGGGATACTGGCAGGAATTTGCGGATGTCATGTCCATGGTATTAAAAGCAAGGGTGGCGCCGAGTCCAGAGGTGGCAATCTTTGGAGTGTCGGAAGACCCGGGAGTCCAGGGGGCAAGAGAGGCTGACGGTTTGGCTCTGATATACCATCAATTCACTGCGTGACTGTGAGAATGAGTGAACATAAGGCTTTATTATCCAGGAACCTGCCTGCCTGTGTCTGCTGTACAAATGAGTGTCGCCCACAGGTGGCCGGTCTATATATCGCCTTGGGGAGGGCGGAGCCAGAGGCGGAGCCCACCTGGGTTCCAGTACAATACCTGGAAGTAGACTGTATTATAATTTCCTGGTCATAGGTCACAGTACTATACAGACAGTTCATATTCAGGTGAATACATTCACCACATTCACCCCCTGTTAAAAAAATCAAGTCCGGCGGGGGTGACGTGGGGGTCATCAAATATTCAGTCTGTCTGGATGCCGGATCGTTCTTTTAGACCTCCTCAGCTCTGGCGATGCGGCGGGCACGGTTGTTGCCGATGGTGACTCCGGAGGCGTGTTGTCTGGAGTCCACCACCATCCGGTTCTTTTCCCCGGTCCTGACAACTACCACTTGTGCTTTCCAGGGGCTGTTGCTGGCCTCGATGACCCCCTCCTTCAAGAGTCACTGGATCTCTGAATTGATAAAAATCATGTCTTGTGCGCTGTACCGCCTGCTCCTGGTAGCGACAGGCTTACAGTCGGGGGTGAGGTTCGCGAAGAGCGAGTGGGGGGCGACCTTAAGGGTCGCGAGGCTACACACCGTGAGGGGGGTAAGGGTTCGCCGAACTGTAGGATCAGTGACTGCATTGGAAGTCTAATCCAAGCAGTAGGAGGGTGCAGAGGTGAGGGAGGACGTACTGTTTAAAATGGGCGTACTCAGAACCCTGCATCGCGGGGTTCGCGATACAGTACCCCTGGATCTGTACCGAATGGGATCCAGAGGCAAGGGAGATTGTTTGGGATGCGGGGTAGATGTGAAGGGAGCAGCGTCTGACCGTGTCAGGGTGAGCGAAGCTCTCCATGCTCCCGGAGTCGAAAAGACAGGGGGTCTCGTGCCCATTGACCCGGACGACCATCATAGAACTTTTCAGGTGCTTTGGCCACGACTGGTCGAGAGTGACTGCACCAAGCTGCGGGTAGCCTGCGTGGTCGAAGGTATCGGGGTCACAAAATGGCGGCCCCCACGAGTCGCACGTTTCGGGCTGAGTCGAAGATGGCGACCAAGATGGCCGTCCCCATCGGTCACACGTGTCGGTCGGTGTTGAAGCCGGCGGCCAAGGTGGCCGCCCCCACGTCTCGCACGAGGCTGATGACGCATCTGAAGGGGGCGTTCCTGCAGGCACGCAGCCACATTGCGGGGTCTGCGGGCCTGTGAGTCTATGGGTCGGGCTTTAGGTCGGCCCAGACAGACTCTGGCGAAGTGTCCCTTTTTGTCACAGTCGCTGCACGTCACTGTGTGGGCTGGGCAACGTAGCCGGGGGTGTTGACCCTGGCCGCAGAAGTAGCACGGCGGTTCTCCGGTCTGGACGGGCAGCCGCGCGGCACAGGCCTGTGATGTAATCGGGTCTGGTGGAGGCCACGTCGGTGGTGCCCACGAGGGGTTCGCTGGGCCTGCGGGGAACGCGCTGAGGCTCTGGTAGGCCACCTCTAACAAGTTGGCTAGTTTTACCGTGTCCTGCAGGTCGGTGGCCCCATTTTCCAGCAGGCGCTGCCTGACATTGTTAGACCGGACCCCAGCCATGTAGGTGTCCCGGATCTGCAGCTTCATGTGCTCCTCGGCCTTCACATCCTGATAGTTGCAGTTCCTTGCGAGTAGGGTCAGGTTCTCTAGGTACTCGTCCAGCGATTCCCCGGCGCGTTGATGGCGAGTAGTGAGGAGGTGCCGCACGAACACCTCATTTACGGGCTTCACGAAATGCGCCTTCAGAGTCGTGACCGCCGCCTCGAACGTGGCAGCTTTCTCTATCATCGCAGAGATTCGATGGCTCACCCGTGTGTGGAGGAGGCACAGCTTGAGGGTTTCGGAGGGGGGCGTTGCAGAGGAGTCGAGGTAGGCCTCAAAACAGCGAAGCCAGTGGGAGAACATCTCCTTAGCTTCTGTTGCTCGTGCATCGAGTTCGAGTTTATCTGGCTTTAGAGTGGCTTCCATGGTGATGTTACTGGATAATAGATTGATATACCATCAATTTACTGCGAGACTGTGAGAATGAGTGAACATATGGCTTTATTATCCAGGAACTTGCCTGCCACTTTCTGCTGTACAAATGAGTGCCGCCCACAGGTGACCGGTCTATATATCACCCCGGGGAGGATGCAGCCAGAGGCGGAGCCCATCCGGGTTCCAGTACAATACCTGGAAGTAGACCGTATTATCATTTCCTGGTCATAGGTCACAGTACTATGCAGACAGTTCATATTCAGGTGAATACATTCACCACAGCCTCCTTGGTAGCCTGGAGATGGATCTTCTTAGTGTGGAGGGACTCGAAGCCCCCAAAATCAGGGGTGTGGGTTAGTGTCATGGCTGGGTTTCTCAGACTTGAGAAAATTAAGTTCGCCCTGAGAGGATCAACGTTAGGGTTCGTCCGGATGTGACAGCCATTTATCGACTTCTTCGGAGAAAACTAAACTGTCAGCAGATTCGATAAGAGGGGGGTGGTTAGGGGTAGGGGGGAGTTCGGCTATTTTGTGTTTAGAGTAGGTGGGATCAAGGGGAGATAGAGGGATGTGTTATGCACTGAACTATGTGTACATTTGTATTGTTTGTTATAAAATCATAAATGCCTTAATAAAATGTTTTTTAAATAAAAGTCCTTAAGACACAGGAGCAAAATGAGGTCATTTGCCCATTGAATCTACTCCGCCATTCAATCATGGCCGATATGTTTATCATCCCCAATCTCGTGCCGTCTCCCCATAACCCCTGATCCCCTTATTAAACAAGAACCTATCTATTTCTGTCTTAAAGACACTCAGTGACTTGGTCTCCACAACCTTCTGCGGCAATGAGTTCCACAGATTCACCACCCTCTGGCAGAAGAAATTCCTCCTTACCTCTGTTTTAAATGATCGTACCTTCGGTATGAGGCTGTGCCCTCAGGTTCTAGTTTCTCCTACTAGTGGAAACATCCCCTCCACATTCAAACTATCTAGATTGCTCAGTATTCTGTAAGTTTCAATGAGATCCGCCCTCATTCTTCTAAACACCACGAATACAGACCCAGAGTCCTCAACTGCTCCTCATAAGATAAATCCTTTATTCCGGAGATCGGAACTTCCTCTGGACCATGTCCAAGGCCAGCACATCCTTCCTTAGATATGGGGCCCAAAACTGCTCACAATACTCCAAATGGTGTCTGACCAGAGCCTTATACAGCCTCAAGAGTATATCCCGACTCTTGTATTCGAGCCCCCTTGACATGAATTCTAACATTGCATTTGCCTTCCTAATTGCCAACTGAACCTGCATGTTATCCTTAAGAGAATCTTGAACTAGGACTCCTAAGTCCCTTCGTGCTTCTGATTTCTGAAGCCTTTTTCCATTTAGAAAATAGTCTTTGCCTTTATTCTTCCTACGAAAGTGTGTTACTTCACACCTTTCCACATTGTATTCCATCTGCCAATTCTTTGCCCACCCACCTAGCCTGTCTAGATCCAACTGCAGCCTCCCTGCTTCCTCAACACAACCTGTCCCTTCACATATCTTTGTATATTATGAATGGGAGGTGTAAGATCTTCTTATCTCTACTCGGGATAAGGTACTCAGTCCGGTTGAAGAGGTATCCAAATCACTCTATTTTTCAAAACTTCACTTAATACATTTTCACAAAATTAAATCAAGAAACATTTGAGAGTACAGAGAAAAGTACTTGAGATACGGGAGAGTAAAGGAAAAGGTTTCAAAAACGCACAGTGGGTAGCACTGTTGCTTCACAGCTCCAGGGTCCCAGATTCGATTCCCGGCTTGGATCGCTGTGTAGAGTCTACACGTTCTCCCCGTGTCTGCGTGGGTTTCCTCCGGGCGCTCCGGTTTTCCCCCACAAGCTCCGAAAGGTGTGCTGTTAGGTAATTTGGACATTCTGAATTCTCCTTCTGTGTACCTGAACAGGTGCCGGAATGTGGCAACAAAGAACATAAGAACTAGGAGCAGGAGTAGGCCATCTGGCCCCTCGAGCCTGCTCCGCCATTCAATGAGATCATGGCTGATCTTTTGTGGACTCAGCTCCACTTTCCGGCCCGAACACAATAACCCTTAATCCCTTTATTCTTCAAAAAACTATCTATATTTATCATAAAAACATTTAATGAAGGAGCCTCAACTGTTTCACTGGGCAAGGAATTCCATAGATTCACAACCCTTTGAGTGAAGAAGTTCCTCCTAAATTCACTCCTAAATCTACTTCCCCTTATTTTGAGGCTATGCCCCCTAGTTCTGCTTTCACCCGCCAGTGGAAACAACCTGCCCACATCTATCCTATCTATTCCCTTCATAATTTTATATGTTTCTAGAAGATCCCCCCGCATCCTTCTAAATTCCAACGAGTACAGTCCCAGTCTACTCAACCTCTCCTCATAATCCAACCCCTTCAGCTCTGGGATTAACCTAGTGAATCTCCTCTGCACACCCTCCAGTGCCAGTACGTCCCTTCTCAAGTAAGGAGACCAAAACTGAACACAATACTCCAGGTGTGGCCTCACTAACTCCTTATACAATTGCAGCATAACCTCCCTAGTCTTAAGCTCCATCTCTGTAGCAATGAAGGACAACATTCCATTTGCCTTCTTAATCACCTGTTGCACCTGTAAACCAACTTGTTGTGACTCATGCACTAGCACACCCAGGTCTCTCTGCACAACAGCATGTTTTAATATTTTATCATTTAAATAATAATCCCTTTGGCTGTTATTCCTACCAAAATGCGTTACCTAACATTTGTCAACATTGTATTCCATCTGCCAGACTCTAGCCCATTCACTTAACCTATCCAAATCCCTCTGCAGACTTCCAGTATCCTCTACACGTTTTGCTTTACCGCTCATCTTAGTGTCGTCTGCAAACTTGGACACATTGCTCTTGGTCCCCAACTCCAAATCATCTATGTAAATTGTGAACAATTGTGGGCCCAACGCTGATCCTTGAGGGACACCACTAGCTACTGATTGCCAACCAGAGAGACACCCATTAATCCCCACTCCTTGCTTTCTATTAATTAATCAATCCTCTATCCATGCTACTACTTTACCCTTAATGCCATGCATCTTTATCTTATGCAGCAACCTTTTGTGTGGCACCTTGTCAAAGGCTTTCTGGAAATCCAGTTATACCACATCCATTGGCTCCCCGTTATCTACCGCACTGGTAATGTCCTCAAAAAATTCCACTAAATTAGTTAGGCACGGCCTGCCCTTTATGAACCCATGCTGCGTCTGCCCAATGGGACAAATTCCATCCAGGTGCCTCGCTATTTCTTTGTTGATGATAGATTCCAGCATCTTCCCTACTACCGAAGTTAAGTTCACTGGCCTATAATTACCGCATTCTGCCTACCTCCTTTTTTAAACAGTGGTGTCACGTTTGCTAATTTCCAATCCACCGGGACCACCCCAGAGTCTAGAAATTATCACTAGTGCATTTGCAATTTCCCTAGCCATCTCTTTTAGCACTCTGGTATGCATTCCATCAGGGCCAGGAGACTTGTCTACCTTTAGCCCCCATTTGCTTGCCCATCACTACCTCCTTAGTGATAACAATCCTCTCAAGGTCCTCACCTGTCATAGCCTCATTTCTATCAGTCACTGGCATGTTATTTGTGTCTTCCACTGTGAGGACCGACCCAAAAAACCTGTTCAGTTCCTCAGCCATTTCCTCATCTCCCATTATTAAATCTCCCTTCTTATCCTCTAAAGAACCAATATTTACCTTAGCCACTCTTTTTTGTTTTATATATTTGTAGAAACGTTTACTATCTGTTTTTATATTCTGAGCAAGTTTACTCTCATAATCTATCTGACTCTTCTTTATAGCTTTTTTAGTAGCTTTCTGTTGCTCCCTAAAGATTTCCCAGTCCTCTAGTCTCCCACTAATCTTTGCCACTTTTGCTTTCAATTTGATACTCTCCCTTATTTCCTCAGATATCCACGGTCGATTTTCCATCCTTCTACCGTCCTTCCTTTTTGTTGGTATAAACCTTTGCTGAGCACTGTGAAAAATCACTTGGAAGGTTCTCCACTGTTCCTCAACTCTTTCACCATAAAGTCATTGCTCCCAGTCTGCCTTAGCTAGTTCTTCTCTCATCCCATTGTAATCTCCTTTGTTTAAGCATAATACACTGGTGTTTGATTTTACCTTCTCACCCTCCATCTGTCTTTTAAATTCCACCATATTGTGATCGCTCCTTACGAGAGGATCACGAACTATGAGATCATGAATCAATCCTGTCTCATTACACAGGACCAGATCTAGGACCGCTTGTTCCCTCGTAGGTTCCATTACATACTGTTCTAGGAAACTATCGCGGATACATTCTCTAAACTCCTCCTCAAGGCTGCCTTGACCGACCTGGTTAAACCAATCGACATGTAGATTAATATCCCCCATGATAACTGCTGTACCATTTCTACATGCATCCGTTATTTCTTTGTTTATTGCCTGCCCCACCATAATGTTACTATTTGGTGGCCTATAGACTACTCTTATCAGTGACATTTTCACCTTAGTATTCCTGATTTTCACCCAAATGGATTCAACCTTATCCTCCATAGCACCAATGTCATCCCTTACTATTGCCCGGATGTCATCCTTAAATAACAGAGCTACACCACCTCCCTTACCATCCACTCTGTCCTTCCAAATAGTTTGATACCCTCGGATATTTAACTCTCAGTCGTGACCATCCTTTAACCATGCTTCAGTAACAGCCACTAAATCATAGTCATTCACGATGATTTGCGCCATCAACTCATTTACCTTATTCCGAATACTCCGAGCATTCAGGTAAAGTACACTTATGTTGTTTTTTTTTACCTCTGTTCTGAATCTTAACACCTCGATCAGTAACCTCTCCTAAGTTATATTTCCTCTTAACTTTTCTCCTAATTTTCCTTGTTGTTGAACCCGTATCTTCATGTAACAACCTGCCGCGTTGCTTACCATTAATGTTTTTACTTCCCGGGGCCTATTCACTGATCTCCCCTCAGTCACTGTACCTTGTACTGTCGCCCTTTTTGATTTTTGACTATGGTTTCTCTGCCTTACACTTTCCCCCTTACTGCCTTTTGTTTCTGTCCCTGTTTTACTACCTGCCAAGTTCCTGCATCGGTTCCCATCCCCCTGCCACATTAGTTTAAACCCTCCCCAACAGCTCTAGCAAATACTCCCCCTAGGACATTGGTTCCAGTCCTTCCCAAGTGCAGACCACCTGGTTTGTACTGGTCCCACCTCACCAGAACCGGTTCCAATGCCCCATCTCTCGAGCCACGCATTCATCCTATCTATACTGACATTCCTACTCTGACTAGCTCGTGGCACTGGTAGCAATCCTGAGATTACTACCTTTGAGGTCCTACTTTTTACTTTAACCCCATCTCCCTGAATTCAGCTTGTCGGACCTCGTCCCGTTTTTTACCTGTATAGTTGGTGCACCACGACAGCTGGCTATTCACCCACCCCCCCCCCCCCAGAATGTCCTGCAGCTGCTCCGAGACATCCTTGACCCTTGCATCAGGGAGGCAACATACCATCCTGGAGTCTCGAATGTGTCCGCAGAACCGCCTGTCTATTCCCCTTACGGTTGAGTCCCCTATCACTATAGCCCTGCCATTCTTCTTCCTGCCCAGCTGCGCAGCAGAGCCAGCCACGTTGCCATGAACCTGGCTGCTGCTGTCTTCTCCTAGTGAGCCATCTCCCTCAACAGTATCCAAAGCGGTATACCTGTTTTGCAGGGAGATGACCGCAGGGGATACCTCCACTGCCTTCCTACTCTTGCTCTGTCTTTTGGTCACCCATTTTCTATCTCCCTCAGTAACTTTCACCTGCGGTGTGACCAACTCGCTAAACATGCTATCCACGGCGTCCTCAGCATCGCGGATGCTCCAAAGTGAGTCCATCCACAGCTCTAGAGCCATCAGGCGGTCTAATAGGAGCTGCAACTGGACACACTTCTTGCACGTGGAGGAGCTAGGGACAGTGGACGTGTCACTGAGCTCCCACATTGCACACGAGGAGCATGACACGGGTCTGGGATCACCTGTCATGTCTAAAACCTTAGGTAAACTTATACAACTACAATTCCAAAACATGAAAGAAAAAATAAATAAATTAAACAATGAAAAGAAAAAGTACTTACCAGTCACTTACCAGGGATAAAAAGCACCTCCTCCCAACCCAGCTTTGAATTCCCACCTCGCTTCAAATTCCCAAACTTACTCTTGGTTGTGTCTCACTCTGGCTGTGTCTCCTCTGGCTCACTGGGAGAACTCACTGGGAGTGAGTTACAAGTTGCTCTTTTTAAATTGGCCTGAGTTGACTCCCCTCCCCCACCTGCTTTTAGATCAAAGTAGATTAAGGTGACTGACACATAACTGCCAATCAGTTATGTGAGTGGGTGGGACAGCCCTTGTTAACCTACACTGCACAATTCTAGGTTAATTTAAACTCCGGAAATTTAAATGGAACAGTCTTACCGATTGGATTGGATTCAATTCCCACCTAGCTTCAAATTCCCAAACTCACTCTTGATTGTGTCTCACTCTGGCTGTGGGCTTTTCACAGGGGCTTTTCACATTAACTTCATTGCAGTGTTAATGTAAGCCTATTTGTGACAATAAAGATTTTTATTGTTATTATAAAATAAAAGTCGTTCCAGAAAAGGCTACAAAATAAAAGTAATTTCAACAAAGGTTTTAAAAGTCATTTTCACGGATGCTTCAAGAATCTCAGAAGGCTAAAATTCTTCCAATAATCAGTCATATGGATCAAATTCTTAATGAAATTCTTATCTATGGTTTAGCTCCTTATTTACTTTCATTGGTTCTAATTCTCAGCTGAGACCGCTCTTGATTTGTTCAGTAAAGTGTCAGTCATTTAACAGATGATTGGTTTATTAGACATTAATCAATTATTCCAAATTAATTATCCTTCTCTTGACGTTGCATGGTTCTCATGAATTTTGTCCCATGGTCATGTCTGGTCTCAGCTTATACTGTTGTTATGAAATTGTTGTAAATTCATTGAATGTACCCTCTTATCGCATCTCGAGACATATTTGTACAATACATCTTTTACAACATTTGTCAGCATCTATAGACAGTCATGGTCAGGGTTCAATAGTTTAGTCAATTTTTCTGCAGATTCAGTAATTTTTCAAGAATCATTTTATTTTCCGGTATATTTTAGCTGATTCTCTTAAAGGACGCCCTAGATAATTGTTCAATCCCGTAGGAGGGTTAAGGTGCTGGAGGGATATGCATTGAAAGCCAAACAGTCATTTCTGCTTCTTGACTTTTCATTCATTCTGTCGTGTTGCATTCTGGCCCTTTGAACTCTAGTACGTGCTGAACTGGAAGTCCAAACCAAAGCTCATTCTAAAACAATCACTCAGTGAACTCAATTTGAACAGATGGAGATTAATTTTAAGAATACCTGTTTCAGCTTTATTTTAATCCACTTCACCAAGTGACTTTCTTCCACTCTTCTCACACCACTAGTAACACGTTTCTGTTTGCACAACTCTGCAACCATGGATACAGCACCCAGCATCTGTACACAAGCCAATTATAGTTATTATTCCTAATGTGTTCTCCAGCAATACTTCAGCAGCCTTTTGTTTTTGTAAAGAGTGCCTGCCTGATGTGGTGTAATTAAGAGACAATCTTGAATTCAGGAAGCAAATTAATTTTACCTCATTTTTTATTTGTTGCTATCTCCCATCTTGCTTTTAAACATCTCTAATTTGCTACTTTGTGCAATGAGGTTTTTTTTGAGAGAGTTTATAAGCCTGAGGCAAAACTAGTCCATTTATTTAATTATCTCCAAATAATAAAAGGTTCCTTTTGATTTTCCAGGCAGATAGAACTAAAGTTGAGATGGTGCATAACATGCTTATCTTTATTTTTCTCTCAGATTGTTCTTTTTAAGGAATTTAGCTTGAAAACATTCAGCAGTACACAAGAGAAGTGTTTAGTCGGTTACTTTTTATATTTTACTTTTCATGATTGGGGAGGGATTCTGGTGTCTGCAAGAGATCCATCCATTTATCATTTACATCAGATGGCAGAAATCGTGTGTAGTATTTGGTCCAGTTCAGTACAGCCCCCTGGAGAAACCCGCAAGGCCATAGGAAGAAGGAAGCTTGTTTTTCCATCATATTGCAATTGTCCAGAAAAGAAAATGACATTCAGTAAATGCCTGTTATATTACCTTTGGTGGTAATATGTTGTTGTTCTTTGCCTTTTGATCCAGAATGGTCCAATGAGTTGATGACAAAGAAACCACCAATTATTAGAGTGAATCAAAACTAATTTATTGGATAACGATTAATTCAATGAAGTTCGCCCACACTGCTGAGCTACAATTAATAATAAAGTAATATTGAATCTTTCGAGCAATAATCAATAATCTAGTAGTCACGAATGATTTCCTCTTGTTAACGCTCTCTAATCTATTCTATTCCTTGTGCTGTTCTCAGTCTTTTTCCTTTGCTAACTACCCAGCATTCCCTGAGGTCTGATATTGATACTGAGAGCTGGTGGTGCCCTCTAGTGTTTGACTTACACTGAGATGTAATAATTAACCATTCACTGGCGTGCCTATATACATTTCATTACAATGCCCCCTTGTGCCTCAATCCCTTTGTACTTTGACATTTGAAAGCAACTGTTCTTCCCTGATGAGCTCCCGATGCCAGGCTCAGTACAGGCCAGGAGATAACTTACATTATATTAATGAAGCTGACTGCAAAATCAGAGGGATCAGCTCATAAATGATAAGCTGCCATTTAATGCTTGTGTTGCCATCTAAGATGGCCACCTGCAAAGGACCATGGGAATTTTGGCTAACCCAGGACTCAAGACAAGATTTATAATCATCTAGATAGGAATAATATGATCAGGGATAGTCAGCATGGCTTTGTGAAGGGTAGGTCATGCCTCACAAACCTTATTGAGTTCTTTGAGAAGGTGACTGAACAGGTAGATGAGGGTAGAGCAGTTGATGTGGTGTATATGGATTTCAGCAAAGCGTTTGATAAGGTTCCCCACGGTAGGCTATTGCAGAAAATACGGAGGCTGGGGATTGAGGGTGTTTTAGAGATGTGGATCAGAAATTGGCTAGCTGACAGAAGACAGAGGGTGGTGGTTGATGGGGAATGTTCAGAATGGAGTACAGTCACAAGTGGAGTACCACAAGGATCTGTTCTGGGGCCGTTGCTGTTTGTCATTTTTATCAATGACCTAGAGGAAGGCGCAGAAGGGTGGGTGAGTAAATTTGCAGATGATACTAAAGTCGGTGGTGTTGTCGATAGTGTGGAAGGATGTAGCAGGTTACAGAGGGATATAGATAAGCTGCAGAGCTGGGCTGAGAGGTGGCAAATGGAGTTTAATGTAGAGAAGTGTGAGGTGATTCACTTTGGAAGGAATAACAGGAATGCGGAATATTTGGCTAATGGTAAAGTTCTTGAAAGTGTGGATGAGCAGAGGGATCTAGGTGTCCATGTACATAGATCCCTGAAAGTTGCCACCCAGGTTGATAGGGTTGTGAAGAAGGCCTATGGAGTGTTGGCCTTTATTGGTAGAGGGATTGAGTTCCGGAGTCAGGAGGTCATGTTGCAGCTGTACAGAACTCTGGTACAGCCGCATTTGGAGTATTGCGTACAGTTCTGGTCACCGCATTATAGGAAGGACGTGGAGGCTTTGGAGCGGGTGCAGAGGAGATTTACCAGGATGTTGCCTGGTATGGAGGGAAAATCTTATGAGGAAAGGCTGATGGACTTGAGGTTGTTTTCGTTGGAGAGAAGAAGGTTAAGAGGAGACTTAATAGAGGCATACAAAATGATCAGAGGTTAGATAGGGTGGACAGTGAGAGCCTTCTCCCGCAGATGGAAATGGCTGGCACGAGGGGACATAACTTTAAACTGAGGGGTAATAGATATAGGACAGAGGTCAGAGGTAGGTTCTTTACGCAAAGAGTAGTGAGGCCGTGGAATGCCCTACCTGCTACAGTAGTGAACTCGCCAACATTGAGGGCATTTAAAAGTTTATTGGATAAACATATGGATGATAATGGCATAGTGTAGGTTAGATGGCTTTTGTTTCGGTGCAACATCGTGGGCCGAAGGGCCTGTACTGCGCTGTATTGTTCTATGTTCTATGTTCTATACACAGCTATTGTGTATCTAATTACACAGGTAACCAGACCTGATCGAAACCCCCGCTCATTTACATTTTAATGGCCCATTTTCCCAGGACAATAGAACTCCAATCGAGCAACTGGTACAGCCACAGACTGATCGGCACCACTCCCCTTACTCAGAAAGCACAACTGCCAAGGTCAATGACCGCTAAGGACCCGCCCAGCGACCAAGGCATCCACCCCTTTAATGGCCGAAATTGAAGACAGTGATCAGAGCCCTGTCGAACTATTGGGTCCCGGTTTAAGGACCGCCCCAAAGAGCGCAAAATCCCAGAGGGATAAAAGAGGACACAGCCCTGTGTTCTGTCTCTTTTGGATCCGGCCTGTGCCAGCCCAATTGCAGCAGGAAGAGCCAGCTAAGTTCAAGACCAACAATCGCTACCTGACGGATGAGCCCACAGAGACATAGCCACTTTCTTCGAACCAGCCAAGTGAAATCCAGATAAAAGCCTTATCCATTTGCACAGTGCCGGTCGCCCTGAAGTTAAGTATAGGTTATTGTAGCTGATAGGGGTAGTTTAACTCGTAGTAGATATTGTGTTTGCAAATCTTGTGTATGGAAATAAACAATCTTTTGAACTAACTGGTTGTGTGGTCATTTGAAATGAAATGAAAATGAAAATCGCTTATTGTCATAAGTAGGCTTCAATGAAGTTACTGTGAAAAGCCCCTAGTCGCCACATTCCAGCGTCTGTTCGGGGAGGCTGGTATGGGAATCGAACTGTGCTGCTGGCCTGCCTTGGTCTGCTTTAAAAGCCAGCGATTTAGCCGAGTGTGCTAAACCATTTGATCGATATAAGGGACGGCTTGTGGTTCACTAAGATAAATAGAAATACCTACGGTATTGGCGACGCTGTTGGGACCGAAACAGAGCAACATTTGTTCTCATAGTGATCAAAATACCTGACTTCCTCTGACTTGTGCCAGTTTGGTGGTATAAATCTACTTACTCTCTTGAGCACATGAAACTAAGCCATGCATCCTGCTCTCAGAAAGTTAGCAACTTATTTGTTTAAATTATGCCCTTAAATGTGAGTCAAATTAAAAAGGGAGCAAATCGAATGAATGACACATTGATACCACTGAATCATTGTGTACTCTGCTTAGCTGCTTAACAATAAAATGTCTTGTAAAATGGCTCAACATATTGCACAGTCCTTATGAAGATTGTGTTTAAGTTGTAACTTTAGAACAACTATCTTCATTTCAATTTCCAGATTAAAAAATGGGATTCTCATTTCCTGAGACTATGTGTTGACGCCGGCGCAGGATTCGTGGACTTACACGACAGCAAAATTGGCACCGCACACGGGCCGATTCAGCGACATTAAGGGGCTA
This sequence comes from Scyliorhinus torazame, assembly GCF_047496885.1. Classification (NCBI taxonomy): domain Eukaryota; kingdom Metazoa; phylum Chordata; class Chondrichthyes; order Carcharhiniformes; family Scyliorhinidae; genus Scyliorhinus; species Scyliorhinus torazame. The sequence goes on from NC_092724.1 coordinate 58,176,043, forward strand.
ACACCAACGCCACGTGGAACACCATTGATCCCAATGAGAAACACTCACGAGGCAGCTGCATATACACATTTCACTCATTACACACAACATTCCAACCAACAAGGTGGCAGTGAGGAGACCAGCCCCAAGATTCACCGATGCCGAGCTTGAAGCCCTCCTGGACGCTGTGGAAGAGAGGCGGGCCACCCTGTATCCCGGCCCGGGAAGGTGGCTGCCAGCCGCCGCCAGTTCACCATCCCTGGGTGCAGGTGGCAGAGGCAGTAAGCACAACAGGTAACGCCATCTGGGCAGGCCTGCACTGCTGTAAAAAACTGCACAACCTCCTCAGGGTGGTCACGGTGAGTCGGCAGTACTGTGCCCGGGCACCAACCCGCCTCCCACATACCCATAACCCGCCTTCTCCTCGCCCAGAGGGCGTTCAAACCCCCACCTTGCACCACTTGCTGGCATCCATACCGGCGGCCATGGCCGGGTTTCCTGGCCACTGAAGCCACCTCCTGGGCTGTATGCATCAGACTGTGTAACAGTGTGCATTTTCTGTTTCCTCTCCCCCAACAAGAAGACCACTCATAACCGCAGGGAGCACTAGACTAGAGGGGGGACCGCCAGACCTGCGGCCCTCACCGCGGCGGAGCATCGGACCCTGTACTTGGTTGGCGGGCCCGAGGAAAAGACAGTTCCCGGGGTGGAGATTGGCTGTGGGCGAGGAAGTGAGACCTCTCTGAGTTACAGTTCACCCTGAAACAACCCTCACCCCCACACCATCAACAACGTTCACCACCCGCACACTCACACCATCCAGATACCACCCCCGCACCACCCTCACCCCCACACCATCACCCCCACACCAACCTCAACCCAACTACCCGCACTCCACCCCTCCGACCCAATGGTCTGAACATGCGTCTTGTCTTGTGTCTTGCAGGACCTACTCATGATGGGGCAGGCCCTTCTGGTCTCGCCCACCCCCAGCCACAGCCAGAACCACGGGCGCCAAGCAGTGATGATGACACCGACACGGAAGTGACCCATATAACCAAGACCCAGGACACCCCAGAGCTCGAGTCCGAGGATGGCATGGATTTCCCATCACAGCTGTCTCCAATACCCTCCACCATCCCAGAGACACTCACCTCGGTGGGCAATTTAGTGACGAGGCTCCTGGGACACTATCTGGAGCTCACCCAACATGCTCCGGTACATCAGGTGGAGGTAGGAACTCCAGAGGGGGATGGACGGTCGGAGGGCAGGTCGACCCCAGGGACTACCTGCCGTCCAGGCGGGTTTCGGGCTTCTGGAACGAACAGTCCCATTAATCGTGGAGATGCAGTCTCAGAGCCAGGGACTACATGAGTGGTTGTTGGCTAGCATTCGGCACTTGCAGGCATAGTTGAAAGAGCCCAATCGCTTACCGGAACAGGAGGTGGTGCCGGGCATGCATGCCACACAGGCCAACACCGCATGATGCCGTCCGTGGTGGAGGCCTTGGTGGGCGAGGGTTTTGGTCATGGATCAGCATGTCCAAGGCCTGGGGAATTCTGTGCAGGTGGTGGCCGAGGCCCAGGACAGGGCTACCCTCCTGCAGATAACCAGAGCAACCCGGACATTGCAGCAGTGCTCCTGAGTGTGGCCCAGTAACAACGGCCATGGCTGAGAGTGTCGGTGACATTGCTCAGATGCTGGCTGACGTGGCACAGATGCAGACTGAAGTGGCACAGTCCCAGAGGGAGATGGCGCAGTCACTGGCTGATGTGGCACAAACCCAGAAGATGGTGATGCAGTCACAGTGTGATGTGGCGCAGTCCCAGATGGAGGTGATCCACTTCATGCGCTCCATCTCGACCCTGGTCGAGATGGCACCGAGCATCCTATACTGGCAGCCTCTGGGGATAGCTCCGCTTGCACCCCCATCCCATGGAGTAGCAGGGGGCCATCGGACACCCCGAGTGAGGAGCATGTGATGGGACCCATGTCAGTGACTCCTACAGGGGAGGTGCCGGAACACCACAGCACCTCGGACACCCCTCCTTCCTGTCCCTGGCACTACTGGTGGGCAGTGGGCAGAACAGGCAGAACCATGCCACCTGGGACATCTGAGCAGCAGCTGGGCCCATCCAGGCCTGGCCGCCCCAGAAAACGGCCGCCAATGGGGACCCTGGTCGCTGGGCGGGTATCACAGCAGGTCACTTCCACTCCTGATGTACTGTCTGGGGATCCACTTAGACGTAGTGTTAAGGCCCCTAAGGCTGCAAAATTAGACACCAGTTAAGTTGGCACGGGTGCAGGGCACAGTTTAGTTATGGGGCTAGGCATGTTATCTGTAAAAATGTTTGCACATTAAACACCTGTGCACAAGGTGCCTAGGTGCTCTGTCAGAAGGGTATGAGGAGTGGGCTGGCTGCAGAAGGGACGCGGGAGGGGAGGGTGATTGGCGGATGTTGTGGATGGGCTTGGCTCAGGAACCGCAGTTCAGCCAGTGCTCACCACTCCGGTGTCCCATCCCCACTCTCTGCCCCCCACTGTCCCCAGCACCGCGACCCAAGGGATTCGATGGGACCGAATGATGGAATGACGCGCAACCCATATTGTGGCAGGTATATGTCACCGAGGGGATTGCAGATGGGGCGGGGGGGAGTGGCCAGAGGGGAGGGGTGTGGGGGGGATGTGGGGGTGGGACGTGGTGTCCCTACCCCTGGCCAGTCCCCTTTCTTGTCAGTCAACCAGGAGATGATCAGAGCGGCCCTTGCACGTTGGCCCTGGCGCACACGTTGTGTGGCCTCCCATGCCTGCCCGGACTCCATGTCCTGTCTTTCCTCACTCTCCCTCATATCCTCCTCGTCGGACGAAGCCTGCCGTTCATCTTCCTCCTCCAGCACTTCGCCTCTCTGGTGCGCGATGTTGTGGAGGATGGAGCAGGCCACCACGATGCGGGCGACCCTCCCTGTTTCTACATTGTCAGTGAAGATTGACAATGACACAGTCAAGTGGAGACCCAAAACTCTTAAATGGTACTTTCCATGGTTTTTCTTGCAATGAGCCATGTATCTCCATTGCACCTCTTGGCGGTGTAGTTAAGGCAAAAGGGCCATATTTTAAGTTGCCTCCAGTGGCTGTTTTCAGACCCCAAGGGAATGATGCATTCAGGTACACATGTTGGGTGAATAGATCAGGAATAATATACGTGGCAAGGATGGTAATATTTAGGAGAACCAGGAACTCCCTTACTATTAACATCATCCACTAATTGTATTTATATAATTACTTAATATAGTGAAACATCCCAACATGCGTCACAGAAGTATTATTAAATAAAATGTGTCACCGTCTCAAGGGCATTGGAACCTGAGGTCTCTATAACAGTACCTTAACCGCTGCACTACCTCATGAAGAGCTTTTACAGAATTGTTTAAGTGCTCTGCTGGTAGTCAAGATCCATTAGTTGCATCTGCACACTGTGCTTCACAAACTACAGTGAGCCCAGGGGATGTAGCACCTTTACGAACTCCTGATACAGGTTCAAAGCAGAGCTTTGGGCTCCACCTTTGGAAATCATTATTGATGTTTTAGAGATCTCAGACTCCAATCACAGAATCACAGAAAAATACAGTGCAGAAGAGGTACTTCAGCCCACCTGAAAACCACCTGACCAGTCTACCTAATCCCATTTGCCAGCACTTGGCCCATAGCTTTGAATGTTATGACGTGCCAAGTGCTCATCCAGGTACTTTTTAAAGGATGTGAAGCAACCCACCTCTACCACCCTCTCAGGCAGTGCATTCCAGACCGTCACCCCCCTCTGGGTAAAAACGTTTTTCCTCAAATCCCCCCTGAACCTCCTGCCTCTCACTTTGAGTTTGTGTCCCCTTGTAACTGACCCTTTGACTAAAGGGAACAGCTGCTCCCTATCCACCCGGTCCATGCCTCTCATAATCTTGTATACCTCGATCAGGTCACCCCTCAGTCTTCTCTGCTCCAGCGAAAACAACCCAAGCCTATCCAACCTCTCTTGATAACTTAAATGTTCCATCCCAGGCAACATCCCAGTGAATCGCCTTTCTGCACCCCCTTCAGTGCAATCACACCCTTCCTATAACGTAGCGATCAAAATTGCACACAGTATTCAAGTTATGGCCTCCCTGCTTTTGTAATCTATTTCTCAACAGATAAAGGCAAGTGTCCCATATGCCTTTTCCACTACCCTATTAACCTGCCCTTCTGCCTTCAGAGATCTATTTACAAACACGCCAAGGTCTCTTTGTTCCTTGGAACATCTCAGTGTCACATCTTTCATTGAATACTTCCTTGTCACATTACTCCTTCCAAAGTGTATCATCTCGTACTTTTCATGGTTAAATTCCATCTGCCTCTTTTCTGCCCATTTGACCATCCTGTCTATATCTTCCTGTAACCCAAGACACTCAACCTCACTGTTAACCACCCGGCCAATCTTTGTGTCATTCGCAAACTTACTGATCCCACTCCCCCACATAGTTATCTATGCCATTTATATAAATGACAAACAATAGGGGATCCACCACAGAGCTTGTGGGTCCCCCACACTCCCCACCCATAGGCAATATCACCCCTCACACACACATGGGCATTACCTCACACTTCCCCAAGTGAGGACACCCTGCTATGGGGTCCCTGTAGTCCCCCCACCCTTCAAACCCCCCTCCACCCTCCTTTTATTGGTATGGCCCCCCTCATTACCTGTCCCGAGGTAGTGCCAGCCTGGCACCTATGCACCCTTACACTGCCATGCTGGCAGTGCCAACCAGGCACCTTGGCAGCACCAGGGTGGCAGTACCAATGCGCCAACTGGGCAGTGCCAAGCTGCCCGAGATCAAGGAGGAGTGCCAGGGGCCATCCCGCACTATCGCTGGCCACCCAAGGGCCTCCAATGGCCCGGATAACCCCCCCCCCCCAGTGTGCCATTACATCTGGTCCACGTTTCGGTGAACCAGTACTGAACTACGCATGGCTGCAACCTCCCTGGAGAGGTGGGGAGGCTAGTAGACCCTGGGTCTGGTGATCTGGGGTAAGCTTGCCTAAATAGGTTAATGCCTCACGGGACGTGGGTATATCCCGCGAGGCGTAAAGGTGCCTGGAAGCCTGCGGGAGGCCTCTCCCGGGATCTACTGGCTGCGATGCGCTTTCACTCGAACGCAACGCAGCAGTAGATAGCGCCCTCAGTCACATTAGATAGCGGTGGAACTCCTCAGTGTAGCGAGAGACCGGGGCACCAGTTTTAAATGGCATTCCAATCTCTGTAGCCCCCAAAACGATTTTCGAGTGCCCCAACGCACTTTAGGAGGATCCCCGGCCCCCCTTGGACCCCACACCTCCAACACCCGGGCAGGGCACCCTGGCCCTATCACCACCATGCAAAAAATACCAGCTTTGCACACTGACAGTGCCATCCTGGCACCATGGCAATGCCCCTGCCAGTGCAGTGCCACCTGGGACCCTTGGCAGTGCGAGGCTGGCATGCAGGCAGCATTGCCAGGGTGCCAGGCTCGTGCCAGGATATCACTCCACCCAAAGAGTATGCACCTGGGGTCCTCCGATCCCCTGGGAGACCCCATGAGTGCCATTCCATCTGATCCCCGTTTGTGGAGACAAGTACTGAACAGCGCTCGCCCAAAGTATCCAAAGTGAGGGGGATGGATCCCAATACCTCGGATACCTCGGGGATCTCCACATTAAGTGAAACTAGCTGTATCGCTTTAATTTGTAGATTTGCCTACAAGATCCCGCCCATGATGGGGATGCGGTGTCCATGCCCCTGGCCAGTTCCCCCCCAATCAGTGGGTGAACTTGGAGGCGATCAGAGAGTCACGTGCATGTTGGCCCTGGTGCACACATCGTGCGGCCTTGCATGCCTGTCTGGGCCCCATGTGCTGTCCAGCCTCGCCCTCCTCCGCATCTTCCTCGTCGGACGAGGCCTGGTGTTTATCCGCCTCCCCCAGCACATCACCCCTCTGCTGCGCGATGTTGTGGAGGACGCAGCAGGCCACCATGATGCAGGCAACCCTCTCAGCCTCATACTGGAGGGCCCCTCCAAAGCGGTCCATGCACCTGAACCACATTTGAAGCATACTTGTGAAAATAAGCGATTTTTCATTTCATTTTCACAAGACAACTGATTTCACTTGGACTGAGCAACATGAGCAAGAGTGGAAGATACTCAAGACTTCACTAACCACCACGCCAGTTCTCACATTTGTTGACCCACCTAAGCAGATTAAAGTGTCAACAGATGTGTCCAAAGAAGGCCTAGGAGCAGTTCTTTTGCAACTCGAGCATGACAATTGTAAACTAGTCACATATGCATCGCGCTCCATGACAACAGATGAGAGGTATGCTCAAATGATGCCAAACGGATTTCTCAGAAAGCACTACCGTCCAAAATAGCGTATTAAAAATGCAGTATTTTGTACTTTGTCCCTCTAGCTTTAGTTGCCAGAAACCCTGGTGATGTTCTCTTTTGATATTCTTGTTAAGATCTTTAGCATTCATGCACATGCAAATATCGCCATTTTTTTTCTTTACACAAACCATGGAGTTTACCCAGTCGGTCGGTTCTTCTATCTTTCTGATTATGTTAAATTTTGTCATTCTGTCTAGCTCCTTTTTGAGGCGATCCTGAAGAGGTGCAGGTACTCTTCGTGGTGCCCGGACCACAGGTTTTGCATCCTCTTTGAGTTGTACCTTGTAGTTGAATGGTAGTTTACCAAAACCTGCGAACACATTTCTGAATTTGTTGAAAATGTTCTCAGAATCGTCGGAGTGTTGATCCAATCCTTTGTGGATGCTATATACCAACTGAAAAGCGGGCAGCATAATCAAAGACTCCTCCCACCCGGCTTACTCACTCTTCCAACTTCTTCCATCGGGCATGTCATGATATTCAGGTGAACATCACAGCACATACATACACACATAATGATGGACAGATCAACGGACCAATCAACACACACAACACGACAGCCAATCACGGACAAGAGCATACACAGTACAAAGCAGGGAACACAACACTTCCTGGGCACTCGAGCAGGAGAGAGTTCAGGGCACAGATCTCATTGCCAGCCACTCAGAGGTTCACCATGTGCTGAATACCAGAGTTTACTATGTTTATAGTTCAATGAACTAAAACTGCGTTGTACCATACGCAACCGTGTTGGTTCATCTGTGTGTCAGAGTACCTGATGCACTAAGCGTCAAGAACCACAAAGACATGTGAGGCTTTAACTAAGGCTTTAATACACTACATAGGAAGCTTACCTAACACAGACGACCCCAGACAAAATGGGTCCGGTCTCAGAAGTTGGGTCTTATACTTAACTCCCGGGGGAGTGGCTAAGGCGGAGCTCTCCGTGGCCAGGTCAGGTTACATACAGGTGACTGAACCTCTACAGAGCTACAGTACAATACACAGTACCATACACAGGATTACAGGGCCACGTTACACACAACTATTATATAACTATGTACAATGCTAGGGAAGTACAGTGGTGTATCACCACATTCACCCTTTGTTTAGAAGGAAGTCCGAGGTGAAAATATGGAGTAGCAAACACGGTGAACAAACAGGGAGTAACGAACAGAGTCCATCAGGAGGTTCCGTGTCGTCAGGGGTCGAGACGAACTATGGGTTTGGTCGATCTCTTTGAACATCGGAGCTGCGGCGCTGAGGTAGTGTCCAGCGGTATCCATGCGGTCGGTGGTGCTGGGTCGGGAGGCGGCATGACGTCCCCCACCACTTCGGCTGGCTTGAGGCAAAACTGCGGGATGACAGCGGCTGGCACGGAGTAGTAACAGGCCGAGGGATCGACGGGAGCAAAGAGGGAGCGGGGTGGAGGTTGCGGGGCGGGGGCGGCAGGGGCCCCAGAGGGGGCCAGGTCCTTGATGGAGACGGTCTCCTCACGTCCATCGGGGTACGCTATGTACGCGTACTGTGGGTTGGCGTGGAGGAGACGGACTCTCTCCACCAGGGGCTCCGCCTTAGAGGTCCGCACGTGCTTGCGGAGCAGGACGTCTCCCGGGGACAGGAGCCAGGACGGAAGCGATGTCACGGATGCCGATCTCCTGGAGAAGAGAAACATCCGCTCATGAGGGGTAGCATTCGTTGCAGTACACAAAAGGGACCGGATGGAGTGGAGTGCGGCAGGGAGGGCCTCCTGCCAACAGGAGACTGGTAGGCCTTTGGACTTGAGGGATAGCAGCACGGCCTTCCAAACTGTCGCGTTCTCCCTCTCCACCTGTCCGTTCCCCCGGGGGTTGTAACTGGCCGTCCTGCTCGAGGCAACGCCCCTGGCGAGCAGGTACCGACGCAGCTCCTCACTCATGAAGGAGGAGCCCCGGTCACTGTGAATGTAATTGAGATAACCGAATAGCATGAAGAGGTCGTGCAATGCTTTGATGACGGTGGCGGAGGTCGTGTCGGGGCAGGGAATGGCGAAGGGGAACCGCGAGTACTCGTCGATGACGTTGAGGAAGTACGTGTTGCGGTTGTGGGTGGGGAGGGGCCCTTTGAAGTCAATGCTGAGACGTTCAAAGGGGCGGGTAGCCTTGATTAGGTGCGCCTTGTCTGGCTTGTAGAATTGCGGCTTGCACTCCACACAGACTTGGCAGTCCCTAGTCATGGCCTTGACCTCCTCGACTGAGAAGGGCAGGTTGTGGCCCTTGGTGTAGTGGTAGAGCCGCCTGACGCCCGGGTGACAGAGGTCATTATGTAGTGCCCGCAGTCGGTCATCCTGTGCGTTGGCACAAGTACTACGGGACAGGGCATCATGAGGATCATTGAGCTTATGAGCTTATACCTGGTCGGTATAAGATAGTATAATTGTAGGTGGAGAGTTCGATCCTCCACCGTAATATCTTATCATTTTTGATTTTACCTTGTTGTTTGTTGTCGAACATGAACGCAACTGATCGTTGGTCAGTAACGAGGGTAAATGGTTTTCCGGCCAGGTAGTGCCTCCAGTGCCGGACAGCTTCCACTATGGCTTGTGCCTCCTTCTCAACAGAGGAGTGGCGGATCTCGGGGCCTTGGAGTGTGCGGGAAAAGAAGGCGATGGGCCTGCCCGCCTGGTTGAGGGTGGCACCCAGGGCAAAGTCGGAGGCATCGCTCTCGACTTGGAATGGTGCAGACTCATCTACCGCATGCATGGCGGCTTTGGCGATAGCGTTTTTTAGGAGGTGGAAGGCCTGGCAGGCCTCGGGCGGGAGGGGGAATGAGGGTGAACGGAGGAGGGGTTGGGCCTTGTCAGCGTACTGGGGCACCCACTGGGCATAGTAGGCAAAGAACCCAAGGCGTCGCCTCAGTTCTTTGGGGCAGGTGGGAATGGGGAGTTTGAGAAGGGGGCACAGACGGTCGGGATCGGGGCCGAGGACACCGTTCTCCACCACGTAGTCGAGTATGGCGAGGCGGGTGGTGCCGAAAACACATTTTGCCTCGTTGTACGTGAGATTGAGGCGTTTGGCAGTTTGGAGGAATTTAGTGAGGTTGAAGTCATGGTCCTGCTGGTTGTGGCCGCAGATGGTGACGCTGTCCAAATACGGGAAGGTAGCCCGCAGTCTGTTCTGGTCCACCATTCGGTCCATCTCCCGTTGGAAGACCGAGACTCCATTGGTGACGCCAAAGGGTACCCTAAGAAAGTGGTAGAGGCGGCCGTACGCCTCGAAGGCCGTGAAGTTACGGTCCTCCGGGCGGATAGGGAGCTGGTGGTAGGTGGATTTCAAGTCTATGGTGGAGAACACCTGGTACTGTGCAATCCGGTTGACCATGTCAGATATGCGGGGGAGGGGATACGCATAAAGCAGCGTGTACCGGTTGATGGTCTGACTGTACTCAATGACCATGCGGTGTTTCTCGATAGACTTGACTACCACCACTTGGGCTCGCCAGGGGCTGGTGCTGTGAGCAATGATCTTTTCCGAGAGAAGGCGCTTAATCTGCGCTCAAATGAATTGGCGGTCCCCGAAACTGTAACGCCGACTTTTAGTAGCCACGGGCTTGCAGTCGGGGGTGAGATTAGCAAACAGTGAAGGGGGGGGATCCTGAGCGTGGAGAGACTACAGGTGGGACCCGGTGGGGGGGGGATCAGGGAAGAACTGAGGGTTGGAGACCGTGAGGGGGGGGGGGGGGGGGGCGTTAAAATGCAAGGTGAGGATGCGCAGGTGGCATTGGAAGTCCAGGCCGAGGATCGCGGTGGCGCAGAGGTGAGGGAGGACCATGAATTTGAAATCCTGGAACACCGCGCCGTTCACTGAGAGGGTGATGACGCAGTAGCCCGAAACCTCGGCCGACTGGGAGTTGGAGGCCATGGAAATATGCCTGTGCGTGGGTAGTACCTTGAGGGAGCAGCGGCGCACGGTGTCCGGGTGGAGGAAGCTCTCCGTGCTGCCGCTGTCGAAGAGGCAGGTAACAGTGAAACGATTTACCTGAACCTCCATGGTGGATCTGGCGAGCTGATGCGGTTGGTCCTGGTCGAGGACGATGGATGCGATGGTGGAGCTGTTGGAGAAGGGTGCCGGATCCGGGGAGCGGCCTGCGGAAGAAGGTGGCGGCGCCCAGGCGTCGTAGGCTGCTGTTGGAGGGCAGGTTGCTTTCGCTGGCTGCATCTCAGTTGTTTGCAGCATTTCAGTCGAGTGCGCAGGACGATCGGCGGTGAACCGGAAGTGACATAAGTCGGGGTTCCGGGCGGCGCCCATGCAGACCACGTGGAGGTGGGGCCAGAGGCCGAGTGCGCAGGTCCGAAAGTGACGATCGGCGGCGGGGCGGACCCGGAAGCCATGATCGGCGGCGGACCGGAAGTGACGTGCAGCGGACCAGAAGTGAAGGGAGCCGGGCCGGGGATAATCAATGCCCCTGCGCCGCACATGTTGAATATCGAGCCGGGAACGGAGGATGGCGGCACCCAGGAGTAGCAGGCCGCGGTGTTGGACCCCAAGGCAGCAGTAGAGCGGCAGACACCCCTCTTGAGAGCACAATTCTGCAACATACTGCTGACTAATATCAGTCTGGGAATATAGGAATGTAATACTTGTTTGGGAATGTAGTAACATTGGAAATAGGAACAGGAGTAAACTGGCCCCTCCAGCCTGCTCCACGATTCAACTAGATCATGACTGATCTTTTACCGCACCACCTTTGCACTTTAGGAGATTATAGCCTGTCCAAAGAGGTACTTGCATTTCTATGCTGAGTTATTTTTGTCCACCAGGAATATCTAATTCAAATACATGGGGTGCGATTCTCCAGCCTCGTTGCGCTCGAGCAAGAGCGCAACAAGGCCGATGAATAGTGGGAGAGGCCAAAAACAAGAACTGCGCCAGGTGCCAAACAGTTTGCGATGCAACCGGCCCATTCCCGTAGGCAAAAACGGGATCCCACCGTAGCATGGCGAGAAACCAATTATCACCACTTCAGCCCTATTTCCATACAATTAACAGTAGCGACCCCATATCCAACGGCCTCTTGTGATTCAGCGGCCTCCCCAGCAAGTGGTCACACTCGCGCCGAATAGTACACCTTTTTAAAAAAGTGAAACTGGCGGAAGCGCTTCTGTGGGGAGTCGAGGATGTGAGTAGCTATTTTTGCCTGGGAGGGGGTGCTCAGCTGGGTGGGGGGTGGGGGCATCACCGTCAGCTGAGGGGAGAGGGGGCCACTGGGGGGGCAACCGTGCGCGGCTCCACCATGCCAACATCTGGAACGTGTGTACCTGTTCCGGGGGTAACCCTTGTCCGTCTGCCCCACCGACAACCCATAACCCTCACTATCTGCTGAGGTCTCTGGCCATGCGGCCGAAGGCTATTACTAATAGGGAATTGACAATCGTGGTTACGTGAGCACTTCACAAAACCCAAGTCGATTCCCGTGGGTGGGCCATGTAGCATGTGGGAGTCATTGCCTTGCATTCCAATTAGACCGCAATGCCTGGACACTGCGGGAAGCAACACCAAAGACGCAACAGCCAACATCCAAACACCCAGGGGATGTGACACAGCTCTGGAGATATGTCCATATCCGAAGGGTGGGCAAGTGCAACGGGGAGGGGACCAGCACCCGGTCCAGGTGAAGTTCTGTGCGGGTGCCTGGGGTACAGCGTCTGGGGTCTGTCGAGGGGGCCCGCTGTGGACGGCGTGCATGGCCCAGGCGTTCCGGATATGGGGGAGTGGGGGCATCAATGGGGGAATGGAGAGTCCCGGTGTGGGAGCCACCGTTGTTTGTCAGTCTAACACCCTTTCCCAATTCCTTACAGAAATTGATCGCTATGGATGGTATTTTGGACTCCACAGAACAGGCCCTGGTACTGCTGGTAGGCCAGGCGGCCCGACACCGGAGACAGCGGTGGCAGCAGCGTCGACAGAGACACGAGATGGCGGTCTATGTGCAGAGACGCGCCCCACACCCTGAGGAGCCAGCCGCTCATCAGACGAAGGAGGGACCCAGAGGAGGAGGCTCTCAACAGCCTAAAGGCTGAGTGTACAGTCATCGCTCATCCTTTGAACAAATGACCGACAGCTTTTGTTGCAGGAGGCTCTGCCTCAACAAGGAGACAGAGCGGCATGTATGCCATATCCTCGCAGACTTGGCACCACATGGAGGAGGAGGACACCCGCTGTCTGTGGCCGTAAAGGTCACCGCAGTCCTGAACTTTTATGCTTCGGGATAATTCCAGGGCTCGAGCGGGGACCTGTGTGGCATTTCGCAGGCCACAGCCACAGGTGCATCCGACAGGTCATGGATGCCCTCTTTGCCCAGGCGGAAAATTATATAAGCATTGCCATGGACCAAGCCCAACAAGATGCCCCGGCAGCAGGATTCTTTGCCATCGCTGGAATGCCCCAGGTCCAGAGGCTGATTGACTGCACGCATGTCGCCTTACGTTCTCAAGGCCAGCTAGGAGTGCCCTACTTTAACAGGAAGGACTCCCTGAACATACAGCTCGTGTATGACCACAACATGCAGATCATGCACATGTATGCATGCTTCCCAGGGAGTGTGCACGACAGCTATATCCTGGGGCAGTCAGAAATGCCTGGCCTCTTTGAGGACCACCCCAGGATGGGCGGCTGGCTATTGGGGGATAAGAGTTGCCCTCTGAGGACCTGGCTAATGACGTCAGTCCAGAGGCCAGAGACTGAAGTGGAGACCCAGTACTACGAGGCCCTTCTGGCTACCCAGGCTGTCACTGAGCAGTGCATTGGACTGCTCAAAATGCGGTTCCGATGCCTTGACCTCTCCGGTGGTGCCCTGTAGTACACTGCCCGGAGGGTAACCCATTTTGTGCTGTGTCCTCCACAACCTGACACTGCAGCGGGGCGACGTGCCGGTGGCACGGTAGCACAGTGGTTAGCACTGTTGCTTCACAGTGCCAGACACCCGGGTTCTATTCCTGGCTTGGGTCACTGACTGTGTGGAGTCTGCATGTTCTCCCCCTGTCTGCGTGGGTTTCCTCCGGGCGCTCCGGTTTCCTCCCACAAGTCCCGAAAGACGTGCTTGTTAGGTGAATTGGACATTCTGAATTCTCCCTCAGTGGACCTGAACAGTATAGTGACTAGGGGATTTTCACAGTAATTTCATTGCAGTGTTAATGTAAGCCTACTTGTGACACTAATAAAGGTTATTATTCGATTATTATTAGGTTGGGGATAAGGAACATGTGCCCACCTCCGAAGAGGAGGAGGATTAAGACGAGGACGACGATGAGGCGCCGGACCAGCAGGGGCTGGCAGATGATCCCGGGAATGAACCAGCGGACAAGCTGGAAGCTGCAGGACAGATGGCGAGGGTCCGGCAAGCCCGGAGTGCCAGGGATACTCGTTGACTTCACTTAGGATGTGGCCTGCTCCATAATCGCTACCTTCTCCACTGCAGCCCCACCCCCCCCAATTCCCACCCTCCCAGGCCTGTTACGTCACTCCAGGGTGCTGGGACGGTCTCAGAACCATCAGCGGGTCACTGATGAGGACAGGGAGGTGATGATAACCTGCAGAAAACTGAGCGCCGGTGCTCCTCAATCTATGCCATAATCCGACCCCTGCCTATTGCTGAGGGCTTGCTCACACCCATCACCTGCACGTAGTGTGCCAGGGGAGTGGGGGAATGCCTGGAGAGATGGGCCAAGGGCTCGGAGGTCCGTCCGCATTGTGGAAGAAAGTGACAGAGGCATCATACTGTTTGTGGTAAAGGGATTTTAACATTTCACAGATGACCAACAATGCCCCATTCTCCCGATGGTGCTGCCCACTCTCCCCACCACCCCCTCACCCCTACCACCCCCATCCCCCGGTGCCTTCAGTGATCTTCAAAATGCTTCGCCTTCCTTGATTTATCGCTACATCTAGGTGTGACCCTAGGATGCACATCGGAGATAGAGGCAGCCAGCTGCTTACCACATCCACACCCCTGGCTTGCATCCTCTGGGGGCTCTGGGGCTGAAGGGCCCTGCTGCACTTGTCGGCACATGCACAGCTGTGCCGCCCTGTCCCATGTGCTGACTGCGAGATGTGGCCTCATCAGAGGGATGGAACTCAGGGTAGCTGGTGGCCACCATCCCCACTCCATGGGGCAGGTCCAGGTTGACGCCAAGCTTTCTCTCCTCACATTTGGTGCCCAGAGGGCCCTGGGGTTCACCATGGGATGGAGGGGCAGCTGGTTCAAGCTCCGGCTACCTTTGCATCATCTGGCTCTGCCAGCCCTGGCGACTCCCCAATGTCTGAACCATCGTGTCGACGCCCTCTGCGATGCTCCTCAGTGATTGGGCCATGCTCTGCAATGCCTTGGCAATGCTCACCTGCGACTGGGACAAGCTCCGCAGCACATCGGCCATGCCGATCTGAGACCGGGACATGTCCCCAGCACCTCATCAAGGTCGGCCTGGTATTGGGTGACATCCCCGAGTGAGTTGGACATTCTGCCTAGGCCCTCAACCAGGGCCGTCACTGACTGTGCAACGCCTTGGACACCTTCACTCATGGTGCCGACGTCATGCAACTGGCTCTCCACTGCAGCCGCCATCCTTACAGTGTTGGCCTCTGAGCCACGCATTACTGGCAAAATCTCCTGCGCCCGTAGCCTCTGGGACTCCTCCAATTGGCTATGGGCGTGCTGGTGTGTCACTGACATCTCACTCTGAATGTCTCCACTCCCTAACGTCCCCAGCAGCTGTGGGGTAGCCTGGTCCATTGGCTCAGCATCTGGCAGGATCCCAGCTGGGTCCTGGGATCCTGCAGACCTCTGACTGCTGTCTTGCCTGGGCGGTAGTGCCTCCACCTGGTGTACATCAGCAACAGTATGGTACTCACCAGATTGTGTCCCAGAGGCCTAACCACCAACGTTGCCCACCGAGGTGTGTGTCTCTGCGCTTGTGGAGGAATGACAACTGTGACGCACAATTGTGGCATCCTCGGAGCTCTCCTCTGAGATGGTCTCATGGGAGGCAGGGGAGGGGGGGGCCACCCCGGATGGGATGGCGCCTTCGGCTGGATGACCAGTGTGATGCACGATCAATAAGTACTAAAACGAGGTTGTAGTACAACTGAAGGCTTTAATAAGCTAGAACTGTTCCCCAGCAGCTCAGGTACAGAATGAGGGCTGCTGGAACGGCACAGGTTCTTATACCCCGCCTATCAGGGCAGAGCTACTATACTATACAGCCAATGGTAAACCCCTAGGTTTAACCAATAGAACTTCAGCCTCTCAGGTACCGTAATACCTGATAATACCACACTGGTCAGTGGGAGGGATGGGTCAGTGTGTATGGCAATAACAACTCACATGTGACAGATCCTCCAGGTGGGGCCCAGTGGATCCTCACCTCTGTGGCATGCGGCGAGCTCTGCATTGGTGACCGCTCTGTCCTCGGCCACCCCAGTCACTTCCAGGCCCCGTTCCTCAAATGCCGTGAGGATTCTTATAACCAGCACCCCTCCGCCAGTCTGGATCCTCGCTCTCCCAGTGATTGTGGGAGAGCGTCTACCGTGGAGATATAGAGAGTGAATTGTTAGCCGCACAAGTGGTTCAGAGTAATGGAGGGGGTGGGGGGGGCGGGGGGGTTGAAGGAATGATTGGTGTGGGAGTTCAAGGGAGGAGGGGGTGAAGGGAGGATTGGGAGCCGCATGTAGTGGGGGGGTGTCGATGTTCACATGGTGGTGAAAAGGTCTCGGGGGAGGTTAACTCACCCGTGTTGCGCGGTGTAAGTCGTTGACCTCCTTTGGCACTTGAGGCCAGGCGCCCTGGTCACACTTCCCGAGCTGACGGCTGCTGCCACTTCGTCCAAGGTGGCATTGGCTGCCCTGTGGCCCACCCTCCAGGAGGAACAGGACATTCCTCCTGGCCTCCACCACATTTCGGAACCTCTCGGTCTTCTCAGCGACATAGGTGCAAGCTGAGTGGGACTGGCTGTGCAAGTGCCGTTTAAGTGCTGCTCGACTTTGTTAGTGGGAGGCAGGCGAGCGCGGTTCTGACGAATCGGTTGGCGAGCCTTCATTGGCGGCGTGAAGTTCTTGGGCCTTGTTAAGTGGACCAGTTGATGTTCCCAGCCTTGCCAGGCCGAGCGCCAGGATGCTCATGGCTGTTCCCGCATGCTACCACACTTCAAAATCTTTTTGTAGAATCGCACCCATTGAATTTCTCTGTAGCACAAGGTAGCCAAACTTCAATAGTACACTAAAGGTGAAGTATATTTTGACATCATCTCTATGGGAGAAGGCTACTTGTATTCTTCGCACTGTCTTTCTCATTCTTTGGTCGTCAAGCAAGTCTTAGCTGTAACATTTTTGGTCACAGGTCGACTACATATTTAATTTGTCATTCTGCTAACCAGAAAGAACAATAAATAGGGCTGGATTCTCCGTAGCCCACCGCCGAAATCATGATCGGCGATCGGGCGGAGAATGGATCCCAATGATGCCGGTTTGACGCCGGTCTGCCATGCTCTGCCCTCCCAAAACCGGCGTCATCGTGCCGTGCGCGTGCTGCATAGCGCGCGCTGTTTCAACGCTGTTGCCGCGTCATCGGCAGCCCACCTGCGATGCTCCGCCCTTGATGGGACGAGTTCCCGACGGCGCGTGCCACATGTGGTCCCAGCAGTCGGGAACTCAGTGTGCACACTGCAGACAGTGTCCAGCGTGCCACACTCGGCCACGACCCATGCTGCTGGCGGGAAGGGCTTATGCTGGGCTGGGGAGACTGATGGGGGGGTGGTCAGGTGTGGTATAATAGTACAGAGATAATGGTCTAATAGTATCCCTGACACTCTGTAACAATTTAATGATTTTGTATTGTTTCTCACTGTGTGATAATTCACAGGGATGGAGGGAGAGAGGCGAGTTCACCATCCCTGTTAATAGTATATTTGTTAAAATCCTGCTGCCTACAGCGCTGAGGTCCCAGGTTTGAATACTGGCCCTGGGTCACTGTCCGTGTGAAGTTTGCACATTCTCCCCATGTTTGCGTGGGTTTCACCCCACAACCCAAAGATGTGCAGGTTAGGTGGATTGGCCACGCTAAATTGCCCCTTAATTAGAAAAAAAAATTGGGTACTCTAAATTTAAAAATAATGATTTGTTAAAATCAATGGACCAAGATCAACAAATCATTAATATGCTTGCAGGTATCCCTGTTGATTCTGTGGCTAACTTTGTGATGGGCTGTATTAATTAAATAGTGCTCCATAATAAGGAATTATAGGTGAACTCTTTAGCAAATCAGTTCTGGGGAACTTTACTTACTCTCTTGGCTCTAAAGGTTAAATCATTTTCAATTGAAAGGTGGTTAAAACCCATAAACAAAACAAAAAAGGCTACTTAAGCACAGAACTCCAGAAGAGGATCTTTCAGTTCTGTGATAGTCTCATGTCTGTCCATGCATTTTCTCATTCAATAGATAAAAAAGGGCATACCTACTTCAGTACATTGAGCTTTTGTTTGCTTGTCTAACCTAGCTACTAATTGTAACGTTCTGCGTCTCTGCGTATGTTACCATCCATTAATTCGCTTTCCAAAATTAACAAAGACAAGATCCATAAGGATTTGAGAACAACAAAATTTCTAAATGAATAATCCACTGCCAAGCTGAGACACCTGGATTATGGCATAAATACAAATGAAACGCAGTTATCAGTAGACAACATGCAGACTGTATCAGCCACATGAAGAAAATATATTCTCATCATTACTCTGTGTGACAGGGCTGCACTCATGTTTTGAGTTGGATTGTGAAACTTATCGGGGCCGTGGAATGGATTGTTTTCCGTCCTTTGCATCTTGCATGACAATCAAGTAGACCTACGGCAGGTACAGAACAGGACAGATGTAGAGTAAAGCTCCCCTTGTGATTCTGTCCTAAACACCAACCTCAAGAACACCTTAACTATGCCAATATGACATTTTCATGTCCTACACCTACATGGTCATTCTGGCCTAATTCACAGCCAAACTGTTGTCAGAGAGGCGGCCTTCATCCCATCAACCTAAACTTGGATTTAAACAGAGATAGAACATAGAAAATACAGCACAGAACAGGCCCTTCGGCCCACGATGTTGTGCCGAACCTTTGTCCTAGATTAATCATAGATTATCATTGAATTTACAGTGCAGAAGGAGGCCATTCGGCCTCCCGAGTCTGCACCAGCTCTTGGAAAGAGCACCCTACCCAAACTCAACACCTCCACCCAACACCAAGGGCAATTTGGACATTAAGGGCAATTTATCATTGGCCAATTCACCTAACCCGCACATCTTTGGACTGTGGGAGGAAACCGGAGCACCCGGAGGAAACCCACGCAGACACGGGGAGGACGTGCAGACTCCGCACAGACAATGACCCAAGCCGGAATCGAACCTGGGACCATGGATCTGTGAAGCAATTGTGCTATCCACAATGCTACCGTGCTGCCCTTAAGAACAAATAAATCTACACTATATAATTTTCCCGTAATCCATGTACCTATCCAACAGCTGCTTGAAGGTCCCTAATGTTTCCGACTCAACTACTTCCACAGGCAGTGCATTCCATGCCCCCACTACTCTCTGGGTAAAGAACCTACCTCTGATATCCCTCCTATATCTTCCACCTTTCACCTTAAATTTATGTCCCCTTGTAATGGTGTGTTCCACCTGGGGAAAAAGTCTCTGACTGTCTACTCTATTTATTCCCCTGATCATCTTATAAACCTCTATCAAGTCGCCCCTCATCCTTCTCCGCTCTAATGAGAAAAGGCCTAGCACCCTCAACCTTTCCTCGTAAGACCTACTCTCCATTCCAGGCAACATCCTGGTAAATCTTCTTTGCACCTTTTCCAGAGCGTCCACATCCTTCCTAAAATGAGGCGACCAGAACTGTACACAGTACTCCAAATGTGGCCTTACCAAAGTTTTGTACAGCTGCATCATCACCTCACGGCTCTTAAATTCAATCCCTCTGTTAATGAACGCGAGCACACCATAGGCCTTCTTCACAGCTCTATCCACTTGAGTGGCAACTTTCGAAGATGTATGAACATAGACCCCAAGGTCTCTCTGCTCCTCCACAATGCCAAGAACTCTACCGTTAACCCTGTATTCCGCATTCATATTTGTCCTTCCAAAATGGACAACCTCACACTTTTCAGGGTTAAACTCCATCTGCCACTTCTCAGCCCAGCTCTGCATCCTATCTATGTCTCTTTGCAGCCGACAACAGCCCTCCTTACTATCCACAACTCCACCAATCTTCGTATCATCTGCAAATTTACTGACCCACCCTTCAACTCCCTCATCCAAGTCATTAATGAAAATCACAAACAGCAGAGGACCCAGAACTGATCCCTGTGGTACACCACTGGTAACTGGGATCCAGGCTGAATATTTGCCATCCACCACCACTCTCTGACTTCTATCGGTTAGCCAGTTCGTTATCCAACTGGCCAAATTTCCCACTATCCCATGCCTCCTTACTTTGTGCAGAAGCCTACCATGGGGAACTTTATCAAATGCCTTACTAAAATCCATGTACACTACATCCACTGCTTTACCTTCATCCACATGCTTGGTCACCTCCTCAAAGAATTCAATAAGATTTGTAAGGCAAGACCTACCCCTCACAAATCCGTGCTGACTATCCCTAATCAAGCAGTGTCTTTCCAGATGCTCAGAAATCCTATCCTTCAGTACCCTTTCCATTACTTTGCCTACCACCGAAGTAAGACTAACTGGCCTGTAATTCCCAGGGTTATCCCTAGTCCCTTTTTTGAACAGGGGCACGACATTCGCCACTCTCCAATCCCCTGGTACCACCCCTGTTGACAGTGAGGACGAAAAGATCATTGCCAACGGCTCTGCAATTTCATCTCTTGCTTCCCATAGAATCCTTGGATATATCCCGTCAGGCCCGGGGGACTTGTCTATCCTCAAGTTTTTCAAAATGCCCAACACATCTTCCTTCCTAACAAGTATTTCCTCGAGCTTACCAATCTGTTTCACACTGTCCTCTCCAACAATATCGCCCCTCTCATTTGTAAATACAGAAGAAAAGTACTCATTCAAGACCTCTCCTATCTCTTCAGACTCAATACACAATCTCCCGCTACTGTCCTTGATCGGACCTACCCTCGCTCTAGTCATTCTCATATTTCTCACATATGTGTAAAAGGCCTTGGGGTTTTCCTTGATCCTACCCGCCAAAGATTGTTCATGCCCTCTCTTAGCTCTCCTAATCCCTTTCTTCAGTTCCCTCCTGGCTATCTTGTATCCCTCCAATGCCCTGTCTGAACCTTGTTTCCTCAGCCTTACATAAGTCACCTTTTTCCTCTTAACAAGACATTCAACCTCTCTTGTCAACCATGGTTCCCTCACTCGACCATCTCTTCCCTGCCTGACAGGGACATACATATCAAGGACACGTAGCACCTGTTCCTTGAACAAGTTCCACATTTCACTTGTGTCCTTCCCTGCCAGCCTATGTTCCCAACTTATGCACTTCAATTCTTGTCTGACAACATCGTATTTACCCTTCCCCCAATTGTAAACCTTGCCCTGTTGCACGTACCTATCCCTCTCCATTACTAAAGTGAAAGTCACAGAATTGTGGTCACTATCTCCAAAATGCTCCCCCACTAACAAATCTATCACTTGCCCTGGTTCATTACCCAGTACTAAATCTAATATTGCCCCTCCTCTGGTCGGACAATCTACATACTGTGTTAGAAAAGCTTCCTGGACACACTGCACAAACACCACCCCATCCAAACTATTTGATCTAAAGAGTTTCCACTCAATATTTGGGAAGTTAAAGTCGCCCATGACTACTACCCGATGACTTCTGCACCTTTCCAAAATCTGTTTCCCAATCTGTTCCTCCACATCTCTGCTACTATTGGGGGGCCTATAGAAAACTCCTAACAAGGTGACTGCTCCTTTCCTATTTCTGACTTCAACCCATACTACCTCAATAGGGTGATACTCCTCGAACTGCCTTTCTGCAGCTGTTATACTATCTCTAATTAATAATGCCACCCCCCCACCTCTTTTACCACCCTCCCTAATCTTATTGAAACATCTATACCCAGGGACCTCCAACAACCATTTCTGCCCCTCTTCTATCCAAGTTTCCATGATGGCCACCACATCGTAGTCCCAAGTGCCGATCCATGCCTTAAGTTCACCCACCTTATTCCTGATGCTTCTTGCGTTGAAGTATACACACTTCAACCCATCTCCGTGCCTGCAAATACTCTCCTTTGTCAGTGTTCCCTTCCCCACTGCCTCATTACATGCTTTGGCGTCCTGAATATCGGCTACCTTAGTTGCTGGACTACAAATCCGGTTCCCATTCCCCTGCCAAATTAGTTTAAACCCTCCCGAAGAGTACTAGCAAACCTCCCTCCCAGGATATTGGTGCCCCTCTGGTTCAGATGCAACCCGTCCTGCTTGTACAGGTCCCACCTTCCCCAGAATGCGCTCCTATTATCCAAATACCTGAAGCCCTCCCTCCTGCACCATTCCTGCAGCCACGTGTTCAACTGCACTCTCTCCCTATTCCTAGCCTCGCTATCACGTGGCACCGGCAACAAACCAGAGATGACAACTCTGTCTGTCCTGGCTTTCAACTTCCAGCCTAACTCCCTAAACTTGTTTATTACCTCCACACCCCTTTTCCTACCTATGTCGTTGGTACCAATGTGCACCACGACTTCTGGCTGCTCCCCCTCCCCCTTAAGGATCCTGAAGACACAATCCGAGACATCCCTGGCCCTGGTACCCGGGAGGCAACATACCTTCCGGGAGTCTCGCTCGCGACCACAGAATCTCCTATCTATTCCCCTAACCATTGAATCTCCTACAACTATTGCTTTTCTATTCTCCCCCCTTCCCTTCTGAGCCCCAGAGCCAGACTCAGTGCCAGAGACCTGGCCGCTAGGGCCTTCCCCCGGTAGGTCATCCCCCCCAACAGCATCCAAAACGGTATACTTGTTTTGAAGGGGAACGGCCACGAGGGATCCGTGCACTGTCTGCCTGTTTGTTTTTTTCCCCCTGACTGTAACCCAGCTATTCTTGTCCTGTACCTTGGGTGTGGTTACCTCCCTGTAACTCTTCTCAATCACCCCCTCTGCCTCCCGGATGATCCGAAGTTCATCCAGCTTCAGCTCCAGTTCCCTAACACGGTCTTTGAGGAGCTGAAGTTGGGTGCACTTCCCGCAGGTATAGTCAGTGGGGACACCGGTGGTATCCCTCACCACCCACATCCTACAGGAGGAGCATGTAACTGGCCTAGCCTCCATCCCCTCTTACCTTACAGAATATAGCTGCTGTGTGGACTAACTAGATCTCCGCCCTCCGACTCTGCTACACTTCTTGTAAACTCCTGGCTCTCTTCGCACTCTTTGCGGAAACGTCGGAAACAAAATGAAAGGAGCACCTTACTCCCTCCTCACCTAACTCCCTCAGTCACCAAACTCTCACTATAGCACTCAAAAAGCACCAAATTCAGCACTCAGTGCAAACAAAGTCTGTACTGTAGGGGATCACTTTTATACTGTGAATCTAGCCTCTGAAAAACTGACCTAATCCAATTAACTAATTAACAAGCTCCAGCTGCAAGTGCCTAGAAGTAGAAGCCTGTTTAAAGCTGATTGAAAATTCACCTTCTTCTAAATCAAACAGCAACTTTTAAGTTAATTAACTAAATAAAAGAAAGACTAAACTTTAGATAAAAATGAAGCCTTATACTCCCTCCAGAAAAGAAGGGGCAGCATTCTTCTCCCTGAGAGATTGCAGGCCTTGTAAAATGGAAAATATTAATGAGACCTGTTTGCCCTGTCAACACTTCCAAGACCCCTTGGGTGCGATTCTCCGGAAAAATCTCCAAATGTGGTAGCGAGCAGGAATAGCCGCGAACCTCCCGGCGCTCGGTCAGGGAAACCGGCAATGCAATTCAATGTTAATTGGTCCACTTAACGAGGCCTCAGGACCTCTCGCTGCAAATAACGCTTCACCAGCTGATTCACCGGGACCGCGCTTGCCAGCCCCTCTGCTAACAAGGTCGAGCGACACTTAAATTGCACTTGCTCAGCCAACTCCAGCCAGCTCGCAGTAATGGCGCCGAGGAGACCGGCCCCAAGATTCGAGGACGCTGACCTGGGGACGCTCCTGGACGTGGTGGAGACCAGGAGAGATGTCCTGTTCCCCCGAGTGTCCCAGAGGGTGAGCCACAAGGTAGCCAGTGCTGCCTGGGATGAGGTGGTGGCAGACTTTAGTTCCAACAGTATGGCCAGCAGTGCAGGAAGAAGGTCAACGACCTACACCTGGCAGCATGAGCGAGTAGACACCAATGCCCCCCCAAATGAGCATCCACCCCCCAACTATCCAACTGACCCCCAGACCTCCCTCCCCCCTCTCCCCCAACCCCGCCTTCACACCCACTCTCCCACCACTGGACCATGCGTGTGGTTAATGTTGCCTTCTCTGTGTCTCCTCAGGAAAAGCTCTCCCACAATTGGCGCGAGAGGGCCCAGACTGACAGAGGGGTGCCAGACATAAGAATCCTCACTACTTCAAGAAGTGGGCCCTGGAGGTGACTGGGGTGGCCAAGGATTGATCGGTCACCCAGCAGACGCTGGCGGTCGACGGAGAGGTGATGAACCACCGAGCACCACCCGGAGGACCTGTCAAACGTGAGTAATGATTGCCTTACAGACTGACTCATCCCTCCCATTGTCACATGTCCATTCTCCTGCAGGTCCTCCAGCCGACGGCGCCGGACCATCTCAGGTGGCCCCCTCTCCTGACTCCGAGGAGAACATCTTCGAGGAGTGCTCCAAGGAGACCACCTCACGGCACAGTTCTCATGCCCACCCTCCACCAGCACAGATACACACACCTCAGTGAGAAATGTTAATGGTTTGGCTTCTGGGGCACAATCTGGTGAGCACCACACTGCTACTGATGTACATCAGGTGGAGACAGGAATTCCCAGGCACGACAGCAGTCGGAGGACTGCTGGATCCCTGGCTCATCTGGGTCTCAGCCTAATGCTGAGCCTGTGAAACAGAGTTTCCTGGAGCTGATGGAGACGATAGGGAGAGGCGGGGACGTTCAGAGGGAGATATCAGCATTATGCCAGCAGATCCATAACTGATTGGAGGAGTCCCAGAGGCTACGGGTGCAGGCAATGAGTGGCACTGAGACAAACATTGCTCGGGTGGAGACAACAGTGCAGAGCCTGGTGCACGATGTCGGCACCATGAGTGAAGGTGTCCAAGGCGCAGTCAGTGACAGCCATGGCTGAGGGTTTCAGCCTTACTGGGGGATGTCTCCCAGTACCAGGCTGACCTTGATGAGATTCTGTGGGACATGTTCCACTCTCAGATGGGAATGCCCAAGGCGCTGCGGAGCTTGTCCCAGTTGCATGTGGGCATGGCTGAGGCACTGCAGAGCATGTCCCGGTCACTGGGGGATGTGTCCCAGTCACTGAGGTGCATTGCCGAGGGCGTTGACGCGATGGTGCGGACCATGGAGAACCACCAGGTCCTGCAGAGCCAGATGATGCAGGGGCAGCCGGGGCCTGAACCAGCTGCCCCTCTATCCCAAGGTGAACCCCAGGGCCCTATGGATACCGACCAGGAGGAAGGGACGCTGACTGCCAACATGGACCTGTCCCATGGGGTGGTGACAGTGGCCACCAGCACTCCCGGGTTCCAACGCTCTGCTGAGGCCGCGTCTCGGGGTCAGCACACGGGACAGGACAGCATGGCTGTGCATGTGCTGTCGACAAATCAGACGGGGCCCTCTGGTGGCCCTAGAGCCCCCAGTGAACGCACACGAAGGGCATCGAAGGCCACGGGACAAGGTAAACAGCTGGCTGCCTCCACTTCAGAAATGCATCCTGCGGAAACACCAAGAGTAGTGGTAGAACTAGGAGGGCCAGGCACGTTCAGCATCACTGAGGGCACTGGTGTAGGGGGGGGGATTAGGTAGGGGGTAGGGAGATGATGGGGTTGGGGGCCGGTGGGGGGGGGGGGTTGGGTGGGATGGCATTCTCGGGAATGGGGTATTGTACAGCACATTAAACAACTTTTTTGCACAACCATTATGATGCCTCTGTCATTTTCTTCTGCAATGCGGGCTGACCCCCGGAACTTTGCCTGTCTCTCCAGGCAATCCCTCTTCCCCATGTCACCCACCCACCCTCCGGCCATGGTTCTGTCCTGGGAGCTGTGTACCATCCCCTGGGTGTTCAGATGGCTGCTGCATGTGTGGTGTTGACTCCCACACAGTGTCCAGGCACCAAGGTTTGATTGGAATGCTAGGCAATGACACCCACATGCTACATGGCCTGCCTACCCATGGGAACCCACTTGAAATGTGTCAAGTGCTCACTTAACCACGCTTGCCAATTCCCTATTAGCGATTGCCTTCAGCCACGCAGCCAGAGGCCTCAGCAGTCAGTAGGGGTTATGGGTGATCGGTGGGGAAACAGGCAGGGGCAGGGGTTTCCCCCGGAATGGGGTTGGGATCCAGATTGGCATGGTGGTGCCACGAGCGATTGCCCTCCCATTTGCCCCCCAGTCCCTCACCTCCCACCCTCCCATGGCGGCTGACCCCTGCAGAGGGACCCCACACCCCACCAAGTACTGGGGTGGCAAGGCCAGCACCCCCGCTCTCTTTGCCTGTGAGCAAAGATGGCTACTCACCTCCTCAGCTTCCCACAGAAGCCCTTCCATCAGGCTAACGTTTTTAAAAAGGAGTACTAATCGGCGGCGGCGTGACCACTTGCTGGGGAGGCCGGTAAACGAAGGCCGTTGGATGACAGGTGGCTCTCGTTAATTGTATGGAAATGATGCTTAAGTGCTGATAATTGGGTTCTCACTACGCTCCGGCGAGATTACGAATTCACCAAAGGGAGTAGTCCAGTTGCATCACAAACTGTTTGGCGCCTGCCGCGGTTCCCGTTTTTGGCCTCTCCTGCTATTCACCAGCCTCGTTACACTTGAGCACGAGTGTAACAAGGCCGGAAGATCGCACCCTGCATTTCCATTTCTTTTTCTTTTTGCTGCATTTCCATTAGTTTAATTTGTAACTGGATCTGAGCTAATTCTACTGATTAAGACCATAAGACCATAAGACATAGGAGTGGAAGTAAGGCCGTTCGGCCCATCGAGTCCACTCCACCATTCAATCATGGCTGATTTCAACTCCATTTACCCGCTCTCTCTCCATAGCCCTTAATTCCTTGAGAAATCAAGAATTTATCAACTTCTGTCTTAAAGACACTCAACGTCCCGGCCTCCACCGCCCTCTGTGGCAATGAATTCCACAGGCCCACTACTCTCTGGCTGAAGAAATTTCTCCTCATCTCTGTTCTAAAGTGACTCCCTTTTATTCTAAGGCTGTGCCCCCGGGACCTAGTCTCCCCTGCTAATGGAAACAACTTCCCTACGTCCACCCTATCTAAGCCATTCATTATCTTGTAAGTTTCTATTAGATCTCCCCTCAACCTCCTAAACTCCAATGAATATAATCCCAGGATCCTCAGACGTTCATCGTATGTTAGGCCTACCATTCCTGGGATCATCGGTGTGAATCTCCGCTGGACCCGCTCCAGTGCCAGTATGTCCTTCCTGAGGTGTGGGGCCCAAAATTGCTCACAGTATTCTAAATGGGGCCTAACTAATGCTTTATAAAGCTTCAGAAGTACATTCCTGCTTTTATATTCCAAGCCTCTTGAGGTAAATGACAACATTGCAATTGCTTTCTTAATTACGGACTCAACCTGCAAGTTTACCTTTAGAGAATCCTGGACTAGGACTCCCAAGTCCCTTTGCACTTCAGCATTATGAATTTTGTCACCGTTTAGAAAATAGTCCATGCTTTTATTCTTTTTTCCAACGTGCAAGACCTCGCACTTGCCCACGTTGAATTTCATCAGCCATTTCTTGGACCACTCTCCTAAACTGTCTAAATCTTTCTGCAGCCTCCCCACCTCCTCCATACTACCTGCCCCTCCACCTATCTTTGTATCATCGGCAAACTTAGAATGCCCCCAGACCCGTCATCTAGATCGTTAATATATAAAGAGAACAGCTGTGGCCCCAACACTGAACCCTGCGGGACACCACTCGTCACCGGTTGCCATTCCGAAAAATAACCTTTTATCCCAACTCTCTGCCTTCTGCCTGACAGCCAATCATCAATCCATGTTAGTACCTTGCCTCGAATACCATGGGCCCTTATTTTACTCAGCAGTCTCCTATGAGGCACCTTATCAAAGGCCTTTTGGAAGTCAAGATAGATAACATCCATTGGCTCTCCTTGGTCTAACCTATTTGTTATCTCTTCAAAGAACTCTAACAAGTTTGTCAGGCATGACCTCCCCTTACTAAATCCATGCTGACTTGTCCTAATCCGACCCTGCACTTCCAAGAATTTAGAAATCTCATCCTTAACAATGGATTCTAGAATCTTGCCAACAACCGAGGTAAGGCTAATTGACCTATAATTTTCCATCTTTTTCCTTGTTCCCTTCTTGAACAAGGGGGTTACAACAGCGATTTTCCAATCCTCTGGGACTTTCCCTGACTCCAGTGACTTTTGAAAGATCATAACTAACGCCTCCACTATTTCTTCAGCTATCTCCTTTAGAACTCTAGGATGTAGCCCATCTGGGCCCGGAGATTTATCAATTTTTAGACCTCTTAGTTTCTCTAGCACTTTCTCCTTTGTGATGGCTACCATATTCAACTCTGCCCCCTGACTCTCCTGAATTGTTGGGATATTACTCATGTCTTCCACTGTGAAGACTGACGCAAAGTACTTATTTAGTTCCTCAGCTATTTCCTTGTCTCCCATCACTAGATTACCAGCATCATTTTGGAGCGGCCCAATGTCTACTTCTGCCTCCCGTTTGTTTTTAATGTATTTAAAGAAACTTTTACTATCATTCCTAATGTTACTGGCTAGCCTACCTTCATAATTGATCCTCTCTTTCGTTATTTCTCTCTTTGTTATCCTCTGTTTGTTTTTGTAGCCTTCCCAATCTTCTGACTTCCCACTACTCTTTGCCACATTATAGGCTTTCTCTTTTGCTTTGATGCATTCCCTAACTTCCTTTGTCAGCCATGGCTGCCTAATCCCCCCTCTGATAACCTTTCTTTTCTTTGGGATGAACCTCTGTACTGTGTCTTCAATTACTCCCAGAAACTCCTGCCATTGCTGTTCTACTGTCTTTCCCACTAGGCTCTGCTCCCAGTCGATTTTCGTCAGTTCCTCCCTCATGCCCCTGTAGTTACCTTTATTTAACTGTAACACCTTTACATCTGATTCTACCTTCTTTCTTTCAAATTGGAGATTGAATTCTACCATATTATGATCACTGACTCCTAAGTGTTCCCTTACTTTAAGATCTTTAATCAAGTCTGGCTCATTACATAACACGAAGTCCAGAATGGCCTGTCCCGTCGTGGGCTCCATCACAAGCTGTTCCAAAAAGCACTCCTGTAAACATTCAATGAATTCCCTTTCCTTGGGTCCACTGGCAGCATTATTTACCCAGTCCACCTGCATATTGAAGTCCCCCATGATCACTGTGACCTTGCCTTTCTGACATGCACTTTCTATTTTGTGGTGCATTTTGTGCCCCTGGTCCTGACCACTGTTAGGAGGCCTGTACATAACTCCCATTATGTTTTTTTTGCCTTTGTGGTTCCTCAACTCGACCCACACAGACTCCACATCATCTGACCCTATGTTCTTTAGTGCTATTGATTTTATTTCATTCCTAATTAACAAGGCAACCCCGCCCCCTCTGTCCACCTCTCTGTCTTTTCGATAGGTTGTGAATCCCTGGATGTTTAAATGCCACTCCTGAACCCCCTGAACCATGTCTCTGTGATGCCTACCACATCATACCTGTCAGTCACAATCTGGGCCAAAAGCTCATCTACCTTGTTCCGTACACTGCGCGCATTTAAATATAGCACCTTTAATTCTCTATTGACCGTCCCTTTTTGTTTTCTTAGTGTGGTGGACCTTGGTTGACCGAGCCTTTCCATACACTGTGTCATATTTTGTGGGATGGGGACTATCGTAACCTCTCCTGAGTTCTGTCTTTTTGTGCTTTTTTGTATTCCTAAGCAGCTACGCTTCCCACTGATTACTTCACCTCTTGGTTCCCTGACTTTCCCTTCCCCCCCCAATCTCTATTTTAAAGTCCCATTGACCACCCTATTTACTCTTTTCACCAGAACACTGGTCCCAGCTTGGTTCAGGTGGATTGTTATGACCCAGGCTGTGTTTCTGGCATTTCTCCGAAATTTAAATGCTAAGAAACGCTTCAAATGTCTCCGCCTTCCAAGCTCGAGCTGTTACCTCTATTTCTACTACACCTACCAATTCCAAAGTTTCCGGATCCGCCCCCAAGGTGTTGGGACTACTGCTTAGTTGACCAGGCATTTTTTAAAGCCAGCTTGATGGACACCTGATATGGACACAGTCCCAGTTTCATAATATTGAAGTGAGGCTTATTTCTGATTTAATTTGGAAATGTTCTTACAAGCTTTGAAGCTTGTACTTATCAATCTACAACTAGTTTTGATGGGTCAAGTCATGTAACCAGTACGTCTTAAAAGGATATAAAAACAGAAAACACTGGATTAAATCAGGATGTCTGGCAGTATCAGTGGAGAAAGAAACAGAGTTAACATTTTAATTTCATATGACCCTTCTACATCCTGAAAGGAATTGTTGGTGGCCGCTTATAAAAGTGTTCCAAAAGTTTATATATTGATTTTGTTATAGTTGGACAATGCAGGTGTGCTCCTCTGGCTCTGTAAAATAACTAGCCTGCCACTAGCCTCATCTTGTCACCTTTGAAGGTCCTTTTTTACTTCCTCCACCAGGCTGGTCAGGTTCCACTTGTGGATCCGTGTCCAGTCTCTGGCTATCTGGATCCCCAGGTAACGGAAGCTGTTCTGGACCGTTTTAAATGGGAGCCCCTCCAGCTATGTCCTCCCCTATTTGGGTTCGCTGGGAATGCCTCACTTTTGCCCAGGTTAAGTTTGTAGCTCGAAAAGGTTCCAAACTCTTTCAGGATTTGCAGTATTGCCCTCAGTCCCTCATGGGCTTCGAGACATAGATTTAAAAAAATAAATTTAGTGTACCCAATTCATTTCTTCCAATTAAGGGGCAATTTAGAGTGTTCAACCTACCTAGCCTGCACATCGTTGTGTCGTGGGGGCAAAATCCACGCAAACACGAGGAGAGTGTGCAAATTCCACACGGATACTGATCCAGAGCCGGGATCAAACCTGGGACCTCGGCACCGTGAGACTGCAGTGCTAACCACTGCGCCACCGTGCTTCAAGACATAGATGAGCAGGTCATCTGCATTGAGTGAAACTCTGTGCTCACTGTCTCCTCTCTGGATTCCCTTCCAGCTTTTCGCATCCCGCAGGGCTATCGCCAGGGGTTCGATCGCTACCGCGAACAAGAGTGGGGACAGGGGGCAGCCCTGTCTTGTTCCTTTCTGTAGCTGGAAGTATTCAGAGCTGGTGGTGTTAGTTCGGACACTCGCTTTGGGAGCGTTGTACAGGACTCTCACCCAGGCGGTGAACCCAGCTCCTAGCCCAAACCGTTCCAGTACCTCGAGGAGGTAGCTCCATTTGACTCTGTCGAACGCCTTTTCTGTGTCCAGGGAGATGATCACCTCTGGTGTTCTCTACTCGGGGGGGGTTGAGGGGGGGGGGGGGGGGGGGGGGGGTCATTATTACGTTCAGCACCTGCCTGATGTTCGCTGTGAGCTGCCTACCCTTGACAAAGCCCGTTTGGTCCTCTGAGACCACCTCCGGTGTGCAGCCCTCCAGCCTTTTGGCCAAGACCTTTGCGAGTATTTTCGATATAACTTTTTTGACAGCATTCATCATACTCCAGACTTCACATTATATATACCAATAATCTTTTAAATAGACAGACCTAAAAACAACACATTTTATTGACATTGGAAAGTGTGTGGATTATGATACCTTCCCCCCCCCCCCCCCCCCCACCCCCCACCCCCACCCCATCACAGAAGAAAAGTGGTGTTAAACGGTGGTGTGGAAAAGGCAGGCCAGTTTAACAACATCACTTACAGCTCAACCTTAACAATCATGCACCAGGTCTTGTTGCTTGTATGAATAATGTTACTGATCAGCTCATTTCTATCTGTCTGCCTGCCTGCCTATCTTTCATTTATTAAAACCTTGTATCGACATGCATTTCGAGTCTACAAAACTTCACTTTCTGTTATCACTCACATCATGTCTTTGTGTCAACTTAACTGCAATTTGAAATCCTGATATCCACATGTAAATAACGGAACTGTCTACATACACTGATCACATAGTAATTAAATAATTTGGCCACAGGGTGGCACAATATTATCTTGTCCCCAAAATCTGTCAAAATGCTTTCTGAAAATTCTGTCTCACAAAGATTGTTTTGCATGTGTTTGAGATAGAAAACTGCGCTGATTGCATACCTACTGTAGATTTTATTTTGTGCTCTTTAAACTTAAGAAAATGTATAAAGCTCAGAGGAAGTGTTTCAAAATGTCAATGTTAGCTTACTTTACAAAAAAGTTCAATTTGAAGCCAGTTGATGATCTTATATATGTTTTGCTGAAAGTTAGCAAAAGAAAATATCTGGATTGCTAACATTGTGAGCTGTGGAGAAAGAGGGAGATCGATGAGTTTATTTCCTCATTCTAATTTTTATGAAATTCAGGTAAACAACAAGAACAGAATACTTTTATATTGTGCCTTTAATGTAATAAACATCCCAAGAGGGAGAATATGCAGACTCTGCACAGACAGTGCCAAGGTGCCCAGGTGGCAATTCCAGCTAGCAGGGGCACTGCCATTGTGCCAGGTTGGCACTGCCAAGCTGGCAGTTTTTGCGCGCCCGCAATTCGGCCGAGGTTGCCCACTTTAGGTGTTTTGGCCTGAGGGGGACACTCCCATGTTGCATTCATGCTGGGCGCAGGTGGGGATTTTTTTGTGGGCCTCGGAGATCGGGGCGCCATTTAAAAATGGCACGTGTAGCGTTGAATAGACATGTGTTTTTCAGCACTGCGAGTGCCAGGAAATACATGGCTAAACGCGCTCGGCAGGGAACTTTGTTCCCTTTGGGAAGATCGTGTCCAAACTTTAAACATAGAATTAAGCATATCAGCAACAAAGAAACAGCTTACTTTTAACAGTTACAGCATTTTACTTGTTTCTAACACTGCCTCTATATCGAGATATATATTCCAATTAAGAGAACCTTGAATACCCCGCATGTTTAAGGTCAACAACAAGGGTTTCCAGTTGCTTATATTGGTCCAAAGCCGTTTAGAAAGAGAGTCCTTCAAGAGCAAACTGAACCCTGTCTGTCCAGATTGGTGTTCCAGAAGCAATTGACAAACCTGGCCCATCACATTAACTATGTCAGCAGCAATCGCATGGTAGCACAGTGGTTAGCACTGTTGCTTCACAGCATCAGGGTCATGGGTTCAATTCCCACTTGGGTCACTGTCTGTGCGGAGTCTGCACGTTCTCCCCATGTCTGCGTGGGTTTCCTCCGGACGCTCCGGTTTCTTCCCACAAGTCCCGAATTACGTGCTTGTTAGATGAATTGGAGATTCTGAATTCTCCCTCAGTGTACCCGAAAGGTGCCATAGTGCGGCTAGGATATTTTCACGGTAATTTAATTGCAGTGTTAATGAAAGCCTACTTGTGACATGTGGTAGTCACCACTGTTGTATTGTATATACCGCATACGAGGGGTATTACGGTAAGGCCCCTGTACTACAGGTACGGGGGTAGATACCTGCCTGCTGGTCCCACCCAGTAGGCGGAGTATAAATGTGTGGGCTCTCCGAGCTGCAGCCATTTCAGCAGCAGCTGTGGGAGGCTACACAGCTCTGCATAATAAAGCCTCGATTACTCTCTACTCTCGTCTCGTCATAATTGATAGTGCATCAATTTATTACGCAGAGATTTTACAACGATGGATTTCCGCATCAAGCCTGATTGCCTGCAGCTGCACCCTCAAGGAGACACCGGCAAGTCGGCCTTCGCACATTGGCTAGCTTGCTTTGAAGCATACATCGGATCTGCGACAGAACCACCCTCAGAGGCACAGAAGCTCCAGATCCTTTACACGCGGCTGAGCTCCGATATCTTTCCCCTCATCCGGGACGCGCCGGCCTATGCTGAGGCCATGGCGCTATTAAAGGAGAACTACGCTCAGCAGACCAACAAAATCTACGCCAGGCACCTCCTGTCCACGTGGCATCAACTCCCCGGTGAGTCTGTGGAAGATTTCTGGCGTGCTCTGCACGCCCTGGTGAGAGACTGCGATTGCCAGGCCGTTTCGGCCGTTGAACATTCTGACCTGCTAGTTAGAGACGCGTTCGTTACGGGCATAGGGCTGGCCTACATCCGCCAGGGCCTGTTAGAAGGGGCTACCCTCGACCTCGCGGCGACCAAGAAACTAGCGCTCTCGCTCACAGTCGCTTCACACAACGTACAGGCGTATGCCCTCGACCGCACGGCCCACCCCTCCTGGGCATCGTGGACCCCGCCAGCGAACACCCCATCGCGGACCCCATCAGCGGCCGCCCCCAGCCAACCCCAGACCTGCGCCGCGCGGCAGCCAACCAACCCCGGGGGACCCAAGTGCTACTTCTGTGGACCGTCAAAACACCCCCGGCAGCGCTGCCCGGCGGGGAGCGCGCTCTGCAAGGCCTGCGGAAAAAAAGGACATTTTGCTGCTGTGTGTCAGACCTGCTCGATCGCCGCTATTGTCCCTGCACACCCCACGTGCGACCCGTGGGCGCCGCCATCTTCCTTGCCTCAGACCACGTGCGGCCCGTGTGCACCGCCATCTTGCTTGCCTCACAACACGTGCGGCCCTTGGGCGCCGCCATCTTGTTCGCCATCTTGCTCGCCTCACAACACATGCGGCCCGTGGGTGCAGCCATCTTGCCAGCCTCAGGACACTTGCGGCCCGTGGGCGCCGCCATTTTCCCCACCTCAGGACCCCTGTTCATCGGCCACCTCATCGAGCTGCTCATCGCCTGCAACCGCCGCCGACCAGCCGCAACTCGCCTCCATCACGATCGACCAGTCCCGACCGCACAACCTTGCGACCGCGTTGACGACAGTGAAGGTCGACGGGCACAAGATATCCTGCCTTCTGGACTTCGGGAGCACTGAGAGCTTCATCCACCCCGATATGGTAAGACGCTGCTCCCTCGCAGTACACCCCATGAACCAGAAAATCTCCCTGGCCTCCGGATCCCACTCCGTGGCAATCCGGGGGTACTGCACCGCTGCCCTCACCATCCAGGGCGTAGAGTTCAGCAGCTTCCGGCTCTACATCCTCCCCGACCTCTGCGTGCCTTGCTACTCGGCCTGGACTTCCAGTGCAACCTCCAGAGCCTAACCCTGAAATTTGGCGGGCCCCTACCACCCCTTACAGTCTGCGGTCTCACAACCCTTAAGGTCGACCCGCTTTCTCTGTTTGCAAACCTCACCCCTGATTGCAAACCCGTCGCCACTAGGAGCAGACGGTACAACACTCAGGACAGGACCTTCATCAGGTCTGAGGTCCAGCGGCTGCTACGGGAAGGTATTATCGAAGCCAGCAACAGCCCCTGGAGAGCCCAAGTGGTAGTTGTGAAAACTGGGGAGAAAAACAGGATGGCCGTTGACTACAGTCAGACCACCAATCAGTACATGCAGCTCGACGCGTACCCCCTCCCATGCATATCTGATATGGTCAATCAGATTGCACAGTACCGGGTCTTCTCGACAGTGGACCTAAAATCTGCCTACCACCAGCTCCCCATTCGCAAGGCGGACTGCCCTTACACCACGTTTGAAGTGGATGGCCGCCTTTACCACTTCATTAGGGTTCCCTTTGGCATCACTAACGGGGTCTCGATCTTCCAACGGGAGATGGACCGAATGGTTGACCGGTACGGACTGCGGGCCACCTTCCCGTGCCTGGATAACGTCACCATCTGTGGCCACAACCAGCAGGACCACGACGCTAACCTTTCCAAATTCCTCCACACCGCTAAACTCCTCAACCTAACCTACAACAAGGAGAAGTGCGTGTTCAGCACGAACCGATTAGCCATCCTCATCTATGTGGTCCAGAACGGAGTTCTAGGGCCAACCCCGATCGCATGCGCCCCCTCATGGTCCTCCCCCTTCCCCACTGCCCCAAGACCCTCAAATGATGCCTGGGCTTCTTCTCGTACTACGCCCAGTGGGTCCCTAACTATGCGGACAAGGCCCACCCACTCATTCACTCCACCGTTTTCTCCCTGACGGCCGAGGCTCACCAGGCCTTCAACCGTATCAAGGTCGACATTGCCAAGGCCGCGATGCACGCGGTCGATGAGACGCTCCCCTTCCAAGTCGAGAGCGATGCATCAGACGTCGCTCTAGCCGCCACCCTCAACCAGGCAGGCAGGCCCGTGGCATTCTTTTCCCACACCCTCCATGCCTTCAAAATCCGGCACTCCTCCGTCGAAAAGGAGGCCCAGGCTATCGTTGAAGCTGTGCGGCATTGGAGGTATTACCTGGCCGGCAGGAGATTCACTCCCCTCACTGACCAACGGTTGGTTGCCTTCATGTTCAACAACACACAGCGGGGTAAGATCAAAAATGATAAGTCTTGAGGTGAAGGATCGAGCTCTCCACCTACAATTACAAGATTTTGTATCGCCGCGGTAAGCTCAACGAGCCCCCCGATGCCCTATCCCGAGGTACTTGTGCCAGCGCACAAGTGGACTGACTCCGGACCCTTCACGACGATCTCTGCCTCCCAGGAGTCACCCGCTTTTATCACTTCATAAAGGCCCACAATCTGCCCTACTCCATCGAGGAAGTCAGGGCTATCACCAGAGACTGCCAGGTATGCACGGAGTCTAAACCGCACTTCTACCGGCCTGACTGAGTGCACCTGGTGAAGGCCTCCCGCCCCTTTGAACGCCTCAGCTTGGACTTCAAAGGGCCCCTCCCCTCCACCGACCGAAACACATACTTTCTTAATGTGGTCGATGAATATCCCAGATTCCCCTTCACCGTCCCATGCCCCGATATGACGTCTGCCACCGTCATCAAAGCCCTCAACACCATCTTCGCTCTGTTCGGTTTCCCCGCCTACGTCCACAGCGACCGGGGATCCTCATTTATGAGCAATGAGCTGCGCCAGTACCTGCTCAACAGGGGCATTGCCTCGAGCAGGATGACCAGCTGCAACCCCAGGGGAAACGGGCAGGTGGCGCGGGAGAATGGGACGGCCTGGAAGGCTGTCCAGCTGGCCCTCCGGTCCAGAAATCTCCCGGCCTCCCGCTTGGCAAGAGGTCCTCCCCGACGCCCTTCACTCCATTCGGTCGCTCCTTTGCACTGTGACTAACTAAATTCCCCATGAACGTCTCTTTGCCTTCCCCAGGAAGTCCACCTCCAGGGTTTCGCTCCCAACGTGGCTGGCAGCTCCAGGACCCGTCCTCCTCTGCAAACACGTGCAGCTACACAAGGCGGACCCGTTGGTTGAAAGGGTACAGCTGCTTCACGCAAACCCGCAGCATGCCTACGTAGCTGAGATACCCTCAATTACAACTCGAGACAGATGATTGGTAATACAAAGGCATTAATTAGCAGAGAACTAGTCAGCTACCGAGAAGTGTGCTCACTGCCCATTGGACATTACCTTATATGTGGCTCCCTGGGAGGTGGAGCCGGAGGCGGAGTCCCCCAGGGTTCCAATCCCGGTCTTAAAGGGATCATTACATTAAAGGTGCAGTAACCATTCATCACATTCACCCCCTGTTTTAAAAGAAAACACAGAGTCCGTCAGGGACGAAGTGGAATTACATGTCCAGTCTTTTGGGTGGTCTGATTGTCCTTGTTGATCTTCTCAGCTCCGGCGGTGGTGCGGTGGACACAGGCGTCTTCAGTGGGAGTATATCCGGGAGCAGGGTGGTCTGAGCCTTTGCCCGTGGTGGAGCAGTGGGAGGATCCGGGGTAACTAGGGCGATTGGTGCCGGCGCCGGTGGGGGGGGGGGGGGGGGGGGGCGTTGTCGGTGTTGGCAGCCGGTGCGGAGAGGGGAGCATCGGTAGAGGGGGGGCGTCGGTGGGAGAACCAGCGGGTGCCAGGTCTCGCAGGGAAACTGTGTCTTGCCTTCCGTCGAGGTGCTCAACGTAGGCGTATTGGGGGTTCACATGCAGCAGCTGGACCCTCTCGACTAGAGGGTCCGTCTTATGGCTCCTCGCGTGCCTCCGAAGAGAACTGGTCCAGGAGTCGTCAGCCAACGTGGAAGAGAGGCCCCAGAGGTGGACTTCCTGGAGAAGACGAACAAGCGATTGTGAGGGGTCTCGTTCATGGCCGTGCAGAGGAGCGACCTAATGGAGTGTAGGGCATCAGGTAGGACCTCCAGCCACCGGGTGGTTGGGAGACTTCTTGACCATAGGGCTAGAAGGACAGCCTTCCAAACTGTCGCGTTCTCCCTCTCCACCTGCCTGTTTCCCCACGGGTTATAGCTGGTCGTTCTGCCCGAGGCAATGCCCTTGTTGAGCAGATACTGACGCAGCTCATCGTTCATGAATGATGTACCCCGGTCGCTGTGGATATAAGCGGGGAAACCAAACAAGGTGAAGATGCTGTGCAGTGCCTTGATTACGGTGGCTGAGGTCATATTGGGGCAGGGGACAGCGAATGAGAAACGGGAGAATTCGTCGATGACAGTGAGGAAGTAGATGTTGCGGTTAGTGGACGGGAGGGGCCCTTTGAAGTCCACGCTTAGTCGCTCAAAGGGCCCAGAGGCTTTCACCAGGCGAGCCTTGTCTGGTCGGTAGAAGTGTGGTTTGCACTCCGCACAGATCTGGCAAGCCTTTTCATGGCCTTGACGTCCTCGGTAGAGTAAGGTAGATTACGGGACTTGATGAAATGAGCAAGCCGGGTGACCCCCGGGTGACAGAGGTCATCATGGATGGCCTGCAGACGGTCTTTCTGTGCGTTGGTGCACGTGCCGCGGGACAGGGCATCTGGGGACTCGTTGAGCTTCCCCGGGCGATATGTAATATCGTACGCGTAGGTGGAGAGTTCGATCCTCCACCTCAAAATGTTATCATTTTTTATTTTGCCCCGTTGTGCGTTATCAAACATGAACGCTACCGACCATTGGTCGGAGATGAGGGCGAACCTCCTACCAGCTAGGTAGTGCCTCCAGTGCCGCACGGCCTCCACAATGGCTTGTTCGACTGCAGAGTGCCGAATTTCTGAGGCGGTGAGGGTTCAGGAGAAAAATGCTACTGGCCTGCCTGCCTGGTTGAGGGTAGCAGCCAGGGTGACGTCTGATGCATCGCTTTCCACCTGAAAGGGGATGGTTTCGTCCACCGCGTGCATGGCGGCCTTGATGATATCGGCCTTGATACAACTGAAGGCTCCGGGCCTCAGCCATCAGGGGAAAAACCATGGTCTTAATGAGTGGTCGGGCTTTGTCCGCATACCTGGGGACCCACTGGGCGTAATAGGAAAAGAGTCCCAAACACCGTTTGAGTGCCTTGAGGCTACGGGGAAGGGGAAGTTCCTTAAGGGGGCACATGCGGTCGGGGTCTGGGCCTAGGACCCCGTTTTCCACAACGTAGCCGAGGATGGCTTGTTGGGTTGTGTAGAAAACGCATTTCTCTTTGTTGTAGGTCAGATTGAAGGCCCGGGCGGTCTGGAGGAACTTTTTTAGGTTTGCGTCGTGGTCCTGCTGGTCATGGTCGCAGATGGTGACATTGTCCAAGTATGGGTAAGCAGCCCGTAAGCCGTACTGGTCCACCATTTGGTCCATCGCCCTTTGAAAAACGGAGACCCCATTTGTGATGCCAAAAGGGACTCTGAGGAAGTGAAAAAGCCAACCGGCTGCTTCGAAGACCGTGTAGAGGCGGTCCTCCGGGCGGATAGGGAGTGATGGTAGGCGGATTTTAGGTCAACCGTGGCGAATACCCAGTACTGGGCGATCGGGTTATCCATTTCTGCTATGCGGGGAAGGGGGTACGCATCGAGCTGCGTAAAACGGTTTATGGTCTGACTATAGTCCACCACCACCCGTTTCTTTTCCCCAGACCGGACTACCAATACTTGTGCTCTCCAGGGGCTGTTGCTAGCCTCTATGACCCCTTCTTCCAGCAACCGCTGAACCTCTGACTTGATAAAAGTCATATCTTGGGCACTGCGCCGCCGACTCCTGGTGGCGACGGGCTTATAGTCGGGAGTGAGCTTCGTGAAGAGGGGGGTGGTGCAACTTTAAGTGTGGCCAGGCTACATACCGTGAGTGGGGGCAGGGGTCCGCCGAACTTCAGTGTCAGGCTTCAGAGGCTACACTGAAAGTCCAGACCAAGCAGCAGGGGGGCGCAGAGGTGAGGGAGGATATAAGGTTTGAAACGGGCGTATTCGGTGCCCTGGATCGCGAGGTTCGCAACACAATACCCCGTGATTTGGACCAAGTGGGACCCGGAAGCGAGGGCGATAGATTGGGAGGCGGGATAGGTGCGAAAGGAGCAGCGCCTTACCGTTTCTGGGTGGATAAAGCTCTCCGTGCTCCTGGAGTCGAAGAGGCAGGGTGTGTCACGCCCGTTGATTTGGACCTGCATCATGGAGTTCCGCAGGTGCTTCGGCCGTGATTGGTCGAGGGTGATCGCTCGCAGTTGTGGGTAGTCAGAATCCTCAGCTGAGTCGGACTCACAAAATGGCCGCCCGGAGTCACAAAATGGCCGCCGCCATAGGTCGCACGTGTCGGATTTTGAATATGGACGCCGCCAATATGGCCGCCCCATGACTCGCACGAGGCCGATGACGCATCAGAAGGGGGCGTGTCCGGCCGGCGCGCAACCGCGTTGCGGGGCCTGTGGGCCTGGGAGCTCGATTTTTGGACCTGATGAGACTTTTGTTTCTGGGCCTTGGGCCCAACCAGGCAGACCTTTGCGAAATGCCCCTTCTTTCCACAGTCGTTGCAGATAGCGGAGCGGGCTGGGCAACGCTGACATGTGTGCTGGCCTTGCCCACAGAAATAGCACTGTGCCCCCGGTGTGAATGGGCTGCCGCGCGGCGCAGGCCTGTAGCGTGGCCGAGTCTGGAGGGGACCGAGAGGGGCTCGCAGGGTCCGTGGAGTATGTGCGGAGATTATGGTGGGCCACTTCCAGAGAGGAGGCGAACATTACCGTGCCTTGAAGGTCCTTTGCTCCGTATTCGAGGAGTCGCTGCCTGATGTATGTGGATCGTATACCGGACACAAAAGCATCTTGGATGTGTGAGTTCATATGGACTTCTGCCGTCACCTCCTTGTGGTCGCAGTTCCTAGCGAGCGCGGTAAGTCTTTCCACGTATTCGTCTAGCGTTTCCACAGAGCGCTGCCGTCAGGTCGAGAGCAAATGCCGGGCGTGTACCTCGTTTATTGGCTTAACGAAGCGCTTCCGCAGGATTTCGACCGCCGCCTCGTACGTGGTGGCTTTCTCGATCACGGAGGAGAGTCTGTGGCCCACCCGGGCATGTAGTAGGCTCAGCTTGCGAGGTCCTTCGACTGTAGTGTCCGAGGATTCCAGGTAGGCCTCAAAACACCAAAGCCAGTATTTTAAAATTTCTGCGGCCTCCGGCAACCGAGCGTCCAAATTGATCTTCTCCAGCTTTAGACCGCTGTCCATCTTGAAGTAGTCTGCTAATTAAATTGAGATACTCTCAATTACAAATCCAGAGAGATAATTGGTAATACAAAGGCTTTAATTAGCAGAGAACCAGTCAGCTACCGAGAAGTGTGCTCACTGCACACTGCCGACTGGACATTACCTTATATATGGCCCCCTGGGGGATGGAGCCAGAGGCGGAGTCCCCCAGGGTTCCAAACCCGGTCTTAAAGGGATCATTACATTAAAGGTGCAGTAACCATTCATCACAGTAGCATACCCCGACGGCCGCCAAGACACAGTGTCCCTCAGGGACCTGGCACCAGCCGGGTCCCCACACCGCCCCCCCTATGCCCCGGCGCCACCTTCCCTCCTCCCAGCGCACCCCACCACAGCCCCCTCTCCAGGATGATCCGTCCTCCCCTTGGTCCCACCCAGGGATGAAGATGAGGTCGACATGCTCCCGGAGTCACCGACGCCGAAACCGCCACCAGAACTGCGGCGCTCGCAACGACGGATCAAGACGCCCGATCGTCTGAATTTGTAAACTTTTCCTTAAAATGTTAAACACCTGAATGTAAATAGTTTTCCACCACCCCCGCTGGACTCTTTTTTAACAGGGGGTGAATGTGGTAGTCACCACTGTTGTACTGTATATACCGCATACGAGGGGTATTACGGTAAGGCCCCTGTACTACAGGTACGGGGGTAGACACCTGCCTGCTGGCTCCGCCCAGTCGGCGGAGTATAAATGTGTGGGCTCTCCGAACTGCAGCCATTTCGGCAGCAGCTGCGGGAGGCTTCACATCTCTGCGTAATAAAGCCTCGATTACTCTCTACTCTCGTCTGGTCGTAATTGATAGTGCATCATGACAATAATAAAGATTATTATTTTTGTTATTATAAAACACACCACATTCTTGTGTCTTGTTACAAAAGGTTAGATTGCCCCTGCAACATTGAATGATTTGCTCTCTTTGTAATCACAGCGAAAATACTCAGTACAATCTTCAAAATGTGAAAATTTCTTACATTCGACACAGGAAGAAGATAAAAGTAAAGAGGCAGAGAGGTACAGGGATAGAATTCCAGAATTTGGGGCCAAGGCAACTGAAGGCACACAACCAATGGTGGAGCTCTTAAATTTGGGAATGCACAAGAGGTCAAAATTCAAGGAATGCAGAGGCTTATGAGGTTCGAGGGGAGTACAGAGATGGGAGAGTTAAGGTCATGGAGGTACCTGAAAACACGAATGAAAATTTTAAAATCAATTTTACTTGATCAGGAGCCAGGTTAGTGAGAACAGGTGTGCAGACCAGCTCCATGATTCGGAGCTATGGACGAGGTCAAGGCCAGGAGGGATATCCTGTTCCCCTGAAGGGGTCAGAGGCCAAAGGTCAGCCTGTGCTACTTGGGAGGCGGTGGCAGCAGTAGTCAGCATGGGGAGTGTGACCAGGAGGACTGCCACCCATTGCCGCAAGAAGATCAATGACCTACACCGGCCTGCACAGGTGAATTGACTCGGCCCCCTGGCACTAGACCCGCCTACCATCCCCGAACCCCACCCCACGATTCTACACCTAGCACCGCCCCCCCCCCCCCTCCAACTCCAGGCGCAATCCCGTGCCCCAGCACAACCCACCCATGCCTGGCAGCGGTCCCCACACCTGATCCCCACCAAGGTCCCCCCCCCTTCACCACCGATGATGCATGAAACATTTGGCTCCTGATGCCCCCGCAGAAGTTAGCGCACAACCGGCCGGAAAGAGCCTAGACGGTAGCCTCCGGGTCCTCACCCCCTATGAGGAATGATCCCGGGAGGTCGCAGGGGTGGCCAAGGACAGATTTGTCACCAACGTCGAACATGGCCTGTGCCGCAGAGATGAGGATCCACCGGCTCCCACCCAGATGACCTGTCACACGTGAATTGTTCATGCCAGCATAACGATCCTTCCCTCTCACTGACCACATATCCTTTCTCCAGCAGGATCTCCAGCTGGCAGTGCCAGCCCATCAAGGGTGTGTCCCCCCCACCTCCCAAGAGAATACCTTGTGGGAGAGTTCAGAGGATGCCACGGTTGAGATGTCTAAGCTATCATCCCCATCCTCCACCAGAGCAGAGATACCTCGGTGGACGAAAGTAGTGGACAGGCTTCTGGAGCACAATCTGTTGAACATCTCACAGTTGCAGATGCATATCAGGTGGAGGCAGAAACGTGCAGCGGAGACAGCAGTTGGAAATCTGCTGGATCCCAGGACACAGCTGGATCCTAGTCAGATTCTGAGCTTCTGGACAAGGCTATTCTGGAGCTGATGCAGTCGATAGGGTGCAGCCATGAGATTCAGAGGGCGATGTTAGCGACACTCCAGCGGGTCCTTAGCTGTCCCAGAGGCAATGGGTGCAGGAGATAGCGCTGTCAATGCGTGGCATCGAGGCTAACACTGCTAGGGTGGCGACCGCAGTGGAGACCCTAGAGCAGATCGCCAGCACCATAAGTGGTGGTGACCAAGGCTCAGTAAGTGATGGCCATGGCTGAGCGCCTCAAAAGCATGTCCAAGTCACTGGGGGATGTGTCCATGACGCAGGTGGACCATTCCGAGGCACTGTGGAGCATGTCCCAGTCTCAGGTGGGCATTGCTGAGGCACTGTGGAGCATGTCCCAGACGCTGGGAGACATGGCCCAATCTCCGGTGGACCTTGGCGAGGCGCTGCAGAGCAAGTCCCAGTCTCAGGTAGGCATTGCTGAGGCACTCCAGAGCATGCCCGATTGCTGAAGACCCGTGTCCCAGATGCAGGAGGACATTGGTGAGGCATTGCAGAGCATGGCTCGCTCAGAGAGGAGCATCGCCGAGGGCATCAACACCATGGTGCGGACATTGGGGGGCCACCAGGATTGGCAGAGCCAGATGACGCAGAGGCATCCGGAGCTCAATCCAGCTGCCCCTCCATCCCAAGGTGATCCCCAGAGCCCTACGGGCAACAATAGGTAGGAGGGAGCTCTGGAGGCCAACCCGGAACCTCCTTACAGGGCGATGACAGTGTCGCCAGCTCACCCGAGTCCACCCGTCCCGACAACAGCGCATCTCGGGGTCAGTATGTGGAACAGGGGGGCATGGTAAGGCATGTGCCAACACCAAGTCAGCAGGGGACCTCAGGCCCAGGCCCGTTAGAGGACGCCAGCAGGGGCATCAAGGACCACTGGACGCGGTAAGAAGCAGGCTGTCACCACGTCTGATGTGTATCCTGGGGACACACCAAAATGTAGCGGTAAAGCACGGAGGTCTAAGCACATTGAGGGTCATTGAGAGGGTACTTGGGGGGAGGGGTATAACACCATTGGAAGCTAGGGACAGTTGGGGTCAC
Organism: Scyliorhinus torazame; assembly: GCF_047496885.1. Lineage (NCBI taxonomy): Eukaryota > Metazoa > Chordata > Chondrichthyes > Carcharhiniformes > Scyliorhinidae > Scyliorhinus > Scyliorhinus torazame. The sequence goes on from NC_092724.1 coordinate 58,220,599, forward strand.
TATTGCACTTGTACACCATTAAAACACGTTACTCCCGCGATATGTAAAGTCTTATTCCGCACTGTGTCTGAACTGTATCCCCCCCCCCGCTCCCCCTTTCTAGTTGCCCTCCACCCTCCCTAGGCCCAAACCTCCAATGCACCCTGCTACTAGACCTGTGTTGTACCCCCACCCACCGCAAGGCATACCATGTGCAGGTGATGGGTGTGCGCGCGCATTCAGCAGACAGGCAGGAGTCAGACTATAGAGGAGCACCAGAGCTCAGCTCCCAGAAGGCTATATTGACCCGTTGACCGTGCTGACACAGGCCCATCACTTTGGATGAAGCAACGTCCTATGAGAGGCGGGCGAGGATTAGGACCTCTCTGGTTTTCCGGGCATGCCCGACCCACCGCCTGTCCTCCATTCTCCAGCTCGTCCCGCGGGTCCACTCCGGGCTCATCCACCAGGCCTTCCTTCTTGACCGTCTTGACCTCCTCCTTCAAGGTGGCTGTATGTTCCTCCTTCTCCACCTCCAGTGTGTTGCTCCGCTGCTGTGTCAGGTTGTGGAGGGCACAGCGGACCACCACAAGGGCGGCCTTCTGGGGGGTGCACTGGTGCACCACAGCAGTCGAGATATCAGAACCGCATTTTAAGCAGTCCGATGCACCACTCAATGACAGCCCGGGTGGCCACATGGACCTCATTATATTGGGTTTCCACATAGGTCACTGGCCTCCATAGTGGCGTCATTAGCCAGGACATAAATGGGTATGCCTTCTCCCCCCAGAGCCAACTGGTCACCCTGGGGTGTCCTTCGAAGATGCCGGGGATCTCTGATTTCCCCAGGATGTAGCTGTCGTGCACACTCCCTGGGAAGCGTGCACGCATGTGCATGATCATCAGGTGGTGGTCACACTCAAGTTGGACATTCAGGGAGTGGGTCGCTTTCCTGTTAATGAAGGGCACTCCCGGACCACCTGGTGCCGCAAGGTGACATGCATGCCATCTATTACAGCTTGGACCTGGGACATCCCGGCGATGACAGAGAATCCTGACGCTTGGGCATCTTGTCGGGTTTGGTCCAGGTCAAAGCATTTGTAGTCAATTGCCTGGGCAAACAGGACATCCTTGAAGTGTTAGCTGGGAAATGCCACACAGGTCATGATCCTGAGACATAAATGTTCAGGGCTTTGGTGACCTTGATGGCCACCGGACGGGTATCCTCCTCCCCGCTGGTTCCAGGTTTGCAAAGACATGGCACAGAGGTGCATCCTCGCCTTGTTGAGGCAGAACCTCCTGCGACACGGCACCTGTACACCATGGGCTGTTGCCGGCCTCCCCCATCTGGGTCCCTCCGTAGCCTGATGGGCAGCTGGGTCCTCTGGATGTGGGATGGGGGCCTCACATGGGTCACAGCCTCGGGCCTCTGTCGACGCTGCTGACGCCTCTGGCCAGCTGCCTGCCAGCAGCACTACGAGGGCAACTTCCATGGGGTCCACATATCATCCATAATGTGATATTTGTAAGGAATTGGAGAGGGTAAAAGACTGACAATCAGCTATGGCTTCCACCGCGGACCCGTGGGTCCCCCAGGCCCCACCCACCCTTACATCCCCTGACGTTCCTCATGATGCCATCCAACATGCCCTGCACACGCACCCCGGGCACAACAGGGGCCCCAGAGCAATGGACACGTGACCTTGTAAATCAGACACTCGCTGGAAACGTTAACTGAACCGGGCACTGGTTCCCTCTCCCTGTTACAGGGATGTCCCCAGTGCCATGGCCTACCTTTGGATGTTAGAATGGTAGCAGCGGCCCTAGTGCCCCCGGGTTGACTGCCTGATTTCGAAGATGGCTACTCACCCCCTTGGACCGCCACAGCTGCCATTCCGCTGGCTTCACATTTTTAAATAGGTGTACTAAACACGCCAGCGTGATTGCTCACTGGTGAGGCGGTTAGATCATGGGTGACTGTTTGATGGGGCTCCTTCCCATTAATGGTATGGAGATTGGTCTTAATTGGTGATTATTGGTTTCTTGCCATGCCATGGCGGGATCCGGATCTTACCAGTGATCTAACCGGCACGCTTGTTTTCATGCCTGCCATGACAAGGCCAGTAGGGAGCGACCGGAGCAGCGTGGCATTAGAGGCAAGCAAGAGAGAGTCATACTGCTTAACTTACCTTACACAATCATATGAGGGATCAACAAGTAATACATTGAATTTGCACGCATTGTTTTTTTGGGTGTCACCATTTCTGGCATGTCTAAAGATGACATTTATCGTTTTTCTCCTTATCAGGCCGTTGCCAGTTTTCAACCTTGTGTCTCCCCGTAAAACTCAAAATAATCCATAAATGTTGCTCTGTTGGTTCAGTAGCTCAATACTATTTCTCTCAACAGGAAGGTGTCCTGGCCAATATTGCTCTTCCTCCAGGAACTGCTTCAAACTGCAACTGTTATCTTTTTCTCTGGTTCCTAGCTGTAACTAAGCTTCGGCCTCCAAGGTGGTAATCTCAGCATTTGTTTCTTTAACTATGCTGCTACACTCTAAAGGTGACATTTCAGTCATGTCCTAGTTCTCTTTGAACCCTTTTCCTGGTCGTCCAATTCTACCCAGCTTCTCCCATCTACTTGTATTCTATCTTCAACCTCCTTCCCCTCTGGGCTCTTCTGGCCTACAGTTCCATAGTTCTCTCTCTGCTCAGCTATAATTATATTGACTTTTCTAACCCTGTTTAATCTGAAGATTATACTTGGTATAGACTTCCCTTGTACAACAGCCCAAGGGATAAATTTATAATACTTTAATATCATGCTTCGGATGTCATGTTTTGGATATCACAATTTACCACCATAGCATGATCATCGTAAGATAACTTCTAGCATTTTAAATAGATGTACAGGCATCAGGTAGGGCAAAATGTTCAGCAACAGACAACAGACATAGAGAAATGGAGATTGACTGAGACAGTGCAAACAAGAGAGAAAGCAGTAATGAAAGAGATCATGGGGGGGGGGGGGGGGGTCCCATCACATCAGTGCAATGACAAGGCTGAAGCATTTGCAATCATCTTCAGCCAGAGGTGTGAGTGCATCCATCTCAGCCTCCTCCTGAAGTCTTCAGCATTGCAGATGGCAGTCAATTCACTCTATCTGATATCAAGAAATGGCAGAAGGCACTGGATGTGCAAAGGTTATGGGCTCTGACAGTATTTCAGCATTGAAAACTTGTGCCGCAGAACAAACCTCCAGGCCCCCACCAAAGCCAGTTGTTCCAATTCAGCTACAACACTGGCATGTGGTAAATTGCCCCTGTATGCCTACCATAAAAAGCAGAAAATCCAACCCAGCCAATTTCCACCTCATTGGTCTACTCTCAGTCATCAGCAATGTAATGGAAGGTGTTTTTTATAGTCGTGTCAAGTGGCACTTACTCAGCAATATCCTGCTCATTGCTGCCAAGATTAGATTCCGCCAAACCACTCAGCTCCTGACCTCATTGCAGCCTTGCTCTAAACATGGACAAAAGAGCTGAACACATGAGGTAAGGTGAAAGTGACTGCCTTTGACATCAAGACATTTGACTGAGCATAGCATCAAGGAATCCTAGCAAAACTGAAGCCAATGGGAATCGGAGAGGAAACTCTCCACTGGTTAGAGTAATACTTAGCACAAGAAGATGATTGTGGCTGTTGGAGGTCAACCATCTCAGTCCCAGGCCTTCGCTGCAGGAGGTTCTCAGGTACCCAGGATAGTGTCCTAGGCCTAACCATCTTTCGTCTGTTTCATCAATAACTTTACCACCATCATAAAGTCAGAAGTGGAAATGTTCTCTGATGACTACACAATGTTCAGCACCATTCATGACTTCTCATATACTGAGGCAGTCCAAGCCCATTTTCAGCAAGACCTGGACAACATTCAGGGCTGAGCTGATACATGGCAAGTAACATTCGCATTGCACAAGTACTGGTCAATGATCATCTCCTGCAGGAGAGAATCGAACCATCTCCCCATGACATTCAGTGGCATTATCATCACTGAATACCCCATGGTAACATCTGGTGGTTACCATTGACCAGAAATTGATTGGGCTAACTATATAAATATTGTGATGTCAAGAGCAGGTAGCGGCTGGGAATTCTGCTTCCTCAACCCTATCCACCATCTATATGGCACAAGTCAAGAGTCTGATGGAATATTCGCCACTTGCCTCGATGAATGCTGCTCCAAAGAAGATTGACACCATCCAGGACAAAGCAGCCAACTTGATTGGCACCCAATCCACCAAATTAAACATGACAGCGCCTGTCATTCGAGGAACTGCTAGACCGGGCATGCCATCGAAGATTCCGGCTGAGCAGGGGGAACAATACAACATATCTGCCAGATCATGGCGCACTTGACACTGCGGGGGAATGGTGGAGGACTCCCACTCCTGGTGGCTGTCAATGTTACGGCCACCGCGAACGTTTACGCCACGGGGTCCTCACAGGCTCCGAGTGGTGGCCTATCCGGAATCTCTCAGACCTCGGTGCACAGGTGCATCCGTGCTGTCACGGAGGCTCTATATTGCCAGTCGGCACAATACATCAATTTCAATGTGGACCTAGCCCACCAGGATGCCCGGGAAGTGGGGTTCGCCGGCATCGACGGGATGCCCCGGGTCCAGGGGGGTGATCAATGGGATGCATGTCCTCCTACAAGCACCTGCAAATGACAGGCCATTCTACACAAAAGGGGTTCTACTCAATGAACGTGCAGATGATATGTGACCATCAGATGCGCACCATACACGCCTGCGCCCGATACCCGGGCAGTGTGCATGACTCCTTCATCCTGGCATACTCGACAATTCCTGACATGTTCGAGACACCCCCCTGGTCCCAGTGACTCCTGCCCACGGTAGCACTTTCTACCATCCACCTGGGTGATCCCTGCATACGAGCTGACCATTCCATCACAAGGTCCCATTGGATCCCTGGGGTGACGGTGGTGGGGATGGTCGGGAGGGAGGATCGGGAGGGAGGGTGGGGGGGGGGGAGCCCACCCACAACTCCGCTCATTCCACCGCCCCCCCCCCACCCCAAAACCTCCTCTCCGGCCAGCCCAGACCAGCCCACTCCTCAGAGCACCGAGGCAGGTTGAACAGTATGAACATGTGTTTAATGTGCACAACTATTTACCAATACATGCCCTAGACCCTATAACTGTGTCCTGTGCCCGTGCCAACTTAACTGGTGTCTAACATTCTGACTTTACATATAGGTGGATCCCCAGGTGATACATCAAGAGTGGAGGCGACCTGCGTGATTTCCGCCCTGCGACCGGGGTTCCTGTTGGCAGGCGTCTTCTGGGGCGACTGAGCCTGGATGGGCCCGGCTGCTGCTCGAGTGTCCTGGGTGGCGTAGTACTGCCCTGATTTTCCCACTGCCCACCAGATGCACCAGGGACAGGAATGGGCAGGGGGGAAGGAGGAGTGTTCCAGCACCCAACTGCGGGAGTCCATCACCTCCTCCTCCCTTGGGTGCCCGATGGCCCCAGGCTACTCCAGGGGACAGTGGTACGAGCGGATTCTATGCAATGCCGCCGACGTTCTTAGCCACGGCCTGCTGTTACTGGCCGACGATCAGGAATGCCGCTACAATTTCCAGGTGGCTCTCGTGAGGCAGCAACCCTGTCCTGGGCCTTGGCCAGTGCCTGCATAGAATGCCCCAAACCTTGGACATGCTGATCCATAGCCGCAACCCTCGCCCTCTCCCCAATGCCTCCACCGCAGATGCCACCTTCATTATCAGTGTCCCATGTGGGACCTTGTCAAAAGTCTTGCTGGAGTCCAAGTAGACTACGTCAAATGCATGTCCCTCATCAACACACCTGGTCACCTATTTGAAAAATTCAATCAAGTTGGTCAGACATGACCTCCCCTTAACAAAACCATGCTAACTGTTGTCCCTGATTTCTATACCCACATTGTCCCTCTCATGATAGAACACTGACACAAAGCATTCATTTAGAACTCTACCCATATCCTCCACCTCCACACACAAATTACCACTGGTCCTTAATGGGCTTTTCCTAGTTATCCTTTTACTTTTCATGTACTTGTAAAACAACTTAGGATTTTTAATTATTTTACCTGCTCCCTTTCATGCCCCCTTTTTGCTCTTCTAATTTCCTTTTTAAGTTTCCTCTATTCGTCTCTTGGGCTTCTGCTGTTTTCAGCCCTCGATATCTGCCATAAGCCTCCGTTTTTCTCCTGATCCAATGCTATATATCCCTTGATATCCAGGGTTCACTGGATTTGTTGTTCACACCCTTTTTCTTGATTGGAACATGTTGGCTCTGTACTCTCCCTATTTCCTTCTTGAATGTGTCCCACTGTTCTGTCACAACTTTTCCTAAACGTCTTTGCTCCCAGTCCACTCTGGCCAAATCAAACTTGATCTTTTCAAAATTGGCCTCCCCCCCCCAACCCCAGTTTAGAATTTTGATCTCAGGCCATCCTTGTCCTTTTCCATGACAATCTTGAATCGAATGGAGCTAAGATCACTGTCTGCAAATTGCTCCTCCATTGATACTTCAACCACTTGCCCTGCTTCATACCGAAAATTAAGTCCAAGACCGCCCTCTCTCTTGTAGGTCCTTCTATGTACTGGCTTAAAAGGTTCTCCCGGATGCATTTTAAGAATTCTGCTCCCTCCAAACCTTTCACACTACGGCTACCCCCCAGTTAATGTTGGGGAAATTGAAATCCCCCACTACCACTACCCTATTATTTTTACACTTCTCTGAAATTTGCACACATATCTGCTCTTCTATTTCTCTTGGACTGTTTGGGGGCCGATAGAACACTCACAGCAATGTGATTGCACCTTTTTGGTTTATATGTTCTACCCATATGGCTTCAGTTGAAGAGCCTTCTAAGATGTAATCCCTCCTTACTGCTGTAATTGATTCCCTGATCAAAATTGCAACACCCCTACCCTATTACCTCCTTCCCTATCTTGCCTGAAGATTCTGCGGGGGATCTCCGTTTCTGAGACTAAGGGCTGGATTCTCTGATTTTGCAGCTACGTTTACGACACAAATTCAACACCGGCCCCCGCACCGGTGCTCCGCCTGATGGGGGGCTAGCAGCCACGCCACGTAAAGACCCCGCTTTACCTGCAGATACGGACGCAGAATGGCCGGGTCCATGGCCGTGCATGTGCATGGCGGCGACCTGTGGTGGCTGCGCTGTACAACACGGCACCGGCCATGCGCGGACCCGGCCTGGCAGATAGTGTCCCCCTGTAACCTCCCTCGCCACCTCCCATCAGTCCCCCTAGCCCCTGCCGAAGCCCCTCTGCCAACAGACCGGCTCCCTCCCCGACAATGTCTTTGCTGGACACATTCTGCAGCCGCCACGCGAGGTCCCCGAAAATTGAGAGGACACATAACCGCCGACATCAGGAAGTCGGCCCATCGGGGGCAGAGCATCGAGGGAGGGCCTTCAGGTGATGTCCTGAGGCCGTCCCAACAACGTGCTGAGTATGCTGTTTTTGAGGGGGCGGAGCATCTGAATAACGGTGTCGCCCCCGATTTCAGCGTAAAAATGGATTCTCCGGCCAAGCACCGAACGGGATTTCGGCGTCGGCAAACGGAGTGTCTCGCCCTAAGTGTTGACACCAACGCAGAATTCGTGGACTTTCACGACAGAAGAACTGGCGCAACACCTGGAACAATTCCGCGACTGTTAAGGGGCTAGCACTGGTACCAGGTGGAACACAATCAGTTCCAATGAGAAACGGTACTGGATTCGCCGGTTTCGTGATTGACAGTCTGAAGGCTGACAAGATGCGGCCACATATACACACACTTCATTCCCCACACACACCATACCAGCCAACAAGGTGGCAGCAAGGAGAGCAGTCCCACGATTTACAGACGCCAAACTGGAGATTCTCTTGGATGTGGAGGATGACCCTGTACCCCGGCCCGGGAAGGAGGCCGCCAGCTGCCGCCGTTTGCTTTGCCTGGGCGCTAGTAGCAGAGGCCATGAGCACCGTGGGCAACACTGGACCAGCCAGTAGTGCTGGTAAAAACTGCACAACCTCCCCAGGGCAGCCAGGGTGAGCCGGCAGCACTGTGCCCCTTGCAGTAATCCATCTCCCACACACCGGTAACCCTACCTCCCCCACCAGGAGAATCGCCGAATCCCCACCCTGCACCACATGCCGGCACCCATACCATCCGCCATGTCCTGGTGCCCTGGCCACTGAGGCCACCCCCTGTGTCCATGAGTCAGACTTTTGAACATTGTCGTCTTATGTTCCCTCCACCCCCCCCCCCACCCAGGGGAAGGCCGCGCACAACCACCGGGAGCAGGAGAAGACAGGAGTGGGACCACCGGACCTGCGGCCCCTCACCGTGGACGAGCAGAGGGCCTTGGACTTGGTCGGCGGCCCGAGGAATGGGAGGTCAACGTGGTGGAGCTTGGCTGCGGGCGAGGAAGTTGACCCCGCATAGTTGCGGTTCCCCGTGACACGTGTGTCAGCACCCCCAACACCAGCCTCACCCCATACCACGCTCATCCCTATACAACCCTCACCCCAACACCATCCTCAACCCCACACCACCTTCACGCCAACACAACCAATCCCCACCCACACGCCCACCTCCACTGCCCCCGCCCCGCGGTCTGATCATGCATCTTATCTTGTGTCTTTCAGGACCTACTGAGGATGGGGCGGGCCCATCAGGTGTCCCCTGCCCCAGCTAGTGCCAAAGCTGGAGCCTTCCCGTGAGCCGGGCACCAACATTGAAAACAGCTCAGACTCCAGCCCTCGCCTGAGAATTAGGAGACCCCGGAGCTCGGGTCGGAAGATGACAGTGATTTTCCCTCACAACACCCTCCACCATTCCAGAGACACTCACTTTGGTTGGGCACTTTGGTGAAGAGGCTCCTGGGACAGTATCTTGTGCGCACTGTACAGTTGACCTGTTAAAGTAGGTGGAGATAGGAGCACCCGAGGGTACGGATGGTTGGAGGGCAGGCCGATCTCAGTTACTAGCTGCCATTCAGGTGGGTCTTGAGTGTAGCACCATTGATCACACACGAGGCGAGACGTAAAGAACTTCAATCGAGGCTTTATTGAGCAGACTTGTTCAGACTCGTTCCCCAGCAGCTCAGTCACAGAATGCAGCTGCGGGGATTAAACCCAGGTTCTTATACCCCTCCCTATCTGGGTGGAGCCCAGTAGGTGGAGGATCCAATCGGGACCCAGCATCTGTCCTCCAATAGCTCCTCGGCATTCATGGTGTACCGTATTACCCCTAATACATACCACCACATTCTCCCCTTGTTAAAAAAGAACCCGGCGGGGTGGTGGGTGGTGGGTGGTAGGGGTTTACAGGGTCGGTACCTTAGCCATTGAACTATATACAATCATGCCGCTTTTACTGGGCCACCGAATTATTCACATTTTACCCGATTTGCAGCGTTAACTATTTACAACAATGCCGCTTTACTGGGCCACTGAATTATATACACCTTAAGTCGATTAGATGAGTCGAGATGGTGCTCTGGTCGCCCTTTCCGATCGTCTCAGCCCGGGTGGTGGTGGTGGTGCTGGCTCGGGTCCGGTCGACTCTGGGAGCATCGTGCTGTTCCCCTCTGTTTCTTACCCCTGGACCTGGGAGGAGAACCAATCCCCCCGGGAAGGGGGTGGCTGTGGGGTGCACCGGCGGGAGTGAGGGGGAGGTGATTGGTGTTGGGGGGGGGGGGTGGGGAGCTCCAGTGGGTGCCAGGTCCCGCAGAGAGACCGTGTCCTGTCGGCCGTCTGTGTACGCCACATAGGCGTACCGCGGGTTTGCGTGGAGTAGATGTACCTTTTCCACCAGCGGGTCTGATTTGTGCGCCCGCACATGTTTCCGGAGCAGGATGGGTCCCGGGGCCACCAGCCAGGTCGGAAGTGACGTTCCAGAAGCGGACCTCCTAGAGAAGACAAGGAGGCGCTCGTGAGGCGATTGGTTAGTGGTGGTACACAGCAGGGACCGGATAGAGTGAAGGGCATCCGGGATTTCTTCCTGCCAGCGGGAAGTTGGGAGACTCCTAGACTGTAGGGCCAGTCGGACGGTCTTCCAGACCGTTCCGTTCTCCCTCTCTACCTGCCCGTTCCCCTGGGGTTGTAGCTGGTCGTCCTGCTCGAGGCTATGCCCTTGCTGAGCAGGAATTGACGCAGCTCGTCACTCATGAAGGAGGACCCCCTGTCACTATGGATGTAGGCGGGGAAACCGAACAGGGTAAAGATGGTGCCGAGGGCTTTAATGACCGTGGCCGCGGTCACGTCGGGGCAGGGGATGGCGAAGGGGAAGCGGGAGTATTCGTCAACGACGTTAAGAAAGTACGTGTTGCGATCGGTGGAGGGGAGGGGGCCTTTGAAATCCAAACTGAGGCGTTCAAAGGGACAGGAAGCCTTTATCAGGTGCGCTCTATCTGGCCTGAAAAAGTGCGGTTTGCATTCTGCGCAGATTTGGCAGTTCCTGGTGACTGTTCGGACGTCCTCGACGGAGTAAGGGAGGTTGCGAGCCTTTATGAAGTGGTAGAAACGAGTGACCCCCGGGTGCCAGAGGTCCTCATGGAGGGCTTGGAGACGGTCCACTTGTGTGTTGACACAAGTGCCGCGAGATAGGGCATCGGACGGCTCGTTCAGCTTTCCGGGACGGTACAAGATCTCATAATTGTAGGTGGAGAGTTCGATCCTCCACCGCAAGATCTTGTCGTTTTTTATCTTGCCCCGCTGTGCAATATCGAACATGAAGGCTACCGACCGTTGGTCAGTGAGGAGAGTGAATCTCCTACCGGCCAGGTAATGCCTCCAATGTCGCACAGCTTCCACTATGGCTTGGGCCTCCTTTTCTACTGAGGAATGGCGAATTTCCGAAGCGTGTAGGGTCCGGGCGAAAAAGGCCACGGGTCTGCCCGCTTGGTTGAGCGTGGCCGCCAGAGCTACGTCGGAAGCGTCGCTCTCGACTTGGAAGGGGAGGGACTCGTCGATGGCGCGCATCGTGGCCTTTGTGATATCCGCTTTGATGCGGCTGAAGGCCTGGCAAGCCTTTGTCGACAGGGGAAAAGTAGTGGACTGGATTAGTGGGCTGGCCTTGTCTGCGTACTGGGGGACCCACTGGGCGTAATAAGAAAAGAAGCCCAGGCAGCGTTTCAGGGCTTTGGTACAGTGGGGGAGAGGGAACTCCATGAGGGGGCGCATGCATTCGGGGTCGGGGCCTATCACTCCATTACGCACTACGTAGCCCAGGATGGCTAGACGGTCGGTGCTGAACACGCATTTTTCCTCGTTGTAGGTGAGGTTGAGGGCGTTAGCGGTCTGGAGGAATTTGCGGAGGTTGGCGTCATGGTCCTGCTGGTCGTGGCCGCAAATGGTGACGTTGTCGAGGTACGGGAACGTGGCCCGTAAACCGTGCTGGTCGACCATTCGGTCCATCTCTCGTTGGAAGACCGAGACTCCATTCGTGATGCCGAATGGAACCCTTAAGAAGTGGTATAGCCGCCCGTCTGCTTCGAAGGCAGTGTACTTGCGGTCACCGGGGCGAATGGGGAGCTGGTGGTAGGCGGACTTAAGGTCCACGGTGGAGAAGACCTTGTACTGTGCAATCCGATTGACCATGTCGGATATGCGGGGAAGAGGGTACGCATCTAGCTGCGTGTACCTGTTGATGGTCTGACTGTAGTCTACGACCATCCTTTGCTTCTCCCCTGTCTTCACTACTACCACCTGGGCTCTCCAGGGACTATTGCTGGCCTGGATTATGCCTTCCCTCAGCAGCCGCTGGACTTCGGAGCTGATAAACGTCCGGTCCTGGGTGCTGTACCGTCTGCTCCTAGTGGCGACGGGTTTGCAATCCGGGGTGAGGTTCGCAAACAGGGAGGGCGGTTCGACCTTGAGTGTCGCGAGGCCACAGATAGTCAGTGGGGGTATAGGGCCGCCAAATTTGAATGTTAAGCTCTGGAGGTTGCATTGGAAGTCCAACCCCAGGAGGGTGGGAGCACAGAGGTGGGGAAGGACGTACAGCCGGTAATTTTTGAACTCTCTCCCCTGCACCATTAGGTTTGCGATGCAGAACCCTTTGATTTCAACGGAGTGGGACCCCGCCGCCAGGAAAGTCTTTTGGGTGCTTGGCCGAATTACAAGGGAACAGCGTCTTACCGTGTCCGGGTGAATAAAACTCACCGTGCTCCCCGAGTCGATCAAACACGGCGTTTCGTGGCCGTTCACCAGCACCTTTGTCGTTGTCGTCTGGAGCGTCCGGGGCCGCGACTGGTCGAGGGCCACCGATGCCAAACGTGGTTGGTGTATCAGACCGTTGTCTTCAGGCAGTGTGGAGCCGTCCACGCCGGGGTCCTTGCCTGTCAGCCAAGATGGCGGCGTCCATGGATCGCACGCGGTCGGGGGTGGACAAAATGGCCGCTCCCATGAGTCGCACGCGGCCGGGGGTGGACAAAATGGCCGCTCCCATGAGTCGCACGCGGCCGGGGGTGGACAAAATGGCTGCTCCCATGGATCGCACGCAGCCTGTGGGTAGGAAGATGGCAGCGCCCGTCCCCCCCTCGTGGTGTCCGGGGTCCAAAATAGTGGCGCCCATTGGCCGCCCGTGGGTCGCTGGGGAGGTTGAGCCCGTGGTCCCATTTGTTCCCCGGAGATAGCAGCGACCCCACGGGACTGGCACACCGCTGCGTAGTGCCCCTTTTTACCGCAGCTTTTGCAGGTGGCCGAGTGAGCCAGGCAGCGCTGGCGGGGGTGTTTTGACTGCCCGCAAAAGTAGCAGCGGGGGCCCCCCGGGTGGTCTGGGATTCTGGCTACGCAGGCTTGCAGAGGGGTTGGGGTTGCCGGGGAGTTGGTCGCGGCGGGGGTCCATGGAGCCCAAAGGGCTGCAGCGCGGTCGGGGGCATAGGCGCGGGCGTTTTGGGAGGCCACGTCGAGGGAGGCTGCGAGGGCCCGTACCTCTGTGAGTCCGAGAGAGTCTTTCTCTAAAAGACTCTGGCGAATTTGCGACGATGCCAAACCTGCTACGTAAGCTTCTCTGATCAGGAGGTCCGTATGTTCGTTCGCCGTAACTGCTGGGCAGTTGCAGTTTCGTCCCAGGATCGTTAGAGCGTTGAAGAAATCGTCTAGCGATTCCCCGGGGATTTGTCGTCTCGTCGTGAGCTGGTAGCGTGCGTAGACCTGGTTGACGGGCCTAATGTAGATCTCCTTCAGCAAGTTGATCGCCGCTGGGAATTCTTCCGCGCCCTCGATGTGTGAGTAGATTTCGGGACTCACCCTGGAATGCAGGACCTGCATCTTCTGGTCTTCTGTTGGTCTGCCGGGGGCTGTTCGGAGGTATCCCTCAAAGCACGCCAGCCAGTGCTTAAACGCCGATGTTGCGTTTGCTGCGTGGGGGCTGATTCGCAGGCACTCCGGGGTGATCCGGAGCTCCATATTCCTTTTTTTTAAAGTCTGCTCAATAAATTGTAGCACCATTGATCACACACGAGGCGAGACGTAAAGAACTTCAATCGAGGCTTTATTGAGCAGACTTGTCCAGACTCATTCCCCAGCAGCTCAGTCACAGAATGCAGCTGCGGGGATTAAACCCAGGTTCTTATACCCCTCCTATCTGGGTGGAGCCCAGTAGGTGGAGGACCCAATCGGGACCCAGCATCTGTCCTCCAATAGCTCTTCGGCATTCATGGTGTACCGTATTACCCCTAATACATACCACCACATTGAGCTTCTGGAACAAACAGTCCCATCCATAGTGGAGATGCAGCCGCAGAATCAGGGACTACGTGAGGGGTTGTCGGCAAGCATCCAGTACCTGTAGGTGCAGTTGGAGGAGTCCAACCACATGCAGCAGCAGGAGGAGGTGCCGATAATGCGTGCCACCCAGGCCAACACCGCATGGGTGCGTCCGCGTTGGAGGCATTGTGGAGGGGGAGGGGGCGGTTGTGGCTATGAATCAGCATCTCCAAGGCCTGGGGCATTCTGTGCCGACGCTGGCTGAGGTACAAGACAGGGTTGCCACCTCACATACAGCCATATGCCAGAGCCACCTGAAAATTACAGCGGCGCTTCTGAGCATGGCCCAGTCACAACAAGCCATGGCTGGGAACGTCAATGACATTGCTCTGCCGCTGGCCAGGGTGGCGCAGACACAAAGGGAGGTGGCTCAGTGCCAGAGGGAGATGGCGCAGTCACTGGTTGATGTGACACAAACACAGAAGGTGGTGGCACAGTCGCAGTGTGATGTCGTGTGACAGGCGCTGCTGGTACACGCGAGGCCTCATGAGGCGCCTCCTTGGCACCTCTTCCTCCTCAGTCGTTGGGCGGCTGACTCTCCATCCTGGGCAGGCTGCCTCCTGTTCCACTGCTGCCCGCTCCGCTGCTGCAGCTTCTTCCTCCTCCTCAAGCAGCTCCATCTCTTACAGCTGCAGGGCATCCCCCAGGGCTGCGGCGACAAGCAGGAAGGCCACCATTGTTGGTTGAATTCCAATATCCATTGTCTGCAGGGGGTGAAAGACTGGCATGTTAGCATGGTGCATACCGCCATGCCTAATCAGGTCCACCGGGCTACATGGTGGCCCTGGTTGGCACTGCTGGCATCTCCCCTGCATGCCCTCCCCGCCCCCATCCCTACACCCCTGGCCCCCTCCCCCAGTCCTAACAGGGCCCCCACCTGTGATGTTCTTTGCTTTCTGAATGAGGATGGCTTAGAAGTGCAGTGTCTCACAAAGAACATCAAGCTAAGTTTTGAACAAAGCTAATTTATTTACACTACAACTAAATAGATTTGACTTGCTTGCACAGATATGAAAGATTTCAGATTCACTAATACTATGATTCTAATCACAGAGCACCTGATAACATGGCTATTCTCTGCCTCGCCTAACAACCTTCTCCCCGAATCAAGAGTGTGATCCACATGTATGCGCTTGATCGCCATCTAGTGATTGGATGCAGTTACAGTAAATTGTTAACCCTTCATTATTCTTACAATATAATTGTCACATCTCCCTTTCTGTGAAGTCTTTTGGATACGCATTCAAACATATTTACAGTACATGATGCTTGTTAAGGCTATACATGGTTTCACTCTACTATCGTCCAGTAGTTAACAATTTCTCGTTCTTTTTTCACAAATTAAGTCTTTTTTTTCTCTGAGACGTGTAGATCTTCTCAGTGCAATCTTTTCTTGCAGTTGTGTTTGTTCCAATGCTGCTGTCGTTGTGTTTGCTGATGGAACGACGTCTTCCTGACATACTGTTGGAGTTGCTTTGAGTAGCTCTGTATCTATTGCGATGTTTGGAAATGTGGGTTGAGTCGTCATCACCTTAAGAAGTGCTCTGCAGTTTCTCCTTAAGATAGAACCCTCTTCCATCACTATTACATTCAAATGAGGAGCTGCCTGGCGTATTACCTGTGACATGCCTGACCATCCATTCGGAAGTTGTACTCTGACAGGATCACCTTGTTCTAGTGGTGCTAGATTTTTTTTTTGCTGTTCTATCACAGTACTGTTGTTTCCGTTTGATTTTTTTGGATTGCGTCTTTGTTCGCATGGTACACATCTTTCGATTCATCAGCAACTGTGCTGATAAGTATCCTATCACAAGTGGTGTTGCTCTGTAGCCGAACAAAATTGTTAACCCTTCATTATTATTACAATATACATACTCTCAAACACACACCCACCCCAGCCAGCAGAATCAGTGTGGTGGCTGGCAGCCTGCAGTTGCTCCTTTCCGGGTCCTGCCTCCACTCTCTCTCCTTCATCAGCCACAAAGCCGATTTCACAATTTTTAAATGTGAACCGGGCCGTCGGGAACTCAGTCCATCGAGGAGGAGAATT
Organism: Scyliorhinus torazame; assembly: GCF_047496885.1. Classification (NCBI taxonomy): domain Eukaryota; kingdom Metazoa; phylum Chordata; class Chondrichthyes; order Carcharhiniformes; family Scyliorhinidae; genus Scyliorhinus; species Scyliorhinus torazame. Next base: position 58,236,478 of record NC_092724.1, read on the forward strand.
GCGAGGGCCCTGGAGAATATCGGGTCGGGCCCGCTAATGATATGCAAACAGTGTTTACTGTACGTGTGTTTCGGAACGCATTGGCCAATGTCGAGCTGCTGGAGAATTGCAATTTGGCGTCTGATGCACGATCAATTACACAAAGACAAGAGTTGGATGCAATCGAGGCTTTATTACACTAAGATGTGTGGCCTCCTACAGCAGCTGGCGAAATGGCTGCTGTACTGGGAGCACACATATTTATACTCCGCCTCCTGGACGGAGCCAGCAGGCAGGGAACTATCCCCGTACCTGTAGTACAGGGCCTTACCACAAAGCACCTAATATATACATCAATGATGACTACCACATTCACCCCCTGTTAAAATTGAGCCTGGCAGGGGTGGTGGAGAACTATATACAAGTAGATGTTTTAAAGTACAGAAAAAATATTGAGTCCAGCGGGGTTGGAGGAGAGTTATACAGAAGGATGATGTTTTTTTTTTAAGAGTCCCGATCAAGTTACAGGTTCAGGCGGTCCGGAGCCTTGATCTGCCGTTGGGAGCGCCGCAGTGATGGCGGCGATTCCGGTGTTGGTCTGGTCTTTGGTGACTCCGGGAGCGTGCTGAAATCCTCTTCATCCTCGGGCTTGAGCAGGGGGAGGACGGATTGTCCTGGGGCGGGGATTGCGGCTGGGTGCACCGGGTGAGGGGAGGGTAGCGCCGGGCCGGAGGGGTGTGTGTGTGTGTGGAACCAGCTGGTGCCAGGTCCCTGAGGGAGACAGTATCTTGGCGGCCGTCGGGGTACGCTATGTAGGCGTACTGTGGGTTAGCGTGGAGTAGCTGTACCCACTCAACCAATGGGTCCGCCTTGTGGAGTCGTACGTGCTGACGGAGGAGTACGGGTCCTGGAGCTGCGAGCCAAGTCGGGAGCGACACCCCGGAGGTGGACTTCCTGGGGAAGGCAAAGAGACGTTCATGGGGTGTGTCATTAGTCGCAGTGCATAGGAGCGACCGAATGGAGTGCAGTGCTTCGGTGAGGACCTCCTGCCAGCAGGAGGCCGGGAGATTTCTGGACCATAGGGCCAGCTGGACGGCCCACCAGACCGTCCCATTCTCCCTCTCCACCTGCCCGTTTCCCCGGGGGTTATAGCTGGTCGTCCTGCTCGAGGCGATATCCTTGTTGAGCAGGAACTGACACAGCGCATCGCTCATGAATGAGGATCCCCTGTCACTGTGGACGTAGGCGGGGAAACCGAACAGAGCGAAGATGGTGTTGAGGGCTTTGATGATGGTGGCAGACGTCATGTCGGGCCATGGGATGGTGAAGGGGAATCTGGAATATTCATCAACCACACTGAGGAAGTACGTGTTACGGTCGGTGGAGGGGAGGGGCCCTTTGAAGTCCACGCTGAGGCGTTCAAAGGGGCGGGAGGCCTTCACCAGGCGGGCATGGTCTGGCTGGTAGAAGTGCAGTTTGCACTCCGTACAGACCTGGCAGTCTCTGGTGATTGCCCTGACTTCCTCGATGGAGTAGGGCAGATTGCGGGCCTTGATGAAGTGATACAAACATGTGACTCCTGGGTGACAAAGGTTGTCGTGCAGAGTCCGGAGTCGGTCCACCTGTGCGCTGGCACATGTACCTCGGGATAGGACATCGGGGGGCTCGTTGAGCTTACCGGGGCGATACAAAATCTTGTAGTTGTAGGTAGAGAGCTCGATCCTCCACCTCAAGATTTTATCGTTCTTGATCTTGCCCCGCTGTGTGTTGTTAAACATAAAGGCTACCGACCGTTGGTCAGTGCGGAGAGTGAATCTCCTGCCGGCCAGGTAATGCCTCCAATGCCGCTCAGCTTCAACGATGGCTTGTGCCTCTCTTCCGACGAATTTTGGAGGCATGAAGGGTTCGTGAAAAGAATGCCACGAGCCTGCCTGCCTGGTTGAGGGTGGCGGCTGTCGCTCCCGACTTGAAATGGTAACGTCTCGTCGACTGCGTGCATCGCGGCCTTGGCGGTGTGGAGAAATTTGGCAAGGTTGGCGTCATGGTCCTGCTGATCGTGGCTGCAGATGGTGACATTGTCTAGGTACAGGAAAGTGGCCCGCAGCCCGTACCAGTCAACCATTCGTTCCATTTCCCGTTGGAAAACCGAGACCCCGTTGGTGACGCCAAAGGGAACCCTAAGAAAGTGGTAAAGGCGGCCATCTGCCTCGAAGGTGTGTATGGGCAGTCCGCCTTACAGGTGGGGAGCTGGTGGTAGGCGGATTTTAGGTCGACAGTTGAGAAGACCTGGTACTGTGCAATTTGGTTGACCATATCAGGTATGCGTGGGAGGGCGTACGCGTCAAGCTGCGTGCACCTATTGATGGTCTGACTGTAGTCCACGACCATTCTCTGTTTCTCCCCAGTTTTCACAACTACCACTTGGGCTCTCCAGGGGCTGTTGCTGGCCTCGATGATGCCTTCCCAAAGCAGTCGCTGGACTTCAGACCTGACGAAGGTCCTGCCTGGTGGCAACGGGTTTGCAATCTGAGGTTAAGTTTGCAAATAGGGAAGATGGGTCGACCTTTAGGGTCGCGAGGCCGCACACAGTAAGGGGTGGTACGGGCCCGCCGAATTTCAATGTTAGGCTCTGGAGGTTGCACTGGAAGTCCAGGCCAAGTAGCAAGTCAGTGCAGAGGTTGGCGGGGACGTAGAGGCGGAAGCCGCTGAACTCCACACCCAGGACAGTGAGAGTGGCTATGCAGTACCCCCGGATCACCACGGAGTGGGACCCGGAGGCCAGGGAGATTCTCTGGTTGGTGGGGTGTACCGCGAGGGAGCAGCGCCTTACCGTATCGGGATGGATGAAGCTCTCGATGCTCCCCGGAGTCCAGCAGGCAGGAGATCTCATGCCCATCGATTTTCACGTTGGTAGCGGCTGTTGCTAGGTTGCGTGGGCGGGACTGGTCAATCGTGACCGAGGCGAGATGCGTGTGGTCGTCGATGGTGGCAGACGATGGGGTGCCCAGGGGGCATGGGCCCTGGTACAATGGTGGCGCCCATGGGCTGCACGTGTCGTGGGGGAAACAAGATGACAGCGCCCACGGGCCGTCGTGGTGGGGTAAAACAAGATGGTGGCGCCCACGGGCCGCATGTGGTCCGGGGAGGGGAAGATGGCGGTGCCCACTGGCCGTACTTGGGGGGGGGGCGTTGGGACAATAGCGGCGACTGCGCGGGCCTGGCACACCGCAGCAAAGTGTCCCTTCTTGCCACAGGCCTTGCAAAGGGCACTCCGGGCCGGGCAGCGTTGTTGGGGGTGTTTTGGCTGCCCACAGCAGTAACATGGTTGATTGGCTGCCAAGCGGCACAGGCGTGGGGTTGGCTGAGTGGGGCCCCCGATGGGGCGGTCGTCTGCAGAGTCCATGATGCATAGGAGGGGTGGGCCGCACGGCCGGGGGTGTAGGATGTTGCATGAAGCGACCGTCAGCGAAAGCGCTAGCTTTTTGGTTGCCGCGAGGTCGATCGTGGCACCTTCTAAGAGGTGCTGGCAGGTGTAATCCGACCCTATCCCCGTAACAAAAGCATCTCTCATGAGCAAGTGCGAGTGTTCCATGGCCGTGACGGCCTGACAGTCACAGTCTCTGATTAGGGGAATTAGAGCACGCCAGAAATCTTCCACTGACTCACCAGGAAGTTGACTACGAGTGGAGAGGATGTGTCTGGCATAGAGCGTGTTAGTCCGCTGAGCGTAGTTTTCCTTCAGTAGCGCCATGGCGTCTTCGTAGGTCGGCGCATCCTGGATAAGTGGAAAGACGTTGGAGCTCAGCCGCGTGTAGAGGATCTGAATCTTCTGAGCTTCCAGAATTGGGTCTGGTGCAGACCTGATGTAAGCTTCGAAACAGGCTAGCCAATGTTCAAAGTCCTTTTTGGCGTTGCCTGATTGCGGATCCAGCTGCAGGCGATCCGGCTTGATGCGGAGGTCCATCTTCTGAAAACTTTAGTGTAATTAATTGATGCACGATCAAATACACAAAGACAAGAGTTGGATGCAATCGAGGCTTTATTACACTAAGATGTGTGGCCTCCTACAGCAGCTGGCGAAATGGCTGCTGTACGAGGAGCACACATATTTATACTCCGCCTACTGGGCGGAGCCAGCAGGCAGGGAACTACCCCTGTACCTGTAGTACAGGGCCTTACCACAAAGCACCTAATATATACACCACAGCGTCGAGTTGGTGCCTGCCACGATTTTGGCATCGGAACCGATTCTCCACCCAATCGCCTTTCCCGATTTCAGCGTCGGATAATGGAGAATCCCGCCCCCTGTATACTGGAATATTGAGCTTCCAATTCTGCCCCTCTCTCAACAATATCTCAGTCACAGCAATGACATCAGACGCCATTGTTTTAATTTGTGCCCTCAATTCATCTGCCTTGTTCGTCATAGTTTGACCCGACCTTTGCATCGGACTCCCGCCACATCCTAGGTCAGTGCCAGAATGACCAGATGACCTCCCAAAAGGCAACTGAAGGTGCAATAACGCAGTCGGGTCCAGTATTCAGGAGCCACCACAGCCCACTCCAGAGGATATGGGGTAATGCCGACCACATTTCCAAATGTGAGGACGGAGAACACACAGTGGTCAGGGCCGCCAGAACTGCCGGAGAAAATGCCACCCTGAGCAGACAATGAGGTCACCACAAGCCAGGGCATTGCACATTGTCCCACCCAAGGAAAACAATATGATGCAGGTGAACCGCTGGTGATGGAGTTGGACATAGGAGCTGCTGTCTTCATCGTTGGCCAACAGATCTTTCGGTGACTTCATACAGGGATCTTACTACTAACCCTGAGAGACACGAAGGCAAGATTCACGACCTATACTGGCGAACCACTGAGCATCATGGGGACCACCGTAACCCCGGTGATCAAGCAAATAGTCAGGCTACCCTTAGTTATGGTACAGGAGCTGGGACCTAATCTGCTGGTTTGTGACTGGTTATGAGTCCTCCATTTCGATTGGGAGCAGACTTTCCAGATGGGCACTGGAAACCCGTATGAAGTCCTGAACAAATATCCTGAAGTAATCCAGGAGGGCCTGGACAGAATAAGGGACCAAGACTTGCATCCACGTAGACCCAGAGGCTCAACACAGATATTTCAGGGCACAGCCTGTTCCTTATATCTTACTCACCAAGGTTGATGTACAGCTGCTGCGCCTAGAGGGTCTGGGCATCATACGCCCAGTCTGGTTTGCAGAGTGGGCTGCACTCGTAGTACCAGTTATGAAGCTGGACAAGACTGTCCAACTCTGCGGTTACAAATTCACAGTGACCAGGGCTTCCTGCCTAAACCATTATCCAATGCCCAGGGTAGAAGACTAACATGCAAATCTGGCAGGCGGTTGTTCCTTTACTAAGCTCGATATGAGCCATGCTTACTTGCAGGTGGAACTGGACTCTGCATCCAGAAAATATGCAACTATGAACAGCCACAGAGGGTTATTTGAGTACACTCACTTCCTGTTCGAGGTCTTGTCAGCTCCGTCAATCTCCCGAAGAGTGATGGAATGCATTTTTCAAGGAATGCCAAAAGTATCAGTATACTTGGATGATGTGCTCATCAGGGGTACCACCAATGAGGAGCACATGGAAAACCTGGAGGAATGGTTCTCTCAAGTGGGTGCTCAGGTGAAGAGGATCACATACATGTTCATAGCAAAGGTGGTAATGTACTTGGGGTACAGGGTAGACAGAGAGAGACTGCACACTGTGAAAGAGAATGTTCAGGCCATAAAGGGGGCCCCAACTCCGAGGAACGCCACCGAACACCAGTCATTATGGACCTAATGAATTATTGTGGAAAATTAATTTCCCGCTAGGCCACTCTGTTGGAACCCCTTCACATACTGCTTAAGAAAAGACAGAAGTGGGTTGGGGTCCTCACTGGAAGAAACATTCGCTGGGGTGAAGAGGCACCTGCCATCATCACCCATTATAACCCGTTTCGACCGCTTGTCCTGACTTGTGTTGCTTTTCCCTATGCCATTGGGGCGGTGCTGGCCCACAGATGGGACGAAGGAACGGAGCACCCAATTGCTTTTGCATCAAGGACTCTGGCAGACGTGGAACAACCCTGGCCTAATAGAAAAGGAAGGCTTGGCGGTGATATTTGGGGTCAAGTAGTTTCATCAGAATGCATATGGGCGACACTTCTTCTTTGTTACCGATCACAAGCCTCTGCAGGGCCACTTGAAAGAGGTCAAGGGGATTTCCCTCATTGCATCAGCCCAGATTGGGCACTCTTGTCCGCAGCATATGAGTTGTTGTTCCGACATTGTCCAGAAATACAGCCCATGCTGGCACCCTTAGTTGTCTCCCGCTCCTCGTGAATACCCTGAACCCATCAGGGGTGGATAAAGTTGTGGAGTCCCTGAATCTTATGGATACTCTGCCAGTCAAGGCTGTTCAGGTTCGAGCATGGACACAGTGAGATCTTAAGTTGGCGGAGATCTGCTAAATGCTGTACTATGGTGGTTACAGGGGACACCCCTAGCAGCCCTACAACCCTATGCCCAGAAACATTAAGAGGTAAGCGTGGAGGATGGTATCATCCTGTGGGGGGCCCGTGTGGTCATCCCGCTGCTGGGTCAGAAGTCACTCCTGAAGGACTTTTGGGCAGCATGGTAGCATTGTGGATAGCACAATTTCTTCACAGCTCCAGGGTCACAGGTTCGATTCTGGCTTGGGTCTCTGTCTGTGCGGAGTCTGCACATCCTCCCCGTGACTGCGTGGGTTTCCTCCGGGTGCTCCGGTTTCCTCCTACAGTCTAAAGATGTGTAGGTTAAGTGGATTGGCCATGATAAATTGCCCTTAGTGTCCAAAATTGCCCTTAGTGTTGGGTTGGGTTATGGGGATAGGGTGGAGGTGTTGACCTTGGGTAGGGTGCTCTTTCCAAGAGCCGGTGCAGACTCGATGGGCCGAATGGCCTCCTTCTGCACTGTAACTTCTATGATTCCATGATCTATGACTTACAGAGTGATCAGCCAGACACCTCGAAAATGAAGATGCTGGCTCAAAGCTATATCTGTTGGTCTAGAATAGATGGGGACATGGAACAACTTGTATGTAGCAGCCCAGCATGTCAGGAGCACTAAAAGCTCTCACTGACCGCCTCCTTCCAATCCTGGGAATGGCCAGGGCGTTCTTGGGGGAGAATTCACGCTAATTTTGCCAGGCCTTTTATGGGGTCCATGGCTCTCATCATTGTGGACGCCCATTCAAAATGGCTCGACATATGTAAGATGACGTTGACTACATCAAGGGCCACCGTCGAGAAGCTGAGGGACTTGTTCAGCAATTACGGACTTCCTGAGGTCCTGGTGACTGACAATGGAATGCCATTCATAAGCAAAGAGTTTGTCACATTCACAATTTTGTAGATGGTGCACTTTGGCTTGCAGGAGTTGCAGGAGAGAGAACAGGGCCAGACAAAGTCAAGGTCCAAAGGAAAACCCTACGTAAACATGTGGATCATCTTTAAGAAGTGGGAGCCCACACTACAGGGTGCCCAACCTCCACCTTGTCAACCAGGGAACACATCTGACTGTGACCCAACAACTGGATTAACAGGATGAAGATGACTCTGGCTCAGACATGGACACAGAGGCATTTGCCCAGATGGACATTGTTGAGTCTGGGGCCGGGGTACCGGCAATAGGCCTCCAGAGGTCAGCCAGAAAAAGATGGCTGACCAACCGGTACTCATAAACCAACCCAAACATGCCACAGGCAGAAGCTCAGCCTCAGGCGAAGCAGAGCAGAAGGTCTCCTCAGATGACTTCAGAAGGGGTGCTTTTAGTGATGGGCGGGGGTGAGGAAGGGTAATGTCATAACTCCCACGAGCCCCATGGGGAAACCATTATCGATCTCCTTGTGGAGTTCGTGGAGTATGAACTTCCCCGGTTGTGGGCAGAAGTCCAAACAGCTGGGACTCGTAAAACCGAGCATAAACCGGCCCGAGCAGAGACCGGCATGTTGGTTGACCCAATGGGGGCTGTGGTTGTAGATACTTATTGCCGTGGGCAGACTTTATGTTAAAGTAAATTAATTTCTTATCCTTCCTACCACTGACCTCCTTTGTCATTAAAGGTAATAAATGTAGGCTTTGTCAGTGTCACACACACCCCGTGAAAGAATAAATAAAATAAAGTCAAAAAGAAAGAGAAAAAAGTTGTTTCGTTTGTTTGTTAAAAATGGCAATCTTTTTGTCCAGAAAAATTTAATCTAAATCTTGCAGTTGTGTTAACAGGACTTGATGGTTGGCTGTTTCATTCTATTGCTCAGAAGACCTAAATTTAGCTAGTAAATGTCTGTAATAGCACTCTACAGTACCTAGAATGTGGACTAAAATGAAGCTAATTTTGATAATGGAGTTTCTAATAAGACCTTTATGAGCAGGATAATCAGACTTCCTTGGTTTCGATAATGCAGTCTATCTTCATTAAGCTTCCAAGCCCAATCTGTGATGCAGAGTGCATACATCTGTTCTTGTAAAAATTACTCACTAGGTCGACACATTCAGTACACTATACAAATTGAAGCTCATTGACATTTGAGGCTTGCTTTTTTTCTAGGAAGTGCTAAATGGATTTTTTATTTATAGGCATTACTAGTAACCGAAAGATTGAAAAAAATTGACGTTCCTGTCACTCAAGCTTTACATTGACCTCGTTCTACAAACCGATTGACATTTTTATCTGCTTTCTGACCTTGGATCTCGATTTCTTTCCTTTCCAGTAAACAGATATTATGTATTTACCTCTATGATAAACATCCCATTACCAAATGAAACAAATTCTGCATATAAAACACATGGGTCTAGCATCAAGTGTCACAGTTAAAAGTATATTGTCTTGACTCAGTAGACAGCACTCTTGGGTTCATGTACATCGGGTTGAGTGTCCACCCACATGGATACTTCAGTGCTGTACTGAGTGAAAAGGTTCTGTCTTAATTGGATGAGATGTTAAACCAAGTTTTAGTCTACCCTCTCAGGTGGATGTACATGATTTACAACTGAACAATGTTAGCCTCGCTGAGCAACAGCAATTAGTATTTAATAGATCGCCAATGTGCCATAAATTTATAAGTAATTGATAATCTAGACCCAAATCTCCCTGAAATTGAGTGTAGAATGGGCCAATTCCCCACAGAAAGCTAACTTTACTGTCTTAGAGGGACAGGGTCAATTAAGAGTTGGGAAGTCTCTTTTAGGAAAGCACCATTTGTGCTTTTTCTTAAGAATTTTAAAATAAATTGTTCATGGGACATGGGCGTCACTTGCTGGGCCAGCATTTATTGTCCATCCCAGAGGACATTGTTATGGGTGAGGCGTTTTCAGAACCCCAAAATGTATCACGGAGTTCAACCAACCTCTCCCTTTAATGGATTTGTTGCTTTTCCTAGCACACGCCTTTTTCCCTAGGTGTGGGATTACAGTTATGGACACGTGGGTTTTTAAACACAAAACACTGTTTATTCCATGAACTCAACTTAACATCTTAAATAAACATTGGATCTCTTAACACCCCTTACTTCAAAGATAACTCAGAAAATATTGCAACAGTAAATAACTCCTTAAACTGTTCCTTCAAATTTCCAAGAGACTTAACACCTTTAAACAGTATCACATCAGGTTAAAGGATATATATTTTTCTGTAGAATGGCAGAGATATATTAGCTTGGTTGACTTCAGCTCCAGCACCTTGCTTTCTTCCTGCAGCTCTCTGGAACACACAGACACACACAAACTGCTTTTTCCAACTGCAAAACTAAACTGCAAAAAGGCTGACCTGACCTCAGCTCCACCCACTCTCTGCCATCACTGTTTTCTTAAAGGTACATTGCTTAAACATCCATGTCTTAAAGGTACCCTCACATGACAGCATATAAGAGTCAACCACATTGTTGTGGATCTAGAGTCACATGTAAGCCAGACCAGATAAGGACAATAGATTTCCTCCCCTTAAGGACATCAGTGAACCAGATAGTCAGCTGGTTTAGCACACTGGGCTAAATCGCTGGCTTTTAAAGCAGACCACGCAGGCCAGCAGCACGGTTCAATTCCCGTACCAGCCTCTCCGAACAGGCACCGGAATGTGGCGACTAGGTGCTTTTCACAGTAACTTCATTGAAGCTTACTTGTGACAAGCGATTTGCATTTCATTTTTTTCATTTCATTTCAATAGACTTACCATTCCAGATATCTTTAAATTGAATTCAAATTTCACCATCTGCCATGGCGGGATTCAAACCCAGGTCTCAGAGCATTATCCTAGGTCTCTGGATTACTAGCCCAGTGACAATACCACTGCACCACTGCCTCCCCGATTATATTTGTGTCTTGTCTGATAAACCACTTCTGCTGTTAGAAAATAGAATATCAACTGTCTTATCATGAGCAATGCCATTGGAGATCCACTGGTACATATGTCAATTAACAGGAGAAAAAGGTTCACCCAGGAAAGGGTGAAAAGAATGGAAAAGTTACTTCTAGATCATTTCTTATAATAATCTTTACTATTGTCACATGAGGTTTGTACCACTAGTTACTTCAGTTTGCCTATTAACTCAGATGATAACCAGATAAATCAGAATAGATGAGGAAACATTAGCAGAGCTATGGGGAATGGGCAGCGGAGTGGGACTAATCCACCAATATTTCTCCTCTATTATAATAATATTTATTATTGTCACAAGTAGGCTTACATTAACACTGCAATTAAGTTACTTTGAACATTGCAGGTTTAAAACGGACACCTAAGTTTTCAGTTTTAACAGTTGGTATATGTGCACATGTCCTGAGCCAAAAGTGCCCCACGCTAGACCAGGCTCATCCATGGGCGTCCACGCCACAATGAAGAAACACTCCTTTACAATACTCATTAAAATATGTAATTAAGGGACTGTCGTGGAAATAATAATAGTCAGACGCTTCGTGGACACGATCGTGGAGGGGTTGTAAAGGTTGGAGACCACTCCAAATACCCTACCTTACAAATTTAAGAGCATACATTTATACCATGAAATAAACAACATCAAGGACAAAAACAGCTTCTGCTAGCCAAGTTTACACAAAACAAACCTTGAGAATGTTCTTCATACAGTTATCTAGTACGATTTCTTGTCTCTTGCTAAAACAATTCTAAAGGAACTTGTCAGCAAGAAAAAGACTGCAGCTGCAGAATTTATTTACATTATTCGACATTCCAAGTAATGTGCAGAAGCAGTTATAAAATATAGTCAAGCAATACCATCATGCTTTTAGCAAGTGCCTTTTCTTTAATAGCAACTAGATATTAATGAATACCCTAAGCAGGCAACTAATCTGCACACTAAATTCCCGTCTCCAGGGGCCTATGCTAATTATAGGACACTCTTTGACTCGGTCAGAAATACATGGTTAACAGACATGTAGGTATCTTTCAGCTGTGCTATTTAAAAGACTCATCTACTTTATAGAGGCTAGTTTCTAGTTATGCCCTTTCATGGCTAACTCTGGCTGTTTTTGGGGCCTATTCAATGACTTCCATAACTTAATTCTAAGAGGTTTTGCTGGGTCTGCATCGTTTTAAAATATTTTTTTATTCAGGTTTTTGATATTTTGACATTTTAAACACATAACATAACAAATAACAAATAAAAAATAACACAAACTCCCTCCCCTCCCCCAACAGTAACCTCAACCAAACCTCTATTTTGCTCCCCTTCTTAACAGCTGACAGCTCTTTGAAATATAGTACAAACAAACCCCATCTGTTGTGGAACCCCTCACTCGCCCCCTAAAAGCAAATTTCACCTTTTCTGGATACAAAAACTCCATTTAATCTCCGAACCACATTGAGGCACAAGTGGAGCAACTGACCTTCACCCCCAACAGGACCCGCAGCGATCAGTGAGGCGAAGGCTAAAATATCTGCCCCGCTCCTGACTGCAGCACCAGCAAGTCCGATGCCCCAAATATGGCCCCCAGGGCACTGGGCTCCAAACTCCAAATCCACGTGCAGACCGCCGACATGATGCTGAAGAACGGCCTCCAAAATTTCTCCAACTTAGGGGCAGGACCAGAACAAATGTATGTGATTGGCTGGGCCCCTCCCACACTGCTCACAAGTATCCTCCACGCCTTCAAACAACCAGCTTATCCTCGACTTCGTCAGGAAGTAGCTCTATGCACTAGCTTTAACTGTATCAACCCCAGCCTCGCACGCGCGGTTGAGGCATTCACCCTCTGCAGCACCTCACACAACAACCCCACCTCCAATACCATCCTCAGCTCCACCTCCCACTTGGCCTTAACCCCTCCAGAGATGCTATATCCTTCTCCAAAATCCTCTCATAGATCGCCGAGATGACCCCGCCTCTCCAACTTCATCACCAACAGCACCCCCTCCAACATCGAGAGGGTGGTGCCACTGGAAAAGTCAGAAAGACCTTTTTCACTAAATCTCGCACCGCATATACCTGAAACCCTCCCCCCTCGGGATCACAAATGTTCCCCAACTCCTCCAAACTCGCAAATCGCTCTTCTAGAAATAGGTCCTTCATTTCAATGGTTCCTCAGTCCACTCATCCCCGAAACTTAGGATCCATCCTCGCTGGCTCAAACCCATGGTTCCCTCGCATTGAAATGAACTCCCCGCTAAGCAAAGTTTTGAGTGCCTCCCACAGTGACCTCCCCACTATCGTTGAGGTCCACAAACTCCTGGATGGCAGCCTTCACCAGCTCGCACCTTCTCATCCGCCAAGAACCCAACATCCAGCCTCTACTGCAGGCGCTGACGGCGCCCCCGCCCCCCTCTCCATCCCCCACCCAGTACACTCGCAAATCCACTCAGTGCAGTGCATGGTTTGAAACCCCAATTGTCGAATACTCCGAGTCAACCAATCCCGCCAGCAACACCTTGTTTGCCACATAAAAGTCAATCAGGGAGTACACCCTGTGCACATGGGAAAAGTGAGAAAACTCCTTACCTCTGCCTTGTCTGATCCCCTATCCTAAAATGCGTCTTGTCATAATATACACCAGTAAATCATGGTGCAGACACACACTGATGGACACACAGTGAGATCAATCAACACACACAACACCGCAGCCAATCACCAGTGAGAGCACACGCACTATAAAGACAGGGGGCATCAGAGTTCCCGCTGATTCGAGTTGCAGCTAGCTAGGAGGACAGAGCTCACAGCCTGTAACACAGACATTCACCATGTGCTGAGTGCATCGACTGGTTAGGACAAGGCAAAGGTCTTTAGTTAAAGCTAGTATCGTATTCACCCACATTCTGAGTATGTTTAAACAGTTAATGATTCAATAAAATAGTGTTGCACTATTTCAAGTGTTGGTGACCTGTATGTGATCCAGAACACCCAATACATCATGATACCAGGAGTTGACGGATATTAGCACTTCTTAGACCTACCTGCAAGTGATATGCCTTCCGCCAGCATTCCGTCATCCTGCAACATGGACAACATCAGCCCGCTGCCGCCGCTCCGCATCGCCGGCAATCTCGGGGCCAACTGGAAGATTTTCAAACAGCGCTTCCAGCTCTTCCTCGAAGCCACAGACAGGGAGGGCACCTCGGATACCAGAAAGATTGCTCTTCTCCTCTCCACGGCCGGGGACCATGCCATCCACATTTTCAACTCTCTCACCTTTGCGGATGATGAAGATAAAACAAAGTTCAAGACGGTCCTCCTCAAGTTTGACACTCACTGCAGCGTAGAGGTGAATGAACGTTTCGAGCGCTACGTGTTCCAGCAGCATTTGCAGGGTAAGGATGAACCTTTCCAATCCTTTCTCACGCACCTCCACATCCTTGCGCAGTCTTGCAGCTAAGGGCCCACCTCCGACTCCGTGATACGCGACCAGATTGTTTTTGGTGTTCAGTCGGACCCCCTACGTCAGCAGCTCCTCAAAATAAAGCAACTCACCCTAGTGACCACCATCGAGACCTGTGTCTTACATGAAAACGCCACGAGTCTGTATTCCCATATACAAGCGGCTGAACCGGCTCGGCAAGGTCCCCACGAGGCGGAACGGGTCCAAGTGATTGAGCACCTCCAGGGCCTCAGCCTGGATGAGGGCGGCCATTTCGCGCGCTTTTCGTGGACTCCAGCGCTTGTGCGCACCAAACGAGGGGACGGCGATGTGGAGGAACGTAATGCACAGGCGCGCACCACGCACGACTGCACCGCGCATGCGCGATGGTGCAGCGAACATGCTGACATCACAACGTGCGGCAACTGTGGCTCCGCCCATTTAAAGCTGGCAATGCCCTGCAAAATCTCGACAATGCCTACGATGTGGCAGACTTGGCCACTATGCTGCCTTCTGCCGAGCAGCTCAGCCTGCCACTTCATATCGCTTCAGCCAGCCTCGCAGGAATATTCGGGCAATTCAACCCATGGTCACCGAGTCCGATGCGAACCTACCACACAGCAGTGACACGGAGGACCCAAAGGCGCCTTTTCGAGTCGGTGTCATAACGAAAAACAGTCTGTCCCCGAAACAAAGGCACCAGCCGCTGTCGGTATACAGCATCAATCCAGACGGTCAACTGGTCCCAAATACGATTCCACCTGGACACTGGTGCCTCCGCCAATCTCATGGCATGGTCTGACTTCCAAAGCCTTTGTGTCAAACCAGCCATCCTTCCATCAGCCTGCCAGCTATTGGATTATAGTGGCAACGTCATTCCTGCTAGCGGCTCGTGCCAACTTGAAGTGACGCACAGGTCACGCTCTAGCCACTTAAAGAGGCCAACTCCCGATTTAAAATGGTGAATGTCAAAGGCTGATAGGAAAGTCAGCCAACAAGACAAAAACCAGCAGCTGCAGCTTTACTGTGTATTTAACTTTTGCAAAAACCAAAGGCTTTGGAAGTCAGACCATACCAGTGACCATCAGCATAACAAAGTGAACAGCCATCTGCATACTGATGAGCAATCCCCGGGAACAATAAGTAACATTTTGACACACAAAGCAAAGCCAGACTCCTCGGCGCCAGCAGGAGCCACAACAAAGGAGGTGAACGAGCACTTCAAAACCGCCCATCGATCAGGGAACCGCTCCAGTATTGGAGAAAATCGAACCGAGCGATTGGGACAAAGTCCAATCACTTGGGACCAGGTACAGGGTCCACCTCGAAAGGCGGGAAGCCCCTGGGGACTATAAGAATTGAGCCCCAAGTTCAAATTGCTCTCTTCTTCACCTCTTCGCTCTACTCACAGCACTCCTCTTCCTGCCCGGGTCACCCAGCAAAAGGAACAAAATTGACCGTGACCGGTGCAGTGACTCCAGTGATCATCGAACTCGTAAGTCTTAATTGAACGCCCGCTTCGAGATAGGCGCTCCTAGCTACCAATCCATACCAACTTCGAATCCCGCAGACTCAGAACCCGAACGAAAGGCCATTTGTTCCCCTGACCTGGTGGGCCAGTTCAAAGTTAAGTATAGGCCTGTTAGTTGTAGAAGTAGCTTAGACGTAGAATTTGTGCTTGAGTAGCGATTACTGTGTATAATAAATGTGCTTTGATTTAAATCTCACTAATCGTTGTATTGAATTATTGATCATTACTCAGACTTGAACATCGTGGCGGTATCATAAAGATACCTGGCGACTCGAGAACAAAGGTGATAAAACAGAGGAATTGAACTAAGGAGAAAATTAGCAACAACGCAAAGCCATTCTTCCTTTCGAGATCGTGGGCTCCTCGAAAGACTCCCTGCTTGGCGCACAGGCATGCAAGCTGTTGAACCTCGTTCAGCGAGTGCACTCTCTCTCTCCTGATGGCAGGTCTGCCTTCCAGGACGCTGACTTCAGGGCGCAACTCGGCGCCGTCATCGACCAGCACCGCGACGTCTTCGAAGGCATGGGCACGCTCCCATATACTTACAAGATCCTACTCAAACAGAATGCCACGCCTATGGCGCATGCACCTCGCAGGGTCCCAGCACCCCTTAAGGACCGCCTCAAGCAGCAGCTGGAAGGCCTCCAGGACCAAGGAGTGATCTCCAGAGTTACTGAACCAACCGACTGGGTCAGTTCCATGGTGTGTGTAAAAAAGCCTTCCGGCGAGCTGAGAATTTGCATTGATCCCAAGGATCTGAATCGCAATATAATGAGGGAGCATTATCCAATTCCCAAACGCGAAGAGATCACATGCGAGATGGCTTGGGCCAAGCTCTTCACCAAACTCGACGCCTCAAAAGAATTCTGGTAAATCCAGCTCGACAAATCCAGCAGGAAACTGTGTACATTTATACATTTAACACCCCCTTTGGCAGATATTGTTACAACAGGATGCCGTTTGGGATCATATCTGCTTCCGAAGTGTTCCACAGGATAATGGAACAAATGATGGAAGGCATTGAAGGTGTTCGCGTCTATGTCGACGACATAATCATTTGGTCCACCACCCCGCAGGAGCATGTCAGTCACCTCCAGCGCGTGTTCAAACGCATACGTGAGCAGAGCCTACGTCTCGACAGAGCCAAATGCTCATTTGGTCAGACGGAACTCAAGTTCCTAGGGGACCACATCTCCCAGTTGGGGGTGCGGCCGGATGCGGACAAGGTGGCTGCTATCACAGCCATGAAAACGCTAGAGGACAAGAAGGCAGTCCTCCGATTTCTGGGCATGGTCAACTTTTTAGGGAAGTTCATCCCTAACTTTGCCTCTCATACCACGGCTCTCAGGAACCTGGTTAGGAAGACGACAGACTTCCAATGGCTTCCTGCCCACGAGCGCGAATGGAGAGAACTCAAAACCAAACTCACAACGGCCCCGGTCTTAGCTTTCTTTGATCCAGCAAAAGGGACCAAAATTTAGACCGATGCCAGCCAATCCGGCATTGGGGCAGTGCTCCTGCAATGCGATGTGGCCTCATCATGGGCCCCCGCTGCATATGCGTCACGCGTCATGACCCCCACGGAACAGTGCTACTCGCAGATAGAAAAGGAGTGCCTGGGCCTTCTGACCGGTGTCGTCAAGTTTCACGATTATGTGTACGGCCTTCCCCAATTCGCTGTCGGGACCGACCATCGCCCGCTGGTCAATATAATACAGAAAGACTTGAACGACATGACGCCTCGCCTCCAGCGTATTCTTCTCAAGCTCCGGCGATCCGACTTCCAGCTGGTATACACCCCAGGCAAAGACCTCATCATTGCCGACGCTCTCTCCAGGGCAGTCAACACTCCGTGTGACCCAGCGGAATTTGTCTGCCAGGTTGACGCCCATGTGGCCTTCGTGGCCTCCAATCTACCTGCTATGGATGAACGCCGCGTCCAAATTTTCCGCGAGATGGCGGCTGACCCTTTGCTACAACGTGTCATGCGCCACCTAACAGACGGGTGGCTCAAGGGCCAATGCCCGCAGTTCTATAATGTCAGAGATGATCTGGCGGTAGTAGATGGTGTTCTCCTGAAACTGGACCGCATTGTCATCCCGCACAGCATGCGCCAGCTCGTCTTGGAACAGCTACACGAGGGCCATCTTGGCGTGGAGAAGTGCCGCCGAGCCCGAGAGGCAGTGTACTGGCCCGGCATCAATGAAGACATCGCCAACACAGTGCTCAACTGCCCCACTTGTCATCGCTTCCAGCCCGCCCAACCACGTGAGACCCTACAGCCCCATGAGTTGGTCACGTCCCCTTGGACCAAGGTGGGCATCGACCTGTTCCATGCGCTGGGCAGGGACTATGTCCTGATTGTAGACTATTTTTCAAACTACCAGGAGGTGGTACGTTTACACGACATCACATCGTCTGCAGTCATCCGTGCCTGTAAGGACACCTTTGCTCGACACGGCATTCCACTCACTGTGATGTCGGACAATGGCCCCTGCTTCGCAAGCCAGGAATGGTCCAACTTTGCCAGGAGGTACAACTTTGTGCATGTGACATCCAGTCCCCTGTACCCCCAATCCAACGGCAAAGCGGAGAAGGGCGTCCACATAGTCAAACGGCTCCTCTGCAAGGCTGCCAATGCTGGGTCCGATTTCTACCTCGCCTTGCTGGTCTATCGCTCGGCCCCACTGTCCACTGGCCTGTCGCCAGCCCAGCTGCTCATGGGTCGCACCCTGAGGACGATGGTGCCGTCCATTCATGTCCCAGACCTCAACAACGTTCCGGTCCTTCAACGAATGTAGCTGTCTCGTGCACAGCACAAGGCGGCTCATGACTCCCGTGCAGCTGATCTCCCTGCTCTGGCTCCAGATGACAACGTCCGCATCCATCTTCCGGATGGTGGCTGGTCTGCAACCGCTGTGGTTCTTCGGCAGGTGGCCCCCCGCTCGTTCCTGGTTCATCAACCGGATGGTTCCATCCTGCGCCGCAATCGATGTGCCCTTCGTCTCGTTCCGCGCTCGCTACGTGATCCTCCACCATTGCCACGCCCTCCTGTTGATCCTGACCTGGACTATGCAGAGATCCCGGTCACTCTGCAACCTCCTCACTCTGACGCAGTCCAGCCCGCGCCTCAGCCAACGGCTGCCAACCCACCCTTGAGGCGGTCAACCAGAATTCGTCGCCCACCTCAGAGACTTAATTTGTGAACTTTATGGACTTATGGACTTTCTGATTTGTTCTGTTCTCCCGTTTAATCGTTCAAGTGATTTGTACATAGTGTTCATCTCGTTATTCTTGTGACACACTGTTTTTCTGCACCAGGCACCTTCCCATGTAAATAGCTTAGTTTTCATGTACATAGTCCTGTAAATATTTCGCACACACGTAGTCAGGAACATTCACCATACACTTTTTATTGCCATGCAGGTACATTTTTTATAAAAGGGGGATGTCTAATATACACCAGTATATCATGGTGCAGACACACACTGATGGACACACAGTGGGACCAATCAACACACACAACACCGCAGCCAATCACCAGTGAGAGCACACGCACTATAAAGACAAGGGGCATCAGAGTTCCCGCTCATTCGAGCTGCAGCTAGCTAGAAGGACAGAGCTCACAGCCTGCAGCACAGACATTCACCATGTGCTGAGTGCATCGACTGATTAGGACAAGGCAAAGGTCTTTAGTTAAAGCTAGTATCGTATTCACCCACAGGGTGAGTATGTTTAAACAGTTAATGATTCAATAAAATAGTGTTGCACTATTTCAAGTGTTGGTGACCTGTATGTGATCCAGAACACCCAACACGTCTCTTGTAAAAAAAAAGCCACATCCTCCTTCAGACTCCTCAGGTGCGTGAACACACGTGACCGTTTGACCGTCCCATTCAGACACTCACGTTTCACGTGACCAGCCTGGTCCGGGGGGGGGGGGGGGGGGGGGGGGGCTGCCCGTCCCACCCCCTTCCCTGCTGATCAGCCATATCCATTTTTGGGCCTGCCCATGGCAGAACCTCTCATTTAAGAAGTCACCAGCTGCTCCGTTGACCACTGGGCGGGCAGGACAGGCCCTTTACCTTCCGCCATTTTGACCTGTGGTGCATGAAGATTCTCCTGCTCCAACAGTTCCCTCCTTCTCAGACCACTCCTGGTCCATGGAACCATCCATCAGCCACACCATTAGAGTCTCACTTTCTCCTACACCGTTTTCCATCCAAACATCCACACTATGAACGGGGAAAGTTCCAAAAAATCCACCTTGAGTGCGAGCTACATCATGTGCGTCTGCTCACTCCATGGCCACCACCAGAAGTCCAGACACGGCACATTCAATGACAACTGCCTGCTCTTTATTAACCCCATCTGATCTATCTCAATCACCTTCAGGAGGAACACCATCAACCTATGCGCCAGCACCTTAGCCAAAATCTTGACATCCACATTTAGCAGCGATATTGACGTTTACGACCCACATTCCACTCGGTCTTTATCCTTTTTAAGCAACAATGAAATGGATGTCTGTCCTATCGTCTCTGGCAGCGACCCCTTAGTCACCGCATCCTCAAACATCTCCAACCACAGCGGCATCAGCTTATCCAAAGACATTTTATAAAACTCCACCGGGAATCCATAAGAAGGTGCCTTACCCACCTGCATCACCTCTTTCATCCCAACTGGCTCTTCCAACCCTGCCCTCTCCTCCTCTCCTACGTTAGGATACTCCAACCGCCCTAAAAAAATCCCTCATGTCTGACTCATCCTCCAGAGGCCACAACCTCTCCAACTTTTTATCAAACTCCTTGAATGCCTTATTCACCTGCTCCGGTGCCACCACCAACTCTCCATTTGATGCCTGTCAAAGTGCTTGGGAAACAGCTGCTCAAACTCCCCTGCCATCATTTCAGCCAGCTTATCCACTGTTACGTGCGCCACCCCACCCGACGAGTTTGCTCCCACATTCTTTCCTCCCATTGAACTCCCCACCAAGCTCGCCGGCAGACTTTCTTTTTCTGGGATTGCGACATCTTTTGTTGCTGCAACTTTTCTAACAACCAACCATATAAAATTATCCCCAGATTCTGGGAGAAAAGGGCCAAGAACCAAAACCTCTAGCAGGAGCCGGCCAACTTGCGACCTCCACCTACATGTCGCCACGGATAGGTTTAGTTCTGCATAGTTTTCATACAAAATAGTTTCATTGCAATCATGAGAGTTCAGGTAGATATGCTTTTGAGGCTGGAGGATAAGGGGGAGCAACTAAAATGACATGAGTGAGGAATATCTGGGAAGAGGAAAGCACTCGACGGGATGATATAATTACATGATGGTCTCCTACAGTATTACAAATGCCAGCCAATTCAATTCATTCCACTGGATACTGCAAAGACTATGGGCCCTAATAATATTCTGGCAATAGTATTGAAGTCTTGTGCTCCAGAATCAGCTGTGTCTCGAGCCAAGCTGCTCCAGTACAGTTACGACACAAGCGTCTACCTTACAATATGGAATTTTACCTTACAAATTATACTTAATTCATCAATTTTATGAAAGTACATTACATGAACATTCAAAGTTGACATCACATAAGCTGCAAACCAAATCAGTTTCTTCCAATACTGTATTGTACTCACGACATTTACAGTTGCAGTTAATATTTACCAGATCAAACATCATTTCAAAGAATGAAGAACAAAGAAAATTACAGGACAGGAACAGGCCCTACGGCCCACCAAGCCTTCACCGACCATGCTGCCCGTCTGAACTAAAACCGGGGACCATAGCCTCTATTCCCATCCTATTCATGTATTTGTCAAGTCGCCCCTTAAAAGTCACTATCGTATCTGCTTACACGACCTCCCATGACAGTGGGTTACAGGCTCCCACCACCCTCGGTAAAAAACTCGCCTCGTACATCTCCTTTTAACCTTGCCCCGATGCACGATCAATTGTACAAAGACTCAGGTTGGATACAACTGTGGCTTTATTGCAGTAAGAGGTGTGGCCTCCCACAGCAGCTGGCGAAATGGCTGCTGAATAGAGGCCACGCATATTTATACTCCTCCAACTGGGCGGAGCCAGCAGGCAGGGGCTACCAGCGAACCTGTAGTACAGGCCCTACCTTACATCACCTAATACAGGTGTAACAGTGGTTTACCACATTCACCCCCTGTTAAAATGAGTCCGGCGGGGTGGTGGAGAACTATGTACAGAAGTGAATTTATGTACAGTGTTTTATTAGGAGAGAAAAAAAATGTCCTTTGAAAGTCCGGTGCCAGTTAGAGATTCAACCGGTCTGGTGCCTTGACGTTCCGCTGGGAACGACGTAACGGTGGCGGCGATGTCGATGCTGGCGGGCGACATCGGTGCTGGCCTGATGTCGGGTGACCCCAGGAGCGTGCCAAAATCCTCTTCATCCTCTTGCGTGGGCAGGGGAAGGAGGGATGGTCCTGGTGAGGTTAATGTTGGGAGCGCGGGGGGAGGGGAGCGTGGCGCCGGGCCGGGGAAGTGTGTATGAGTGAACCTGCTGGTGCCAGGTCCCTGAGGGAGCCAGTATCTTGGCGGCCGTCGGGGTGTGCCACATAGGCATACTGGGGGTTGGCATGGAGCAAGTGCACCCTATCCACCAACGGGACTGCCTTGTGGAGTCAGACATGCCTACGGAGCAGGACTGGTCCTGGAGCTGTGAGCGATACCCCGGAAGTGGACTTCCTGGGGAAGGCAAAAAGACGTTCATGGGGTGTGTTATTCGTAGCGGTGCACAGTAGTGACCGGATGGAGTGCAGTGCATCAGGGAGGACCTCCTGCCAGCGAGAGGCTGGGAGGTTCCTGAACCGTAGGGCCAGTTGGACGGCCCACCAAACCGTCCCGTTCTCACTCTCTACCTGCCCGTTTCCCCGGGGGTTATAGCTGGTCGTCCTGCTGGAGGTGATACCCCTGCTGAGCAGGAGCTGACACAGCTCATCACTCATGAATGAGGATCCACTGTCACTGTGGATATAGGCGGGGAAGCCGAACAGAGCGAAGATTGTGTTGAGGGCCATGATGACGGTGGCAGACGTCTTATCGGGGCAGGGGATGGCGAAGGGGAACCTGAAGTACTCATCGACCACACTGAGGACTTACGTGTTACGGTCGGTTGAGGGGAGGGTCCCTTTGAAATCCACGCTGAGGCGTTCAAAGGGGCGGGAGGCTTTCACCAGGCGCGCACGGTCGGGCCGGTAGAAGTGTGGCTTGCACTCCGCACAGGTCTGGCAGTTCCTGGTGACTGTCCGTACTTCCTCGAAGGAGTAGGGCAGATTGCGAGCCTTGACAAGATGGTACAACCGTGTGACCCCCGCGTGACAAAGGATGTCGTGTAGGGCCCGGAGTTGGTCTACTTGTGTGCTAGCACATGTACCTCGGGATAGGGCGTCTGGGGGCTCATTGAGTTTGCCGGGGCGATACAGAATCTCGTAATTATAGGTAGAGAGCTCGATTCTGCACCGCAAGATTTTATCATTTTTGATCTTGCCCCGCTGCGTGTTGTTGAACGTGAAGGCTACCGACTGTTGGTCAGTGAGGAGAGTGAATCTCCTGCTGGCCAGGTAATGCCTCCAATGCTGCATGGCTTCAACGATAGCTTGGGTCTCTTTTTCGACGCACGAGTGCCGAATTTCTGAGGCATGAAGAGTACGGGAAAAGAATGACACGGATCTGCCTGCCTGGTTGAGGGTGGCGGCAAGTGCGACGTCTGATGCGTCGCTTTCTACTTGGAAGGGCAGTGTCTCGTCTACTGCATGCATCCCGGCCTTGGCTATATCAGGTCTGAAACGGACAAAGGCCTGTTGTGCCTCAGCCGAAAGGGGAAAGTGGATGGACTGAATGAGTGGGCGGGCCTTGTCCGCATAGTTTGGGACCCACTGGGCGTAATAGGAGAAGAACCCCAGGCAGCATTTGAGGGCCTTGGGGCAGTGGAGGAAGGGAAGCTCCATGAGAGGGCACATGCGGTCGGAACCGGGCCCCAGAACTCCGTTCTGGACCACATAGCTGAGGATGGCTAGGCGGGTTGTGCTGAACACGCACTTCTCCTTGTTGTAGGTGAGGTTGAGGAGAGTGGCGGTGCGGAGGAATTTAGCAAGGTTGGCATCGTGGTCCTGCTGATCATGGCCGCAGATGGTGACGTTGTCTAGGTACGGAAAGGTGGCCCGCAAACCGTACCGGTCGACCATTCGGTCCATCTCCCTTTGGAAGACCGAGACCCCATTAGTGACGCCGAAGGAAACCCTGAGGAAGTGATAGAGACGACTGTCCGTGTATGGACGAATGGGGAGCTGATGGTAGGTGGATTTTAGGTCTATCGTTGACAAGACCCGGTACTGCGCAATCTGATTCACCATATCAGATATGTGTGGGAGGGGGTACGCGTCGAGCTGCGTGTACCGATTGATGGTCAGGCTGTAGTCCACGACCATTCTGTGCTTCTCCCCAGTTTTAACGACTACCACTTGGGCTCTCCAGGGGCTGTTGCTGGCCTCGATGATGCCCTCCCGAAGCAGCCGCTGGACCTCGGACCTGATGAAGGTCTTGTCCTAGGTGCTGTACTGTCTGCTCCTGGTGGCAACCAGGTTTGCAATCCCAAGTTACATTGGCAAAGAGGGAGGGGGGGGGTCAACCTTTAGGGTCGCGAGGCCGCACACAGTGAGGGGTGGTAGGGGCCCGCCGAATTTGAGTGTGAGGCTCTGGAGATTGCACTGGAAGTCCAGGCCTAGTAGTAATGCAGCGCAGAGATTAGGAAGGACGTAGAAGTGGAAGCCGCTGAATTCTATGCCCTGGACCGTGAGAATGACCGTGCAGAACCCCGGATCGGACGGAATGGGATCCGGAGGCCAGGGAGATTCGTTGATTGGCGGGGTGGACCGCGGGGGAGCAGCGCCTTACCGTATCCGGGTGGATGAAGTTTTCGGTGCTCCCGGAGTCCAGCAGACAAGAGGTCACGTGGCCATTGATTTTCACCGTAGTCGAGGCGGTGGCCAGGTTGTGTGGATGAAACTGGTCGAGCGTCATTGAGGCGAGCTGCGGTTGGTCGTCGCTGGCGTCCGAAGGTGGAGAGTGTGGGGGGCCCAGGTCGTGGAATGTTGTCGGCGTCCATGCCTCGTGGGGAAGACAAGATTGCGGCGCCTGAAGATCCTGTGGGGGACAAAATGGCGGCGCCCACGGGCCG
The DNA here is from genome assembly GCF_047496885.1 of Scyliorhinus torazame. NCBI lineage: Eukaryota > Metazoa > Chordata > Chondrichthyes > Carcharhiniformes > Scyliorhinidae > Scyliorhinus > Scyliorhinus torazame. The sequence goes on from NC_092724.1 coordinate 58,261,066, forward strand.
CACGTTGCGGGGGCTGGACAAGATGGTGGCACCCATGAGTCGCACATTGCGGGGGCTAGACAAGATGGCGGCACCCATGGGCCGCACGTGGGCTGCGGGGGGGAGATGGCGGTGCCCACTAGCCGCTCGCGGCCCCGGGAGGTGAGGATGGCAGCTCCCACTGGCCGCGTGTGGCCCCGGGAGGTGAAAATGGCGCCGCCCACTGGCCACGCGTGGTCCGGGACGAAGATGGCAGCGCCCATTGTGTGTATGTCAGGGAGTGTTAAGTAATGGGTTAAGAGACAGTGCAATTAGTTGTCTCATTTATGTTAAGTATCCATTAATTGACACTGATATGTAAAGGGGTTTCAGGTGGCCTCTGTCAGCTGATGTATAGTGAGAGTTTTGTGAAAAGGCTGTTGGAAGGAAACAAATATGTGTTTGTGAAAAAGGAACAGAACTTTAGACTCTTCATATCACAGCAACTAAAACGACTAACAATTGGTAGCAGAACTGTGTAAATGTGAAGGGTTGGAAGAAAATACAACTTTCGAGGTCAAACCAAGGAGTGAGTGAGAAAAGAAAAAAAAAGGGATATATGGCTGAACCGAGGATAAAGATGGCTGGATATGACTATCCTCCCTTATTTTCTGAAAGGGAATCGTACGCCAATGGAGAAGTGCAGTAGTTATGTGGACTGAGGTAACTGCCTTGGGAAAGAGAAAACAAGGTATGGCATTGGCTCTTTCTCTACCATACGGCAGTAAAATCCAAAACAAAGTGCTTTCTGAGCTGCAATTGGAAGAGTTAGACTCAGAAGAAGTTCTGGAGACTTTATTACATTATATGGATAAGATTTATAAGAAAGATGACTGGTTAAGTGCGTATGAAGCATGGTCGGATTTTGATAAGTTCCGGAAAATGGGGGATATCTCCATGGAAGACTATATAATGGAATTTGGCAGACTATATAAAAGACTGCAGAAACACAACCTGGAATTTCCACAGTCTGTGTTGGCCTTTAAATTACTTGACTGTGCTAGAGTGAGCAACATGGATAGGCTCCTGGCTTTGACAGGAGTTCAGTTTACTGATAAGGATACCTTATTCGAACAGATTACAAAAGCTTTACAAAAGTTTCTGGGGAAACATTCGATTCCGATGGCTCTGATGACCCAAATAGGTCAGCCTGCAATAAGGCAGAATATGGAAGAGAAACAGGATGGCAAAATCGTATGGCTACGAACAGGGCTCAAGACTATAGAAGGAGACCGAGACAAGGAATTTATGAAGACAGAAACCCAGTTAGAATAGGAAGATGAACCCCAGAAATGCATGGGGCATGATAAATCGATGTTTTCGATGTGACTCTCAATACCATTATGCTTTCAACTGTCCAACTCGTTATGATAGAGTGTTTGAAGCGACACATGACACGGAAGAGTCAGAAGAGGAAAAAGATAGTGACCAGAAAGAAGGCATTGTCCTATTGACAAGCAGTTTTACGCCAGTAATGAGGGTGTTAGTTGCAGAATCCTTCAACTGTGCTGTATTGGACAGTGCTGCACATCTACTGTGTGTGGAATTGACTGGTTAAAATGTTACCTGGACTCTTTGAATGCTGAAAATCGTAACAAGGTTAAGGAATTTGAAAGTTCCACAAGTTTCAGGTTTGGGGATGATAATACTCTGAAGTCGCTGAAAAGAGTGGTGATCCCTTGCAATATTGCCGGAGTGAATCATTTTATTAGCACGGATGTTGTATCAAGTGAGATACCTTTGCTTCTGAGCAGACCGTCGATGAAGAAAGCACACATGAAACTGGATATGGAACAGGATAAGGCAACAGTTTTTGGAAAGACGGTGGACTTACAATTTACACAGTCGGGACACCATTGTATTCCATTACTGACAAATAATATTTCAAGTAGAGTGGTTAAGGATGTGTTAATGGCAGTTGAAAATGGGACTTTAGCTGATAAAAAGCTTGTGGTATTAAAACTGCATAGGCAATTTGCACATCCGTCTCCTCGGAGGCTGAAAAATGTATTAAAGGATGCAGGTGTAAGGGATGACGACTATACTAAACTGATAGAACAGGTTAGTGACCGCTGTGAAGTTTGTAGGAAGTACAGAAGGACACCAGCACGACCGATAGTCACCCTACCTTTGGCCAGGGATTTTAACGACATTGCGGCCTTGGACCTTAAGATCTGGGATAAAGCCAATAATATATTAATTTTGCAATTTGTAGATTTAGCAACCAGATTTCGTCAATCAACGACTGTACAAAGTAAAGAAAAGAGAGTAATTCTGGATCAAATTGTGGAAAAATGGATAGGGACAGGAATGGGTCCACCGGCAGAATTCTTTACGGACAATGAGGGAGAATTTGCTAATGATGAGTTTAAGGATATGTGTGAAAACATGAATATCAGAGTTATGAATACGGCTGCAGAAAGCCCATTTAGTAATGGTGTCTGTGAAAGAAATCATGCTGTCATCGATGACATGCTTCGGAAAATTTTGGCAGATCAACCAAATTGCAGGCTAAATTCAGCTTTAGCATGGGAAGTACATGCAAAGAATTCATTGCAGATGGTTGGGAGCTATAGTCCTTATCAATTAGTGTTTGGTAGATATCCTAAAATTTTGGATGACCAGCCTCCAGCTTGGGAGGGGACTACAATTAGCTCTGGTTTTGCTGAACATTTAAATGCATTACATCGCAGTCGAGAAGCTTTTTTGGAAGCAGAAGTCTCTGAAAGAATTCGCAGAGCTTTAAGACATAACGTACGGCGATCAGATGCCGTTTTTCAGCAAGGAGGCATGGTATACTATAAGAGAGACAATTCTAATGAATGGAAAGGCCCAGGGAAGATCATAGGCATAGATGGCAAAACAATTATTTTGCAACATGGTAATCAAACTGTTAGGGTACATTCATCAAGGATAATGGGTACAGATTACAAATTTTCAAACTTAGACAGAGCAGCCAGACATGACGAGGAACCAGAGTCATCTGGTACACATGTGTTACAGAACTATGAGGACCAATTAACTGATATAGACAGGGTTTCTGTGGGGGAACACAACACTTCTGATGAATTAGAACAGGCCATGTTTCCGAAAGGGCAACTGCCAAAAGTTGGTACAAAAGTGACATACTTGCCTGAAGGGTCTAGTCAATGGAACGATGCAACTGTTATTAGTAGAGCAGAGAAGGCCACTGGAAAGTATAAACATTGGTTGAATGTACAGCATTCAGGGGAAGGAGTCAAGACAATGGATTGGGAAAACGAAGTTCAAAAATAGAGGGCACAGAAACGCAGTGCCAGTTCAGATAGTACATCGGATAGTGAACAGGTCCACAGGAAATGGTCGAGAACTATTGAAAGGACATTTCACAGCAGAAGGGAAAGATCAAGCAGTAGCAGTACAGAACGAGATACCATGCGGGAGAGGGGATGTAGTTTATCAAGATCTCGTAACATGAGTAAGACTACGAATACTAATAGGAGTAGAAGCCCACATGCACGTGAGATTTTGGTGGCTTCAAATAAATTAGATGAAAAAGTTATCAAAGAAGCTAAACAGCAAGAATTGCATAGTTGGAGTGAATTTGGGTATACACGGAAGTACCGGATAGGGGACATAAAGCTCTATCCCACAGATGGATTTGCACGGAAAAGGTTCTTCCGGATGGAACTTATAAGGCAAAGGCCAGGCTCGTGGCAAGGGGCTTTGAAGAAAACTTAGAAGATCAGGATTCAAGGGTAGATTCACCGACAGCAGGAAAGGTTATTTTAAAGATCTTCTTGGCTCTATTAGCCACAAAGGCATGGGAATGCAAATCTATAGATATAAAAGCTGCCTTTTTGCAGGGGCATCATCTCCAGAGAGACATTTTTCTCCATCCTCCTAAAGAAGCAGCTAACACAGAAGGGGTACTCTGGAAGTTAAACAAATGTGTACATGGATTAAATGATGCATCTAGAGTCTGGTATTTTTCGTTAAGGTCAGTTTTGTTAAAGTTACGCTGTTGCCAGTTGAAAGCAGATCCTGCAATGTTTTACTGGCACTATAAAGGAAACCTTTCTAGCATTTTTATGATGCATGTCGATAATTTTTTTGTGGGGTGGGACCAGTGATTTTCAAGCTATTGTAATTTTTTTGTGGGGTGGGACCAGTGATTTTCAAGCTATTGTAATCTCTGGTTTGAGGAAAGAATTCAGGGTTGGAAGTCAGGCTTCCGGTGCATTTACAAATATTGGACTGGAAATTGGACAGACTAAGTTAGGGGCAACTTTACGTCAGCAATCTTCTTTGGAAAGCATCAACCCAATAGCAGTCGTGGCCGAGTTTCACAAAAAGACGTAATGGTTTCAAAGATAGAAAAAGTGCAACTGCGAAGTTTATTTGGGCAACTGAACTGGTTAGGTAGACAGACTAGACCGGGCGTGAGTTTTGATGTCTTAGAGTTGAGTACAAAAATGAATGATCCCAAAGTGAAAGACATAATAAGAGCAAATAAAGCGTTGGCCAAACTAAAAATGCCGGAGTGTGTTTTGAAGCTCCCGGTTTTAGGTGACCTTAGGCACTTGAAAATCATAGTTTATAGTGATGCGTTCTATGCACATTTATGTGAAGCGCAGGAGGTTTTATAATTTTCCTTTTGAGGAACAATGGTAAATGTTGCCCGCTTGTGTGGGAAACAAAGAAAACAAGGAGAGTGGTGAAAAGTACTTTGGCTGCTGAGACGTTAAGCCTTGTAGAGGCGGTGGATATGGCCTTTTATATAAGTATGATATTGACAGAAATTTTGGGATTAGGGGATTTGGGTAATATACCTATTGACTGTCACATTGACAATAAATCCCTGTGGGAAAATGTGCACTCTACAAAAAGTGTCAATGAAAAGAGGTTACGGATAGACATCGCAATTTGAAGCAGATGTTTGACAGAGGGGAAATAACAAAAATTAAATGGGTCGACAGGAGCTATCAACTATCAGACTGTTTTACGAAAAGAGGGGGGAGTTCACAGAAACTTTTGGATATTGTTAATGAGGGGCGCTTGTTTCTGTGACCGTTTTTTTTTCTTTCACGTCCAAACAAAAAAAAAGGGGGGGAAATCATGTGTGTGTTTTTGAGTTTCTTGAAATTTTGTTTTCACCTAATTATTTTTTTTTCTCCAAGGAAGGGGAGACTGTTAAGTAATGGGTTAAGAGCCATTGCAATTAGTTGTCTCATTTATGTAAAGTATCCATTAATTGTCACTGATATGTAAAGGGGCTTCAGGTGGCCTCTGTCAGGTGGTGTATAGTGAGAGTTTTGTGCAAAGGCTGTTGGAAGGAAATAAACGTGTGTTTGTGAAAAAGGAACAGAATTTTAGACTCTTCATATCACAGCAACTAAAACATCTAGGAGGGGGCAATAGCGGCGACTGCGCGCGCCTGGCACACTGCGGCGAAGTGGCCCTTTTTGTCGCAAGCCTTGCTAATGGCAGCGCGGGCCGGGCAGCGTTGGCGAGAGTGCTTCTGCTGGCCGCAGATGTAACATCGGGGACCCCCGGGGTGCGCGGATTGGCATGTGGCACAGGCGTATTGGCTGGGTAAGGCCCTGGCTGGGGCAGCCGTTTGTGGGGTCCACGAGGGATAGGACGGGTGGGCCGCGTGGCCGGAGGGGTAGGCCTGAGCATTACGTGAGGCGACCGTCATGGAGAGTGCTAGCTTCTTAGTCCCCGCTAGGCCGAGCGGGGCCCCTTCAAGCAGCCTTTGGCGAATGAGGTCCGACCCAATCCCCGTTACAAAAGCATCGCGCATAAGAAGATTAGAATGTTCGGTGGCCGTAATGGCCTGACAGTCACAGTCTCGGAAGAGTGGGATTAGGGCCTGCCAGATGTCTTCTATGGATTCACCAGGGGGTTGAGAGCGAGTGGCGAGTACATGCCTGGCGAAGAGTGTGTTTGCTTTCTGCGCGTAGTTTTCTTTGAGGAGAGCCATGGCGCCCGCGTAGTTTGGGGCATCCTGGATCAGCAGAAACACGCTGGAGCTCAACCTTGAGTACAGGATCTGTATCTTCTGAGCCTCCGTCAGAGGTGTGGTCACTGAGTTGATATCGGCCTCGAAGTAGGCTAGCCAGTGATTAAAGTCCTTTCTGGCGTCGCTAGACTGCGGATCCAGCTGCAGGCGATCTGGCTGGATTCGGAGGTCCATCTTCTAGAAAATCTTACTGCAATCAATTGATGCACGATCAATTGTACAAAGATACAGGTTGGATCCAACTGTGGCTTTATTGCAGTAAGATGTGTGGCCTCCCACAGCAGCTGGCGAAATGGCAGCTGAATAGAGGCCACGCATAGTTATACTCCTCCTACTGGGCGGAGCCAGCAGGCAGGGGCTACCGGCGAACCTGTAGTACATGTCCTACCTTATATCACCTACTACATGTGTAACAGTGGTTTACCACAGCCCCTCGCACCTTAAACCTATGCCCCCATGTAATTGACTCTTCCGCCCTGGGAAAAAGCATCTGACTATCCACTCTGTCTACGCCCCTCATTATCTTGTAGACTTCTATCAGGTCGCCCCTCAGCCTCCGTCGATCTAGTGAGAAAAAAAACAGGTTTCTCCGACCTCTCGTAGCTAATGCCCTCCAAACCAGGCAACATCCTGGTAAATCTTTTCTGTATCCTCTCCAAAGTTTCCACATCCTTCAGGTAGTGTGGGGCCAGAGTTGAACACTATATTCCAAGTGCAGTCTATCTAAGGTCTGTACAACTGCAACATGACTTGCCAATTTTTAAACTCAATGTCCCGGCCGATGAATTGGGCAGCACAGAAACACAGTGGTTAACATTGTTGCTTCACAGCTCCAGGGTCACAGGTTTGATTCCTGGCTTGGGTCACTGTCTGTGTGGAGTCTGTACGTTCTCCCCGTGTGTGCGTGGGTTTCCTCCGGGTGCTCCGGTTTACTCCCACAGTCCAAAGATGTGCAGTTTAGGTGGATTGGCCATGATAAATTGCCCTTAGTGTCCAAAAACGTTAGGTTGGGTTGCAGGGCTAAAGAGGATAGGGTGGAGGTGTGGGGCTTGGGTGAGGTGCTCTTTCCAAGGGCCAGTGCAGACTCGATGGGCTGAATGGCCTCCTTCTGCACTGTACATTCGATGATTCTATGATGAATGCAAGCATGCTGTATGCCTTCTTGACTACCTTCTCCACCTACGTTGCCACCTTCAGTGACCTGTGTACCTGTAGAGAGTCATAGATGTTTACAGCATGGAAAAAGTCCCTTCAGCCCAGCTGGTCCATGCCGCCCAGTTTCTATCACTAAGCTAGTCCCACATGCCTGTATTTGGCCCATATCCCTCTCCCCACCCTGCCCATGTAACTGTCCAGCTGCTTTTTAAAGCACAAAATTGTACCCGCCTCTACCACTGCCTCTGGCAGCTGGTTCCAGATACTCACCACCCTCTGTGTGAAGAAATTTCCACTCTGGTCTCTCTTGTATCTCTCTCCTCTCACCTTAAACCTATGCCCTCTAGTTCTAGGCTCCTCTACCTCTGGGAAAAGATGTTGACTATCTATCTTATTGATGTTCCTCATTATTTTATAAGATCACCCCGAAGCCTCCTACGCTCCACGGAAAAAACTTCCAGCCTATCCAGCCTCCTCTTATAACTCAGACCATCAAGTCCTGGTTGCATCCTCGTAAATCTCTTCTACACTCTTTCTCGTTTAACAATATGCTTCCTCTAATAGGGTGACCAGAACTGAACACAGTATTCCATGTGTGGTCTTACTAAAGTCTTGTACAAGTTCAACATGATGTCCCAACTCCTGTATTAAATATTCTGACCAATTAAACCGAGCATGCTGTACACCCAGATCCCTCTGCCTATCAATGCTCTTAAGGGTTCTGCCATTTACTGTATATTTCCCATCTGTATTAGACCTTCCAAAATGTTTTACCTAACATTTGTCCTGATTAAATACCATCTGCCATCTCTCTGCCTAAGTCTACAAATGACCTATATCCTCTGACAGTCTTCATCACTATCCACAATTCCACCAACTTTTGCGTCGTCTGCAAACTTACTAATCAAATCAGTTATATTTTCCTCCAAATCATTTACATATAATATAAACAAACAAACATAGAGTCCAAGATGTACTTTGGCTGAAAGGCCTTAAATGGTGATCTTTACCCATTGGAGCTTTGTGTGCCCCTTGGCACATAGTCCTGGACTTTGAAATGTGCCAGCCTGTAACACTTGGTAGTGGACAACTCTGAGCAGGAGGCTTCATCGATGATGTTTCAAGCAATAGTTACGCAGCAATAGCTTGCTCATTGATGCTTAGTTTGGGTTTTGTTAGGACCACATGGCATCTGACTTCATTCCAGCCTTTATCCAAACAAGGGACAAAAGAGCTGAACTCGAGGAGATATGAAAGTAATTGACCTTGACATAAAGGCAGCATTTGATCAAGTGTGGTATCTGTGGTGATATGCATCACTCTAAATACACAAGGGATTAATGTGAACACACTACACCTAGCTAGACACCAGAGGGAGCACCAGAAACATCATGTCACACAGACATTCAACCAATAGGTCAGTAAGATAGGACATGACCAATGGGCAGTCACGACACACCCAGACGTGACACTACCACAGGGGGGCATTACACCAACCCATGTAAAAGGACACAGCACACATACTCAGTCTCTTTCCAGTGGAGACACTTAGTGAGTACAGACAGGGTTGATTGAAACACATCACACCCACCACGTGGATTGTAGCAGACTGGTTAGTTGGTCTGAGTAGCTATAGCAGGATTAACAGGAGAGTCGAATCCAAGAAGGAG